>NC_041218.1:46477101-46598909 GCF_002837175.3 Physeter macrocephalus
ACAGATGAATGGATAAAGAAGATGTGGCACATATATACAATGGAATATTACTCAGCCATAAAAAGAAATGAAACTGAGTTATTTGTAATGAGGTGGATAGACCTGGAGTCTGTCATACAGAGTGAAGTAAGTCAAAAGGAGAAAAACAAATACCGTATGCTAACACATATATATGGAATCTAAGAAAAAAAAAAGTCATGAAGAGACTAGGGGTAGGACGGGAATAAAACACTAGGCCTACTAGAGCATGGACTTGAGGACAAGGGGAGGGGGAAGGGTAAGCTGTGACGAAGTGAGAGAGTGGCATGGACATATTATATACACTACCAAACGTAAAATAGTTAGTTAGTGAAAAGCAGCCGCATAGCAAAGGGAGATCAGCTCGGTGCTTTGTGACCACCTAGAGGGGCGGGATAGGGAGGGTGGGAGGGAGGGAGACGCAAGAGGGAAGAGATATGGGAACATATGTATATGTATAGCTGATTCACTTTGTTGTAAAGCAGAAACTAACACACCATTGTAAAACAGTTATACTCCAATAAAGATGTTAAAAAAAAAACCCAAACAAACAAACATGGTTTTAAAACAGAGTTCCACAAAACTGAAGGTAAATATCACTTGCTAATGTAGATACCAAAAAACTAAATAAAATGTTAAAAAATATGAGCATCTACACCATGGCCAAGAAATAGTTCAGCCAGAAACTTAGGAACGATTTCACATTTTGAAATTAATGGAATTCGTGGTATTAATAGACAAACAAGAAAAAGCATATAATCATCTTGGAAATGCTGAAAATATGCAATCTTGTTTTAAAAAGAAAAAATAAAATCAAAAACATCCATAAGTAAATGAGATAAAGGAGAACACTTTCCACACATGGCAAAATTCTAGAGTATGAATGGTAAATGGTCTTCTCTGTCTGCTCATTCCTACCAGATGATGGTAGCTATGGGGGCAGCTATGAGGGGTACAAGTGTAGTGTATCAACAGAGTCCAAATTCTGCAGAAAGAGTTCTGAGATTGACTCCCATTTTAAATTATTAGTGCAGGGCTGGGGAGAGGCAGCACATTTTTCATGAGTGCCATGAAATCAAGAATAAGACCAAAATGTTCACTTTCATATTAATATTCAACATTTTCTGAAAGTTTTAGCAAGAACAAAATAACAGTTCTTAGAAAGGAGGGGGGGCGGAAATGTTACCATAATTTCTAATGCTGCTGCTTAGCTTGAGTTGAATCAGGACCATGCTAAGTGAAGATCACCATTATGGCAGTTCATAGAGCATGGGGATGTGGTGACAATGACAGCTTGAACCTGAGCCTGAGAGGTGAGGCAGCCACATAGCACAGGGAGAAGACCACTGGTAACGGGCAAAGGGAGGAACCCCATCCTGTCCTTTCTTCATGCTTGCCTCCACTTTGAGAATGGAGCACCTCCAGCACCAATCTGGCCCCAAAGTGTCTCTATTGGAGTGTATTTCTAAGGAATTACAGATTTAGGAGACATGAGACATCTCCAAAAAATAATGAGGCATTTATTGTTACAGGAAGAACAAGAGCCAGGAAGGCAGGAGTCCTGGATTCTGGCCCTGCCTTTGCTGTATAATCTTGCGAGTATCAGTTGACTTTTGTGGTCATCACCTGCAACATAAGTCGTCTTAAAAAAAAAAATCTTCAACCCACCTTCTTTTCTACTATAGAATTACGTTCTTTTCTGGCAGAAGTAAACGCACTTTCTAGTGAACTGAACCTAGACATTGTTCATACCAAAGATCGTCAAATTATTATCATCATCACATTGCCTTTGAGAAAATAAAAGTAGGACAACAATCTTGAGCTCAGCTTTTGCTAAATAAAGACTTTTCATGTAATCTGGCCTAAAATGTGTTGAACATTAAGTTATTACCTGAATGGAGTTCTATTTGGCAACTGGTTTAATCAACTGTTTTACAATTTGTCAAACATTTATGCCAGTTAATTTGGTTGTCTGACAATGGGAAATTTGCTTGTAAAGACTGTGATTATTACATGAATGGCATCACCCTTCCCACTCCTAAATTAAATATCACAAATTTGAACAATAATGCCCATTCTGCCTATAAATGAACAAACAAATAGGTAAATAAATATCCTTAATTTTCAGGAGGAAAGGAAAAAAATGTGTTTCCCTCATCAGCACCTCTCAATTACTATATCATTATTAGGAGGTAGTATTTTCACAATCATTTTTGGATGGGTGAACTCTATAATTATTTATATGACCTATTTTAAAATACACTCCTAAAAGCACTGAATGCACAAACTGATTTTTGACATCACTCATTCTAGTTTTGTAAGAATTTCAAAAGATACCTTGAGAAGGCAGAAAACCTTGGAATGAAAGAAAGCTAAGGGATAATAATATTTCTAGTTCACCTTAAGTAGGAGTTTGTTGTGTTCAAGTTGATGCTCTAAATAAAAAGAGTGGTTAAGAATGCAGACTTGGGGGAGCCAGTAGCTGGTCAGAATTGCCTGGCAGGGTTTTCTGTAGTTTCTTACTTGGTGTTGGTGAACCATTTCTAGGGTGGCCCTCATCTTTGGTTAGACGGCACCTCATCTGGGACCAGCTAGCATTCATATCTGCAATATTTATCTTCTCTTGTGCCTGACCCACGAACCTGTGAGCCTCTGGAGGTCGGGGATTGAATCTGGTTCCGTTGGATCCTAGGGGGGGCTAGTGCAATTCCTACCACTCATCTGATTCTTAATAAAAGTTCGTGGGGGAGAAAAAAAAAAAGAATGAGACTTGGGAAACAAAATTCAGCCCTGACACTTACTAGCCTTCCTATGCCTCCATTTCCTCATTTGCCAAGTGATAAAAATAGCATTACCTCATGGGGTTGTATTAGTAAGGTAATATATAAAGCACTTAGAGCAGTGCCTAGCCCACAAATGTGAGCCACTATTTTTTATGTGTACTATCTCATTTCATCCTCACAATAGCTCTAAAATGTAGCCATGAGGTTCTTCCACAGTTGAGGAAAGCTTAAAGATTCAGTGATCACCAGAGGCCATATTGCTGGGGAGAGCTGAGATTCCAACCCAGGCAGTTCTTTCTAGAACCTGTGCTCTCCAAGAATGGCATAAATGATACATAGACAAATATAGAGAAGGAAAAAAGTAGATGGCAAGCCAACTAGAGAGGAACAAGAACTTGATGGCTGGAATGAAGAGCTCTGTGGGGTATCACCGAGGATGCAAAGATAACCTGGGTCGCATAGCCAGACCAGCCTGGAAAGAGCACATTTTTTTTGGCTCCACCCTCCCCCATTACTTGGTGGATACTTGAGCATTGCCTCAGATACCACACACTGGTTCTGAGGATGGGTCCTTCTGGCGAGTCCATGCATTAGTCATACCTATTTCCTCCTACTCAAGCAGCAGTGGGATGTCTGCTGTGACTGGGCCTCAAAGCTCCTCAAGCGAGGCGTCCCTCAAAGCCGCCCCCAGCTCATCATCAAGCCCATGATTCGTGCCATCACTCAGACCAAGTGTGAACAGTGCCCTACAGCTCCTTGTGCCACATGTGATACACGGGCTGCAACAAAATGCTGACTTCTGCTTGCAGCATCTTAATGCCCCTGGTTCCACTTTTGACTTGTTCTGATTGCACTTTTCTTCTTGGGACTTAGGCAGAAGTCACGAGGCTTGGGCTACAGTACATCCCGTGTGATGGACACCACAATGCAGCCAGAGTCACCCCTTGGACAATAATCTCAAACCTACCCCCAACATCTCTCCTCTGTTGGTGTAAACTCCTCCTGGGAGGACCTCTGCACAGACCCTGCTGGTAAGTCTCTGAATATTAATGACTTCTGGATTTCAACTTCTCTGTGCCAGCACCGGATTTTACATGAGTTTTCTTAGTCAATCAATGATTCTTTGGGATGGAAATCATCCCCCACATTACACTTGAGGAAAACTGAGGCTCAGAGAATTCAATGCCTCACCCAACATTTGTCAGCCAGTTTATTAGAGTCAAGATTTATGCTCGAGTGTTCTGCTCTCCAAGAATAAAACTCTTTACAGGTAGACAAAATTCGTTCCGGGGTAATGCAGCTCAGACAGGGGTTCCCATGTACTTGGGGCAAGATTCAGGGCTGTCTCTTGCCTAGGTTTAAAGCCACTACATTCCTTTAAACTGAATATCCAAGGAAGAGGACATGATAAAATAATTTATTCTGCCTCAAAGCTTACGGAATCCCTTAACCACTATTGATTCCTACAAACTAGTCTCAATCATGTTAGATAGGAGAGGTAAAACGGCTTCAGGCTAACAAAAATTTTGTATGAAGTAAAAAGAAATGGTGTTTTTCAAGGCTGAAAAATCCCAAAGATCTGCATTAACACAGTGCATGTGTACCTGCAATATGTACTTTAACAGAGTAATAGTGTACAATCATAACAGAAATGTTTCTTTAAATATTTCAGTTTTACAAGACAATTAGTGACAAAGAACACAGCCATAGGAAATTAGGTGTCATTGTTTGATGCTGCCGTATGGAGTGGAAACGTTGTAAATCTTAATTCCAAGACCCAAATGATTCTAAGTAAGACAGCAGAGAACAGTCATTCTACCTGATGTTCGGAAGCAACTAGACAACTGTAGGAGTGTATCTGAGTTTGTGAGAAACTGAAAATGACAATCAAAGCATGTGCAAATGTTTGTCTTATATGTATAGGGGGAAAAAAGCTGGCTGTGCAGATTCTAGGTATAAACTGGCAGGGCCGGACATAGGGAAATAATAAAATCAATCTATCGTGTTCCCTTCCCTGGGCTCTCTTTCCTTCCCAGCCCCCATGCCCATGATTGATATTCTCACTCAGGAGGTTCTGCTCTTAGCTGTTCACAAAGCCAAGACTAAAATGTCTTTCAGGAACATATCTCAATATGTGGAATTCTAGATACTTTTAGAGGCAATGTGGGAACCATTTTGCACCCCTATACTCACACATCAATTTTTGTTCTTCCTTTTACTAGTTCATTTATTCTATTTCTTTGGATTTACATTTAGCTCATTTGTTTACAACATTTAACTTCTACCGTAAATATTCAATTCTGTATCAAAATGACTCATGACAGAAAACAATACATTCAAATGAGTCAGCTGACAAGAGCTTAATAAAGGAATTATATGTAAGTTGTGGACAGAGTTAAGGAGTCTGTTTCACATAGTGAAGTCTGAAGTTCATCTATATGTCTATTTATCCTACAGCAGCATGCCCTTGGGAAGCTTTAAATCCAATTTCCCATTCTCAGTCTTCCATGTTATTCTGATCTCATAGCTTTGTTCCAACTTATTTTTACCTATCCTACACCCCACTTAGTGATTACTGTTATGGTTTTGCTTTTACAGTCATTTTTTCTTTAGGTTTACCTCTTTTGTTTCTCATGATTTCATTCTTCTTCTGGATCTCTCTGGGTGCAATTTCCTGCTTTTTAAAGTTCAGTATTCCTTTCCTTGACTGGCAAACTGAGCCATTTACTAAAATTATTATTATTTTGTCCTCACTCTGGAATGATAGCTTTTATGTTGATTACTCAGCACTGAGTTTCCTCACCATGTTTTTGGTACACTTGGGATTCCACACTGCAGTGGCTCAGGCATAGGATTTCAAGTTTTTGTGGATGTTTTCCTTCTCTCTCAGAGCAAAATTTTTTGCTGCTTCACCAGACTAGCACATGGAGATTTTCCAGATGATGAAGACTTTGATGCTGTAAGCTTTATATGTGGAGCTCTGGTCTTTCTTCCCTGCCCTGGATGTGCTGTAGCCCTGTGTAGACATTCAAACTCCAGTCTCCCAACTCAAGATCCTCTATTATGAAAAAATCCATGGGTTGCTCCAATTCAGCTTCTGTTTTATACTCATGCTTTGTTTCTCGTTTCATTTTTACTACCTCCCTTTTTCATTCAGTAACTTGCACGTTCATTAATATTCATTGCCATATAGTATTTCATTATATGAATATGCCACATTTTATTTATCTAGTCTCCTCTTAATGGACATTTTGGCTCAAAATTATGTCCTTTTGGACATGTGCTCTTGTGCTCATATATACAAGTCTCTAGAATATACACCGAGAATTGAAACTACTGGATCATAAAGTATGCACATCCTCATCCTTACTAGATTTTGCTGTTTTGTCTTTCAAAGTAGTTGTGCAAGTTGACAATCCTATGAGCAGTATGTGAGAGTTTCTTTAATCCTACGTCCTTGCCAATCGTTTGTATCCTCAGTTTTTTTTGACTTTTTGCCAATTTGACAGGTATGAAATCTATGTTCTTATTTGCATTTCTCCTGATAACTCAAGAGGTAGAGCATCTTTTCCCTTGTTTCTCTACTCTTTCATTTCTTTACTCATTGTTCTACTTTTAAATTTTCTTCTTATTGATTTGTAAATGTCATATAATCTGGATGCTAATGCTGTATTGGTTATACAAGTTAGAAATATCTCTCCAGTCTGTGGGTTGTCTTCTCAGAATTTTTTTTTTTTTTTTTTTTTTGCCTTTTGATGAAAAGAAAACTTCAATTTTAATGTTGTTAAAACGGTCTCTTTTCCTTCCGGTCTTGCATTTTTTTGAGGATTGATTAAGAATTTTTTTCCTACTCCAACTTCATAAAACATCATCCTATACTTTCTTCTAAATGTTTAACATTTTGCTTCTTGCATTTAATTTTTAAAACCATCTTTATGTTTGATATGAGGAAGGAAACCAATTTTATCTTTTACTCTATGGGTAATCATCAGACTCTTCCTGGTAACAATTAGGATTGATTTTTGTGAATGGCCCATTGAGGAAAAATGGGCTTACATTGGGTAACCCTCAGCAATTTGTTACAAGCAGCAAGATTTGGAGCAAAAGCTCTTTAAAGATTACTTTAAAACTACTCAAGTTTTGGTCTACTATTGAGCCTTTGTCTGAACTTCTTTCCTTAAGACAAAGAGATAAGTAGTCTTTCACTCTGCAACCCAACACTGAATTTTTCTACTTTAGCAATTATTTCTTTTTCCTGGGAATATCTGTGTCCCCATCTATTTCCTCCACTGACCTGTGGGGCCTTGAGGTTTGGTCCAGTGCCTTCTGATATTTGCATCCCTGGTGCCTGATATGTACTAGACACTAAACGTTTGGCAGATTAATGAATTAATGAGCATTTTTGGATCACTCAGAGGGGAGTTTGGACGAGCCCCAGCCAGCTTGCTTAATGCTGGATGGAATCCTGTTTACTCTTCTCATTCCTATGTCTAAAAATTGGGGAAGAGAAAGATATTCTAAGCTATGCAATAATTAGTTCTAGAAGTGTCTTGTCCTAGGATTTTGTGAATTAATTTGGGAAGCAGCACAATGCCCCATTTACTTTCATTTTACTTTTAAAGAGAGGCAGAGAAACATCATGCATACAAAAAGCTGCATTAGGCTGAACCCAGCTCCAAGTGGTTAGAGTTACAATCCAATCCCGTGCACATGATTCTGATCTTTTTTCATTTGTTTTATCTCAATAATTATTTGTTTCATACCTCAGTTTTTTTACCTGCCTTAACGCATTTGAACTCTGTAAAATTCTCCTTTGCACATGAATTAGTGTGAAATTTATTACCATATTCTTCCCACTTATTAAAAGGGATGTACTTTACAAATATGACTGTAGTGCAAATTTATTATTTACATCCCGAGCCCTAGCCTTCATAACTACTTAATATGGATAAGGTGTTTCATTTTCCAATGGAGTCCAGCTGCATCACTGGCATCAAACTTGTAATTGCCTCTTTGGGATTTAAAACCATTATAGTTGTGCTTTTATGTTCTCTTTTGTTTTGCTTGAATCACTTTTTCAGGTCTATGAAGTACAGCTGGCACAATAAAAGTTTGATCAATGCATAACCAATGCAGTGTATATTTCTTCCAGAAATATAAAACCCAGGTGAAAAATGTTAATCTATGAAAATTATCTCTGTCAGCTACTTATTCTTGGAATTTAAATGGGTTTCAATCTTGAGGTAAGATCTGAGCTTGGATTTCTGTGTTAAAGTTTTCTGAGTTTGCCAATGTTGTACACTGATGTGTATGTTAGGGGCTGCAGGATATAGAGTTTCTATTATTGAAAAAACAGATCATTTTATTGTCTCTAAAATCCTCTATATTTATTTATTGATTTTAACATCTTTATTGGAATATAATTGCTTTACAGTGGTGTGTTAATTTCTGCTGTATAACAAAGTGAATCAGCTATACATAAACATATATCCCCATATCCCCTCCCTCTTGCGTCTCCCGCCCACCCTCCCTATCCCACCCCTCTAGGTGGGCACAAAGCACAGAGCTGATCTCCCTGTGCTATGTGGCTACTTCCCAGTAGCTATCTATTTTACATTTGATAGTGTATATATGTCCATGCCACTCTCTCACTTCGTCCCAGCTTACACACATTTTTTTTTCTTAGATTCCATATATATGTGTTAGCATACGGTATTTGTTTTTCTCCTTCTGACTTACTTCACTCTGTATGACAGACTCCAGGTCTATCCACCTCATTACAAATAACTCAGTTTCATTTCTTTTTATGGCTGAGTAATATTCCATTGTATATATGTGCCACATCTTCTTTATCCATTCATCTGTTGATGGACAGTTAGGTTGCTTCCATGTCCTTGCTATTGTAAATAGAGCTGCAATGAACATTTTGGTACATGACTCTTTTTGAATTATGGTTTTCTCAGGGTATATGCCCGGTAGTGGGATTGCTGGGTCGTATGGTAGTTCTATTTTTAGTTTTTTAAGGAACCTCCATACTGTTCTCCATAGTGGCTGTATCAGTTTACATTCCCACCAGCAGTGCAAGAGGCTTCCCTTTTCTCCACACCCTTTCCAGTATTTAATGTTTGTAGATTTTTTGATGATGGCCATTCTGACTGGTGTGTGGTGACGCCTCACTGTAGTTTTGATTTGCATTTCTCTAATGATTAGCGATGTTGAGCATCCTTTCATATGTTTGTTGGCAAACTGCAAAATTCTCTATATTTAGACTGGTTAAATAATGTACACTTGGATTGTCTTAAATATTCTCTTGATTAGAAAATGGGGACAATGAAATGAAATATTTTGTTTTTAATTTTTTTAGGGGGACAAATTATCACAAACCCAAATTTTAAAAAATATAAACATTATGGTTATAAAGAAATATATTTCAAAACCCTGGCAATTTAAAACTGACTACTAGCATTTTTTTTCTTTTTTGGAGACAAAGTTCCGAGAATGACTAGTTTCACTTGAAGGTGATATTATGATTTCAAAACGGTGTGATTGTCTCTAATTTCTAAGTGCAAGCAGGGTTAATCATGGACAGGTGTTCACCATCAACTCTAAATTTCTTTGTTCTTGTCCATTAAAATTAGCTATATTTTGAAGGAAACACAAAGCTGTGTCCATGGCTCCTCCTTGGAAAAAAAACCCTTTATACTTTATATGGAAAATATGGCAGTGATAGCCACTGCCTCAAAAGCTCTGGATCCACCATTTCTACCACTTGGGATCAACCTGGACTGTAACACAGATGTCTCTGTCTTATTTGTCCCCAGACTTTCCTGCCTATGCATTTTCTCCCACTGCAGGACACGAGTGTTTACCTGGATTCTTTGCTCCTCCTCTTTATCCTAAATCTGATCCTTGTAAAGAATTGATATTAGTCAACTCCTCAGAAGTATAAATTAAAATCACCCTTCTATCTTTTCCCTGACATCTTAAGTCTAGAATTTGTTATTGTGGAATGAAGTGCTTTACCCCTAGATAAGTACATTTAAGCAGGAGCCCCGGAGAGCAGGGAGAGTGAGGCCATTCCAGTTTCCACAACGTTTAGGCACCATGAGGTCTGCCTGGTGGCCGGATTGGGACTACGGGAAGGACAATGGGGCACTAGACTTGGGTGTAAAATTTAAGGTGGCACACACACACACAAAAACCTCTCAGTAATCAAGGTAAATATCTTAGTACAAAATTTAAGAAATAAATTTTTGGTATTTTGTTCATCCCGGATGATTATGTTTTATCTTTTAATATTGAGCCTGAGGTGAATGATTCATCCTAGAACTGGTCTTTCTTGGTCATTCTATTCCAAACATCATCTACAGAAACTATTTCTGCCTAGTATCTGCCTGATACCTTGGGCATCAGGGATAGTCTGAACTAAGCTCTCCCCATGGAAGGTAGATAATCAGCTCATTGCATGGACTCTGAGAAGAGTGTTCATTGTCACAGCATGCCTGGCACAAAAAATAACAAATGTTCAATAAATATTTTGAAATAGGATTGAATGAGTGAGTCAGTACATATTTGGTATTATTAGTGCACCAATGAAGAGGAGACTATTTAAATGTGCTCATTAAATGAAGGCTACTTCCGCGTGTGTCGGCTACCCCTCTGGAAAGCAACTTAAGTAACAATAAACCTTAATACAAAATGCTGTTTTAAGTCACCACAATATAAATTAGACATGCAGCTGGTAGCATAAATATAATACATTTTTTTCAAAAAAAAGGTCTTCAATTTCTTATACAAGGCAATATAATAAGCAAGTTATTTTAGTAACCATATTCCTATTTAATCTTGGGATGAACTAGGATAATTTTACTTTTGTGGTGAGAAGGCACTTACTTTTTTTTTTTTTTTTTGGCGGGTACGCGGGCCTCTCACTGTTGTGGCCTCTCCCGCTGCAGAGCACAGGCTCCAGACGCACAGGCTCAGCGGCCATGGCTCACGGGCCCAGCCGCTCCGTGGCATGTGGGATCTTCCCGGACCGGGGCACGAACCCGCGTCCCCTGCATCGGCAGGCGGACTCTCAACCACTGCACCACCAGGGAAGCCCGAAAAGGCACTTTTTTGATGGCAAATTAAATTGTAGGCCTATTGATTTTTAAACCTATGGAATTAATAAGAACTTAGCTTTGGGATACCCTATTCAACCAAAATCAGGTCCATTTTCCTCTGTGCCTTGAAAAATAGGTCAAGTCTTATTGTATTGAATATTAAGGAGGTAATGTCTGTGTCAGTTAATTAGTTCACTAGAGCACAGACATATTTGTTATAGATAGCCAATCAAGTCCCATTCTCTATAGTAAAGAGTATCAGATCATTTAAAATGGTGAAAAACCCAAGAATCACTTACACAGCATTTGCTTAAACTTCCAAGTTTTTACATAGTTAAATATGCACAGGTCTGGTGCTCTTGGAATTCAGTTTAAACAAAATAGCTAAAACACATGGTGAATACCCAGTCAGGAAGAGTTGGGAATTATATCACTTCCTCTCTTACCTGTGCCTAGAACTTTCACCCACCTCTCTGTGCCATGCTATAGTTTGACCAAATAACCCTTTAGAAAGAGGCAGTCTTCTTTGATTTTATTTGTGGTTCAGTCGAGAACATTCAAAATCATTGAGCAGAGATGAATATGAAGGGAGGGCCAGGTGGAGGTGCTGAGGCAGGTAAAGGCAGCAGGAGCGTTTCCAGCTGAGACACAGACCTGGGGTGCAGTGTCGCACGCAGCCTTTGCAGTCTGGTTGGAATCACAAAAATGTGTGGGGACTGACATGGGCTGAAAAGGCGGGGGAAGCACGATCACGTAAGGTCTAAGTTTTCATGTTGTTCTGAAAAATATGGAGCTACCGAAAGATTTTAAACAGAGGGGTGACATATACGAACAGATTTGCATTTTGTAAGGATCCGTTTAGGGGCAGGAGGAGTTTGGATTGGAGCAGGGACAGGACTGGAAGCCAGTGGAGAGGCAGACACTGGTACAGTGAAGGTTATGATAATTTGACAGCTGAGGGTGGTTTGAACTAAGATAGAGGCTCTGAGGATGGAAAAGAGAGCACAGAGCACATTTTGGCTTAGAGTCTGTAAATACTTTCACTAAAAATACCTTTTGCTGTTTGCAAGCTCCAAAGGAAGTAAGCTAAACAAGAGATGGCAAATGATCAGATTTTGGTAAACTCTCTGGAAAATTTCACTAAGAATTTGAAGCAGTTCACCTCAGATAAATTGGGGTAGAGATAATCCTAAGTAGAAATATAAATGTGTGCAGTCTAGGTATAGTCAGGCCCTAATGAATAAGCACACTGGTCATTATTCACTACAGTGAGGCTACGTCTGTGCTCTGGCCACCAACTTAACACTTTGCTCTGCTGGTGGATCCACAACATATTCCACTGGATAAAAAATTTTTTTAAAATCTTTTTTGACTATTTCAAGTTACTATTTATTTAACGCAGATTTATGTATTTAGGTTTGGAAAAGTGTTACTTTGTGGAATGTAGTAATAATTACATTAAAAAGCTTTTACACACATGCACATGAATGTAGTGCCAGGCACATTCTGTGCATGTTTTACAGGATGGTGAAGGTTTTCAGCCTATTGGTGTTTCAATTGATTATCTCAAATATATCCAGGATCCTGCTGATACTGCCATGGGATCAGCAAGGAGAAACCCCATGGCTACATTCATTCATTTAACAAGCTCCAGTTGAGAGTCTTAGCAGCTCGAGGCTCTAGCTTAGCAGCTAGAGCTGAATGGCTCCCAAAGGATTCATCGGTGGGTGGCCCCTTTCTTTCTCACACTCCCTCCTCCCCCAAAACACAGTGCTCCCCGGGGAGGTAGCTCTTCTTTGTTAGTGGACATACACTCTCCCTGTGCCAACAGGCAGCCGAGCTCTGTCTCCAAAACTCTCCCTTGCATCAGGCACAATCATAATAATGACAATATATATAACATATATTATAATAATGATATATGTGTTATATGTAATATACATATATATCATTGAGCACCATAGATATTAGGTCCTTGCATATGTATCAAATGATTGGCAGGCCATATATACGTTCAGATCATTGAAACCATAGCCCAGGTACCTGTATCACATCCTTTGGCTTGTGTTTGATATCAGTGACAGCTCACCTGATTTTGGACTCACTCACCTTAAGTGGTGCCACGTGTCTCCATCTTCTGTCCCAGAGCCTTCTCCACTCTGTGAGAGAGCGCATCACCCTCAGAGGCAGCCCTCAACCTACGTGGGATGGGAGCCAGTGGGTAAAGGAGGCAGCCTTTCCAGATACTTCTGCATACTTCTGGGAGTGCACTCTGTACCCTTCTGAGGAGGTCTCACTAGAATCAGGACCCTGTAGTCCTCAGCACCCCCTGCATAACATACCCTTGTATTGGCTTTTCCTTGTTCCTGTCACACTACCCCGACCCTCACTCCTGCTTCCTGTGATCCACGCTCCCCAGATAAACAGCTGTACCCAAGTCCTTATCTTGGACTTTGTTTTTGGAGTAATTCCAACTAAAACAAAAGCAATGTCTGGCACACAGTAGGTCCTCAACAAATGTAATCTCTTGACCCCTTCTTCCCATGGTAAAAATGAGAACTCAGAGGCTCAGGGGCACTGAGTAACTTGCTGGAGACGACACAGCCTGAAACCAGCAGAGAATTCAAGTCAAAGCTTCTTCCTAGTGGTTTCTGTCTCAGAAACTGGCTTTTGCTCTGTCCAGTGCAAACCAATGAGGACCCCTAGTGGCATGAACAGGATGGACATACAGCAACCAAAGGCCATGCCTTTAAACAGCCTGACACCATTCAGAAAAGAGGTGTGAAGTCGGAATCTGCACCGGGATTCCTGGGAGAAGTTCAGCCTAACAGGTTACACACAGGCTTCAAACCATCAAGGGTGGTTCCACAACCATGGGAATTGCCCCAAAGATGACATGTCTCTTTCCTGTATAGGAAGAATGAGCACCTTATTCCCAGGTTTCCAAAGGAGGTTTTCTCTCTCTGGATCTTAAATCTCCTTTTACTGGGTTGGATAATTTCTAACCTTTCCTGCATTTGCTAATTACTTTATTCATCTATTTATGAAGTAAGGGAAACTTCTATTCCCCAGATGGAGCATCAGTGAGAGAGGGAGAGCAGGGGACAGGGTCTACATCAAAACTGGGGCAGATTAGTGGGCTTCCGTGGAGGATGCACCCCTCCTCGTGTTGGAGCGTTTTCTCACCAGGCTGGGCACAGATGCCCACCAACCTCCTACACTGCTGCAAATTTGAGGAGTAGGAGTCTTATTCTTGCCCCTTTCTGAAGCCCTTGCAGCCTACCAGCATTCATTCCAGAGATGTCTGGTGGGTGTCTGTCTTTTTTTTTTTTTAAACATCTTTATTGGAGTATAATTGCTTTACAATGGTGTGTTAGTTTCTGCTTTATAACAAAGTGAATCAGTTATACATATACATATATCCCCATATCTCTTCCCTCTTGCGTCTCCCTCCCACCCTCCCTATCCCACCCCTCTAGGGGGTCACAAAGCACCGAGCTGATCTCCCTGTGCTATGCAGCTGCTTCCCACTAGCTATCTATTTTACGTCTGTCTTTGACATGTGCACACACTTCAGCCCCCATGAAGCCAAACAGACTGTTCCACATCCTATTCTAACAAGGTTTCTTTACTGGGCATGCCCTGTGCCACATGTGTCACCCTCTACTCTGGGAAGCTTGGGTATATGGAGTCACTGTCCTGGGTGGACTCAATGAAGAGCTATGGGAGGTTGCTCAGTGGTGAGGAAGCAGATAGAGCACATGGAGACCCAGTGGCAGAGCACAAACCCGAGAATAGACATAATGGGGGCCAAACCAGCCTGGGACACGAGGGGGAGTAAGAAGGAGGCGGAATTTGGCTTTACTGGTCTTTTTAGCCCAGTTGGTGAAGCCATCCCCTCTCCTTTACCTGCTCCTTTCGTAGGGTACAGCGCAAATATCAGGAGTCCAGGATCCCCCTAAATGCAGGGCAATCTCCCCAAGTCTTCCTCCCCAGGGACTGCCTGCTTGTAAGCAAGACTGATTACAGACAGATAACATGGGGGAAGTGTAAAACAAAATAAGCTAAGTGCAAAGGGCAGATATGAAACAGATTTTTTCCAGGGCTCCAACTGTGGTAGATATTATAAGCAGAACAGATTTCATATGGAAGACATTGACAAGGAATAAACATAGCACCCAAAGCTAGCGTTTTCAAGGATTTGCTTCTTTGAATGTAAGCGTTTAAAGAAAAAAATCACATACTTATCAAACAATAGGCAGCAAAATCTCTCCCCCCAAATGGCAAAGGCAGATCAAACCTAGGTATGGGTTACCTGTATTTGCAAGACCTGCTTCAAAAATCCCATTTCAATTTGTTAGGAAAGCATGTGCTGCCCTAGCTTTCTAATCTATGTTGAACGCTCAAAGGTTAAAGAGACTTGGCTGAATTTGTCTTAAGATATACCCTTTGTTCTGATTCAATCATTTATTTGAATTTAATATTTTAAAGGACACTTCAAACAGACTTCACAAAGCCCCGTTACCATCAGGACCATATTTATTATTTAATATTTAACTGGGGAGATTTGTTAAAACCCTTAAGAATTAATGGTTACAAACTTGTGGAGTTAAAAGGTTTGTGGAGGAAACCATTTTCAAACAACAGGGGGACAATCCCCTTGTAGGCTGAGCCCCCGCAGACCGGGCCACCACCATAACGTGAATAAAATTTTCGATCTAGTGACATGTTGAACCCATCTCTCCAGAAAAAGCAGGAAGTATAATTGCCTTTAAATAAATATTCTAACATGCTTAACTTCTGAATTGTAAAGCTCAGCTTTTGCCTTAAGAAAGGAGGTGAGAATGAGAGCAAAGAAACTTGAAAGGAAATTGTAAACAAACTGTTATTTCAGGTCTTCTACAAAGACACAGGAGAGAGTCCCAGAAGTCGGGATCAATCCAACTACATTAAAATGTACCTTTGCCTAAAAGATCTTCAGACTTGGGGGAAAATGTTTTTGATCTTCAGGATCCATAGCTTTATGATGCCAAATATCAAGAAGAAAATTCAAAGCCTGAATATCTATATATAGGTGAGTGGGTCATATTTTAGAGATGACAGACCATAGTGATTATTGAATTGTTCATTCAGATATTCCTGTGTCCTATAGACCAACAAGGCGGTCGGGTGGAATTTGTCATAGCTTTCGATGTCTTTACAGGGGTTCAATAATCTTGATTAACTGCCCCAACTATGCAAACTTCCTAAAAATAAAAATAGGTGAGGCTCTGTCAGCTACAGGCCAAGAATGTCACAGAATACATGTCAGACATAATGCTGACCAGGTCCAGGTTGAGGAATGGAATACCCAAGCTGCAATTTCTGGCTATAAAAGGATGCACTTAAGAAGGTTAATCATCAGCAGAGCCTCACAAACACCCCAGACTGACAAGAGTAGGGCTGTGGTAAAGGGTGGCCCATGGAAGCAAATCTCAATTTTATGAATAATGCCACAAAGTAGTGCAGTTTACAGGCCACATGCCTCTGTCTTAGCTTATACTCGGCCAGTTGAAGGGCTAAGCCAATCTGGAGTAGCTGTAAATGACACCAATAGAAACCATGATGGCCTAGGGGTCTCCCACCTCCAATATGGAGTAGCCAGAATCTCTAGGCAAGAGTGAGTGAAACAGAGCCCTCAAAACAGTGAAAAGACAGCCCCTGCCAGTGGCTTCAGAAAGTGTGAATGGGACTGACAATGGGTGTCATTCTGCAGCCTGGACCACACACACGGTAGGCCAGGTACTAAAGTGACACAGAGAAAAAAGCCATGGGCTCCAGAAAGCAGAATTGCTTCTGGCTGTATTTCCTACTCTGTCTTCTCAAGCATTTGGAACCTTTATCTGCCAAAATAAAACTGCAGAAAATATAAGCTGTTTTTATTTCTTTTTGTCTAGAACTAAAATACATGTGAACAGGGATCTATAAAATTGCCAATGAAGCCATCATAATACTTAAACAAACATCTATATCTGCTCCTACTCCCAAAGGTGAAGATTCACCAGACATATGAAAAGATTCACTTGACCGAAAGAAGCAACAGAACCAAATTCCCAAAATGATATAGGTTTATGACAAGAAATTTTAAAAACTGTGTATCTGAAACTGTGTATTATGTATATATGACAATACATACTGTTGTAAATTCAGTATCTTTCAGAGTTGCATCTCTGAAAAGAAAAAAAAATCTGCTTCCAGAAGAGAATGCTGTCAGACAAAAAACAGGTTTTTCAAATGTAAAAGTACTAGTGAAGTGGTGAATAGCAGAAAATGGAATCTCTGAATTGGAACACTAGAGCTTCACCCAGAGAGCTCAGTGTAAGACGATAAATACAGAGCAAGCAACAAGTGGAAAGATAAGTGACACAGATGATCGATCCACAAGATGTACTATGAGTATGATGAGAGAATAAAGAAAATAGAAATATGCAGGAGACATAATTATTTACAATTGAAATAACAACAGAAAGATTTCTGTGATGAAAAAAATGCTAAATGAACCTGGAGTTCATGGGTCCAGTACAAAAGGTAATGAAGAAAGGCACACACACATACACACACAAACTCTAGTTATGGTTTTCTATTTGAAAGACAAAGAAAAAATATATATATATTTAGGCATGAGTAATTTTTTTTTAAAAAAGGTAATCAGATTAGAACTCAAAGCCAGAAAATAATTGGGGTGACTATGTAAAGAAATTTTAAGAATAGCAAAAACAAGATTGCATGCCATTTATGTTTGAAGACAAGAGAAACATTTTTTTCCTGATAAGCAAGGGCTATATATGTTTATCACCCATATGCTTTTTCTGAAAAATGTCCTCAGAAAAGTATTTCAGCTCATTGAGAAAGTAGCAAAATAAAGCATTTAAATATTATATATGTAAAATGTTGTTTAAAAGAAATGGCAGTGAGCAATGAAGGCAGTAAAGTTCAGTTAACAGCTAAACAATTGCTAATATTATTATAAACAATGCAAATATCAAACATAATTCTTGAAAGAAGAGATACAAATTGTATTTCAAGAAATGAATATAAAAGCCCCAAATTACTTAAAGTCAACTGAGCATAGGAGATGGGAGGAGACAATAAAAGCAGAAATATTGGGCTTCCCTGGTGGCGCAGTGGTTGACAGTCCGCCTGCCCATGCAGGGGACACGGCTTCGTGCCCCGGTCCGGGAAGATCCCGCATGCCGCGGAGCGGCTGGGCCGGTGAGCCATGGCCGCTGAGCCTGCGCGTCCGGAGCCTGTGCTCCGCAACGGGAGAGGCCACAACAGGGAGAGGCCCGCGTACCGCAGGGAAAAAAAAAAAAAAAAAAAAAAAAGCAGAAATAACTACTCCGGGAGGAAAGCGAAGGTGAGGAAATTAGCAGAAACTGATTAAACCCTAACGCTGATAAAGATGGATTCAAATATTTTCAATAAAAAGATAATGACTATTTGAGAACAATAAGTTTAGAAGTCTCAAACCATTACTTGAAAGAAATGTAAGCAACAAAGATAAGAAAGGAAAAGGGAAGATCGACAACAAAATAGGATGACATATAAATATAAAAAAGATTGAACTGCAAACAATTCAAAATATCCCATAACATGGGACTAGTTGAATAAATTATGGAATATCCATGCCCACAACTGAACACTCTGCAGTCATAAAAATGATGTGCATTTTGAAAAACTGACACCACTAAGTACAGATATGCACACGCATGCACGCACACACACACACACACACACACCCCCCAATATGGAGAGACTGACTCCACTTTTGCTAAACAGATACAAGGTGACGCTCAGAGTATTTATCAATCTATACAGCACCGATTCTTTTTTTTTCCACTGAAGTAAAATTGCTTTACAATGTTGTGTTAGTTTCTGCAATACAATGAAGTGAATCAGCTATATATACACCTATATCCCCTCTCTCTTGGACCTCCCTCTCACCCGTCTAGGTCGTCACAGAGCACCGAAATACAGCATTGATTCTGACCAATCAGAATAAGCCTTAAACAAGTGATCCAGCTGCAGCATCAGTGCAAACCCCAGGAATGTTAGAGATATATCCGTAGAGAGCTATGAATGTACATAGATACTAACAGTTCTAGATGTAGCTATACATAAAAATCAGGAAGGGTAGAACCCTAAATATTTACAGTGGTCATCTTTGGATTGTAAGATTAAGGGTGATTTTTATTTTTCTTTATGCTAAACCATGAATATAAAATAATAGTTTTAAAAGGGCAAGGATTTTAAATTGCTTTTCCTAGAAAGCTAATGTATTCCTTCTCATATGCTGTGGCACATGTTTTCAGAAGAGGTGGCTACAGTGTGGGTGTACAGAACACAAAGTCCCTTACCATAAGCCAATTGGTCATTCTGGGACATGAAGTGTTCAACCTCAGTTCGTTAGCATCATCCTTTAACTACAGCTGATTGCTAAAAAATGTGAGGCCAAAAACAAAAACAAAACTCAATAACTTCTTATCTAAAACATGGGTGAGGAAAAGTAATCTATTGAAAAAATATCTCTTTTCCTAAAAAATATGACTTAAATATAAAACACATCTAGCATGTGGCATAGGGTTTTTAATTTAATTATCTGAAGAAATATATATTTTTTCCATTTCACCTTCATAAAGCATTTATTAATAGCATAGATTTTTTTCTTTCAGATGGAATTTTGAAGGTTCAGTTCTCCAGATTTGGGCCATCCCCTTTTACATTCTTAAAATCTGCATCATGATTCACTTTTATGGGACTAATTAGGTTCTAAGATACTGCGCTCAGGCTCTCACATTAAATGAATAATTAGCCCAGCTCTCCCCTTTGGGCCCTGTAGAGCACAGCTATATGCCCTGCAGAGTGGAAGGGTTTGAATTCTCCCATGCACACAAACTCACTTGGTAAGGTGGCTCACTGGCTTTTCGAAGGCTGTTCTGAGATCAGCAGGTTGAAGGCTTCTGCTGAAGAATTGTTAATCATCCAGTGCAAGCCAGGAAACAATCAAAAGACTGTCTCATCTTTGAGAAAGTAATCTCCAAATTGTGTTCATATCAAAATAGAAAATAAGAGAAGTGAGCTGCGCTGGGGAAGATGAGGCTGTTACAAGCATGGGAAACACTTTGGCTCCACCAGTCAACCAACAAGCAGTTGTGTACAGACTATCGGGCAACACTGTCCTTGCTGACAGGGTACATACAAAGCAATAAGTTATTTACAGTTTATTAACATACACGGAAATACAATAAGAAGGAAAAGGCATTTCAGAGGAGGATGAGATTGGTTTCAAGTAAGTTGTGCTGGAAATGAACACAGATCATTTAAGAATGACTTTTAAGTGCTCTGTCAGTGATTTAAAACATGGCACTAGGCACCCAGCCAGACAGCCACCTACTAGTGGCAGTTGAAACTTTGAGAAGAGATTGAACTCAGGGAGGAAAGTTTAAAGAGAGAAGAGGAGGGGATAAAGTAGGAGCCCTGGAATCAACTCATGCATGGAGTGGAAAGAAGAGACAGGAAGGAGGCCCATTGCTCGGCAAACAATGGAAGTATGATGCAGAAAGGCAGAGAGGATTTGTGCATTCTCTAGGCTAATCAAATGCTTGGATCGTCTGTCCAACCACCTCCTCTGCTGGCAGCCCTCTGGGTCCTGGACCTTGGTTACACCTTCCCCTTTGGTGCCCTGCAGTCTAATTGGTCATCTACCTTGGCTCCTTCCTGTTCCCTTTTCTCCATCCCTGCTTCTCTTCCCCACCTCCTGCCTCCCTCATTTAGTCCCTTGGTTTGTATTCTCATTTGCTATCACTCATACATCTTACTTTCTCCTGTTCTGTACCTTGGGCACGTGACTAATTTGGGAGAATGAAGTTAATATTAGTCTTATTTTTGTTAAATGCTTTACATATACAGACATTTCTGAAGCCTTAGAAAACCTTCCAAAACACTTGCAAAATATGTCTATGAACTGAAACAATGTGAAGGCTTAGCACGAGAGGCCACCATGGCACAAAAACCTGAGAAAACAGGGTAGGAAAAGCAAAATGGGTTCTTATTGATGACTAAAATTGGCACAGCCCTATACACATTGCTTTTACAATTGTGGTCTCCTTCTACCCTCAACATAAAGCCATGAGGTGGTGAAAAGAAAAATAATAATGTCGATGCTGAGAATAAGAATAACAAACAACAATACTAAGGATTTTTCACTAATTATCTCAGTTACTCCTCACAACCACGTATGAGAAAGGGAGCACTGTTATCTCCACTTTGTCGATGAGAAAACTGAGGAATTGAGATTTCCAGTAGTATGTATCCTTTGATCCAGCAGCTCTATTTTCAGGTTTCATCCTGCAGATCTACCTCCATATGGGCAAAATATTGTATGTACAAGAATATTAATTGCAGCCTTATTTGTAGAAGTTGAAAATTGGAAACAACCGAAAGGTCCATCAATTGGTGGCTAATACAGGTTAATTACCGTACTCTCATACAATGTGAAACATTCATGCTTAAAAAGTACAAGGTAGGGCTTCCCTGGTGGCACACTGGTTGGGAATCCGCCTGCCAACGCAAGGGACATGGGTTCAAGCCCTGGTCTGGGAGGATCCCACATGCCACGGAGCAGCTAAGCCCGTGCGCCACAACTACTGAGCCTGCGCTCTAGAGCCTGTGAGCCCAACTACTGAAGCCCATGCTCCTGGAGCCCGTGCTCTACAACGAGAGAAGCCACCGCAATGAGAAGCCCGCGCACCGCGACGAGGAGTGGCCCCCACTCGCCACAGCTGGAGAAAACCCGCGCGCAGCAACGACGACCAAAAATAAATAAATAAATTTATATATGTAAAAAAAGTACAAGGTAGTTTAAGAGTAAGATGCAAAAGAGGGTCATGGTATGCTATCATTCGTGTGTGGGGAAATACACAGACACACAACTACAGTGACTTTCACTGAAGTACACACAGGAATTAGTTGTTGCCACTGGGGAAGGGACAGAGAGGCTAGGGGTCAGGGAAGGAGACTAACTTTTTACTGAATATCTTGTACACTGTTTGAATTTTGTACCATGTACATGTACCCACCATTCCAGTTCTTTAAAAACATTTCAAAAGTAAACAATTTTTATAAATAATAAAAAGTACAGTCACATAGAGAGCAACTGAGGGAGTGAGGACTGGGTGCTGACTGCAAAGGCCTGGCAACCACCACAGCGCTGATGAGGAATCCACCACTCCTGCTTTCACAGATGAAGAAACTGACACCATGAGGTTAAATGGCTTGCCCAAGATTACAAAACCAGTAATGGGTGAGCCAGGGCCTGAATGCCAGTTGCCCAGCTGTAATGATAGCAGTTTCCTTTTTATTGCTCAGTCATCAAATCCCACATGGAGAAGGCACAATAGAGAGGAAAGAGCATGGGGAATTAAAATAGAAATTTCTTTCTGAGAAGAAGGAAATGAAGGGACATTTAACACATGAGGATTTAAATCTTAACCACCATGGTTCCCTCCTTTCATCTCCTAATCAGTGAGTATCACTTGGCACCTACCCAATAATAAAGGCAAGACTGTACATGAATAAGTTATTGTCACCTTAAATAGACTTGAGGTTCTTGAAGGCTGCAGCCATTCATTCATTCATTCATTCAATCATTCAGCAAATACTTATTGAATGTTCTATCTGGGCAAAGAACAGACACAGCCTCTTATCCTCAGAGAATTCAAAGGCTAATTGGGAGAGACTGTTTCTCATATGTCACTCTATCCCCCAAGATGGGTCGTTAGAAACACAGTAGGTCACCAACAAGAATTTACTAAATAAATAAGTCTGAATGGGCACAATATCCCTCCTAAACATTGTGAAAGATAGTTTCCTCTCCTAAGAGCTCCTCCTCACCTTGTCCTGAACCCCCTTCCCCATGATACAGTCCTTCACTGAGTCTCTAAACCGGAATGATAAAACTTTTCATTCAAGGGCATGGAAATCAAGATGGTAACTTTGGCTTAAAACAACAGTAACAACAAAAAAACCCTTAAGAGTCCGCCTGCCAGTGCAGGGGACACGTGTTCGTGCCTCGGTCCGGGAAGATCCCACGTGCCGCGGAGCGGCTGGACCCGTGAGCCATGGCCGCTGGGCCTGCGCGTCCGGAGCTTGTGCTCTTCCGCAGTGGGAGAGGCCACAGCAGTGAGAGGCCCGCGCACCGCGATGAAGAGTGGCCCCCGCTCGCAGCAACTGGAGAAAGCCCACGCACAGAAACGAAGACCCAACGCAGCCAAAAATAAATAAATAAATAAATAAATTTTAAAAAACAACCTGAAAATATTGGATCCCAAGCTATAGTGTTTCAGCAAAGAAATGTGATTCCCTTTCTATATTCTCATTTTAAGTGTTTTGCTGCAAAGTGGGTGAACTGTCGAGCTCCATGTCACAGCCTGCAGCACAGCAAACTGGCATTTTCTGAAGCCCGTAATGTGATAATTAAATTGCTAACAGGCACCTTAGTGATGGCATTTGCTGAAGATGTGAGAGCCCTCTCACAATTGCACCTTTCTGGAGGGGACTAGTCAGTGAGAGCATAGTGATCAACTCAGGGTGTCTTTTTTTTATATATATTTTCTTCCATGAGTACATTAAATTTTTATGTGGAGTGAAATGGGACAGGACTTGTTTCTCTTCCACTGCACAATGATTTATTACCCAAAAAAGACCGCAGAACTAATTAGCAGAGTAATTAATTAATATAAATTTGCATATTTGCATTTGCAATTAGTGCAGCCGACTGATTAGTCTGAAAATGAGAAGTTTGACTCATTAGATGTTAGTGTCTGCTGGACCAGAAAGCGGCTGCCAGATGAGGCGGAAAAGGGTGGAATAAGCATGTGTGTTTCTTTTGTTAGAAGAATGGAGAATATGCTCAAATATCCGGGGCCAGACATCAGGGTTCGCAATTTTTTTTAAAAAGTAGTAAATTATTTGCTTCCATTTCTCCTACTCAATGTTCCTTGCCCTTTTGCCTACAGCAAGTTATTCCAACCAACCCTGGAAGTCAATGTGCCCCTCAGACCGGGCTCCTCCTATTCCCCAAAGGCAGAGGGGTCTCTGTTGTTTGTGGGTGACTGGGAAATCTGTCCTGGTTTGATGTCCCAGGAATTTGACTCCTGCACTCAATTCAGTGGTTCTGTCAAAACAGTTCTCTAGTGCTGATGAGGACCCTCAGGGGACTGAGAGCATTCACTACCTTCCCTTCAGGGGGTTCTGATTGCCTTCTCTTTGTTCCTCCAGCTGATAGCTGAGCTCAAAGCCCTCCTATCTAGTTGACTGAGTGAATCCATTTTTGCAGAATGACACGGGGCAAATAAACTATAAACATACGCACAGACACGTAGACACACAGACTTCAAAATCAGACATTAAGCACCCATAGTAAAATGAGGGACCTGCTCAAAAATTTCCAGGGAGGTTGGGGAATCAGGGTGAATAAGAAATAGCATCTTGATTTGACTTCACTAAGTACATTTTCAGGGTAAGGATGCACATCGCAATAGGAGAGAGCCTGGCTTGGTATGAATGCTTTTTTTAGTAATAAGGGATACATTTAGTCTCAAATCAAACCAAAACGGAAATAAAAAATTATTTCATTTGTTTTCTTAACATTCTTTCTAAAACTGAAATGAATTGTATATACTTTCCTTGGTGTTCGTATACCTTTTACAGATGCTAAAAGAAATTTCTGAAAATATGTCGCTTTAGCTCAATCCTACAGATTCTTTGTAGATGAAAATTACCATTGAGCTTTGTTAGTTTATTAGATAACTTTCTAAACCACACAATTAGTGATGTTGTGGGTCAAATCCTGTCCTGGAGCTGGAGAGATTCTAGAGAGGAAATATACATGCATATTACATCAGAGCTGTACTTTTACTCGTCCCATCTCTTTCTTTTGCATTATATTTTCCAGGTTCAAATAACATCCGATGCCTCCCCCACCCGAAACCCTAAGCCAGGGCCTCTGCCTTGCACATTCCAGGGGACAGCCATCCCGTAGTGGCCCTACTTGTCCTTCAAAGCTCCCTCAGACCTCACCTCCCCAACTCTGCCCACACAGCAATTTCCTTGCTACATCTTTTGTCCTCCAAAGCACCTGGTCCTTGCCCCTGACACACTGTTTGCCAGACAGTATTCCAACCATTTCTTTATACCTTCACCTCACTTCTTAGACTGATCAATTTTTTGACATAGCTGTCTTATACTTGCATCTTTGTATCCCAGAGCCTGGCATACTACCTGGTACATAGTAAAAAATAAATAAATGCTTGTTAAATCACTGCATGGATGAATTAATGAAGGCATTTATGGTTTGATTATAGAATACATTCATCAAGGAATTTGCCTACAATGTAAAAAAGCAGCTCCAAAACATATGCAAGGACATAAGTAACTCGAAATTCAGTCAAGTAAAACAAAAGAAAATTAAAATGACGGGTGGATCAGTACAGTTCCCAGTTCAAACTTTTACTTGGGGTCTGTACTTCATTTGTCTTGGTTTTTCCCTCTCTCAGTGCTTAAAGGAAAACCTCTGGTGCTTAACTGTTTGGCATTTTACAAAAAAAATACTGATTTTTCACATGTAAGTTCAAAATAAAGACTTAAACAAGTAGCTTGAGTATTATTTTCAACCATAACCTAAAGGTAACATATGACCAGTAGTCCTAAAGAATTGGAGCTGGTGAGTCGGATTAAAAACAAATGTAAAAAATTTAGTGGTGAGGCAAAGGCTTAATGTGGTATTTGAATCTACAATGAAAGGAAACAAGTTTATTTTGATCAATTATCAAATTTTTTTTTTGTTTGTGTGTATGTTTTGCTGTCAGTTATACAGTCTTTCCTGGTAGACCCTAATCAGGTCTTTTTCAACAAAGTACTCTCCTGTCCCCAGGGCAGGCATCTAGCACAATGGCTGTAATATGGGGGCACTTGATCAAGGCAAAATAGACCTCAATAAAATCACGTGGAACTTAACTAGATATTACTTCATAACATCTATACAGATGTCACCATAGATCCTAAGATACATTGAGAGCAAATTCTTGGTTATAAACTTTTTCTTTGCCTACAAATTTTATACACAAATACTATACTGGTAGTCACTCAGTCACTTACGTATTTGTTGGTCTGAGTGCTTTAAATTTATTCTCCACTTACCTCCAAGATTTGAGGTAGCAATTGAGCTGAACATTTTTATATCCTTTGTAGAGCAATTCGCCATTTAGAAAGATTCCTTGTTTCCTAACAGTGCCATAATACATATGATGAAATATATCTTTATATTTGTTTCTATAAACTGCATGGTTTATTTTCCGGAAATGTACCACAGATATATTGAGAGGATACCAGCAACGATAATGGATGGCAATACCTTCTGTCTTTATCACTGGAATAGAGGGAAAATCAAGTCATATCTCAGAAAATGTACGGTAGGAATTGCTATAATTGTCCGTTCCATATTTGCTCGCTGAGAAAACGAGTAGTGATTTTTATACTTGTTGGAAAACATAAATTAAGATTTGCTTATCCATTTAGCCATCTCCAAATGAGACATGAAAATACAGACTCATGTACGACTACAGTCCAAACATGGCATTTCTTCTGTACTAAGACTTGGGTTTTTTGGGTTTTGTGATTTGATTTCCTATTCGGACAGTGACCAGAAACAAAAGAGGTTTCCTTGTGAGGGATGGTCTTTATATTAGACAAACAGCTCTGGTAATGGCAGAAACTTTTTTGTGTCCTGCTAACTTAAACTGATTTTTTAAAAGAATCATTCCAGATCACTAGTCCATTAGGTGAATTAAAGACTTTGGCTATTTTAGTAAAACACATTGCAGGCTTTTAACATTGTTTTTTTGAAAAGGGAGACACATGCCCCATGCAGGGCCCAAGTCCTCAGCAACTGCACTTCTCTGTGGGTTTTGCCTCCCTGGAATACTCACTGACAGGCAGTCTCCTGACCACCAACCTCTAACATTTCAAATAGTATTTTGTGAATTCATCCTCTCTCTTTCACAAACTATAAGGTTTCATAGCGATTAACACTAGACCACAGCATTTTCAAATTAACGATAGCCCTGCCAGTTCTAATTGGTATTCTAATTAGCCCAACCGATTCAACTAATTAAGAACATTAAACTTTTTAACAAAGGCTAGCTTGCTTTGTGTGTTGTATAATGGAATCTAAGAGGAGTGGAGATGGTGGGGGGCAAGGAGGGTAAGAATAAGCCTGGATTTCCATTACAGACCCGGAGCAGGGGGGATGGGCTGATGCCCCCTTTGATGGGGGGAAGGGTCACAGCAGCCTTGGTATTCAAGAAGGGTGAGAACAGGTTCATGCAGCGATGGTACCCTGAGACTTCTCATAAGTGGTATTAAGGGCAAACCAGCTCTGTGGTGGTTCACAATGAAGTGGAACCATAAACCATCCAGCTTTGTACACAGTGTGACCTTTGTTACAATGAAGGAGACCGGGGCTGCGCAACTGAATCTCTGCAATTTCAAAATGTGTTTAATCGAAATCTCCTATTTTCAGAAGCACTCTGTGCTCTGGTAAACTTGGCAATGGAGCAGGAAGAGCAGTGCAGGCTATCCTGGGGGCTGGCCGGATTTACAGTGAAAATCAAAATCGTAGTGTCGGACTTGACTCCCCTATTTTGCTCACATTCCAGATCCAATTTGTCAGTAGATTCTGTGAGCCCTTCCTTTAAAATAGATCCAAATTGGGCTTCCCTGGTGGCGCAGTGGTTGAGAGTCCGCCTGCCGATGCAGGGGACATGGGTTCGTGCCCTGGTCCGGGGAGATCCCACATGCCGCGGAGCGCTAGGCCCGTGAGCCCTGGCCTCTGAGCCTGCGCGTCCGGAGCCTGTGCTCCGCAACGGGAGAGGCCACAGCAGTGAGAGGCCCGCGTACCGCAAAATAAATAAATAAATAAATAAATAAAATAAAATAGATCCAAATTCTGGTGACCTCTCTCACTTCCTATACAGAACCCCTTTTATCCCACCCACCAGGGCCAAAATGTAAGGGGATGCTTACCCCTAGGGTGGTACACCAGCACTCACGTAACCCTAAGGGTGAGTGCCTCCTTCAACTTAGAATCCCAGGTGCCTCACTCACTTCCCCTCCATCACAGCCCTGCACCCACCATGTCTATCACCTGACACCTGCCATACTTTCGCCCTCTTAAAGCCTCTTCGCCAGCAGCAGCTCAAGGCCCTCCAATGACTGACTGCCTATCACACTTAAGAGAAAGTCTGCAATCCTCACCAAGGCTTACCAGGCCCTACGTGGTCCACAACTAGATGCCTCTTTGGCAATCTCTCATATTTTTCTCTTCCTTGGTCACTACATTCCTGGCATGAGGGCTTCCGGGGGTGAACCAAGTTTGGGGTGGTGGTCCACCCCAGGTGCAGGCCAGAGGGGGTACACTGTCTGCAGAGAATTTTAAAAAGTTTATAATACTGACATAGTCTATCTGCTTTCTATACTCTCCATTTTACTAGCAATTCTAAACCATGCCAGTGAAAATACTCTCTGCAAAAAACAATCTCTTGTTCTTCTAAGTCTGGGCTGTCCAATATAGTAGCTATTGAGCCCTTAAAATGTGACTGGAGTAATTGGGAAACTAAATTGTTCATGTTTAAATTTTAATTTAAAGTTAATTAACTTAAAATTTAAAACTTCAACTACCAGAAAACTTTTAAGAATGTTTTCTAACAACTTGTGAATCTATTTTTCAACTGTAAATTTTATGAAATCTAAATACAGATCAAATATTTCTGATGAAAATTTAGCATACAAATGGAGACATGCTGTAATGTAAAATATACACCAGATTTCTAACAGCCCAAAAATAAAGAATGTAAAACACCTCATTAATGAATTTTTATATTGAATACCAGTTGAAATGGTAATAGTTTGGTTATATTGGAAGAATTCAAATATCTTATTAAAATTAATTTCATCTGTTTCTTTTTGCCTTTTTTTTTACTATGGATACCAGAAAATTTTAAATGACTTGTGTGGTTCACATTATATTTCTATTGGAAAGTGCTGGTCTAAGTTCTAAACCAGGATATGCAAATTTCTGCCTATAGGCAAAATTCAGTCCACCACCTATTTTTGCACAGGCCAAGAGCTAAGAATGGTTTTGCCTTTTAAAATAGTTGAAAAATATCAAAAGAAGAACCAATATTTCACAACATGTAAAGACTGTATGAAATTCAAATTTCATAAATGGAGTTTTATTGGAACACAGCCACACCCATTTGTTTATATATTGCATAAGGCTGCTTTCACATTACGATAGTAAAAGAGACCCTATGACCCGCAAACAAAGCCTTTAAATTTTTACTGCTGGGCCTTTGATAGAAAAGTTTCTCCACCTCTGTTCTAAAGAATTGGTTCAGTTGTTCTTGAGTTTTAATATATGTTCGAAAGGGATGTAAATTCAGAAAACTCCTAGTTACATAGTTGGCCCCTGACACACACACACAGAGCTACAAGCCAGTCACGAAGATACTAAGAAAAAAAGGCACAGATACTTTACAGGATTATTGTGACAATTAGATAATGGAATAAAGTACCCAATAGAGCCTAACACTTAGTAAGCACCAAATGAATGTCCTTGAGCCCAAAAACAGTCTCCAAAGGGGCTTATCACGGACTTCCCTGGCGGTCCAGTGGTTAAGACTTCACGTGCTTCCACTGCAGGGGGCACAGGTTTGATCTCTGGTCAGGGAACTAAGAACCCACAAGCTGCGTGGCCAAAAAAACCAAACAAACAAACACAAACACACACACACACACACACACACACACACACACACACACACACACAAAGGGGCTTATCACAGTCCAAGAGAAGAGACAGACACATAAGCAGGCAGTTACAATTCTTTGTGCAAGTGTACCAGTCCAGGTACTTATAAGGAGGCATCTAACATAGTCTGGGGAAAGGTATCAATTAATGAGCCCTCAGACTGACTCCGGTATTACTAAGGGACCACTTTTGCAATATAATCATCACTCATCTCCAGTTCTGAAATTTCTGTGCATTAAAGTTTGTCAGTACTCTTAGTAATAAGTGACAGAAACTTAAACCAGAATTTTTAAAGTGAACTTATTGTTTCCATAACTAAAAGTCTGGGGTAGTCTTGCTTCAGACATGGCTTGATCCAGGTGTTCAAAAAATGCCATTAGGGGTCTGCTCCTCACCATGTCTTGGCCTCTCTCCCTCTGTGAGTGCATCTTTCTCCAACAGCCTCTCCTCAGGAGTAGCCAAGATGGCACTAGCAGCTCCAGCCTGATATTCTTCCAGCTCAGCGGCCTCAGTGGAAAAAAAAGTTCCTTTTTCCAATAGTTCCATCAAAAGCCTGGGGCTGATTCTCACTGGGCTTACTTGGGTCCCGTGCTAATCCCCAAGCAAGCACTCCATCCAGGGAACGGAATTGTTGACTGGCCCCTGGGTCTAACCTATCTCCAGAGGTGGAGTTAGGACCACAAAAAGCACGCGGACTGGAGAGGGCTCATCTGCCAAAGAAGAGCATTTTGCCAAAATACAAAGAAATGACTCTTGGCACTCAGAAACAGATGGCCACTACAAGTAAGCAAAAATTCAAAAAAATAAATCAACAGTGGTCCAGAAACTTAAGAAAATAACTAAAGCTGTGATTTGTTAAATAAGAACAGCCTCTTTTGCATTATTCAGAAGTTACGATTAACCAAGTAACTGTTTTCATATGGAGAATGGAAAAACATATAGCAGATAAATTAGCAGATAAAATATGTTTGGCCACAATTATCTTTTAGAATTTGCCTTTCTTAAAACAAACACTCATCTGAAATAAGTATAATTCTAATGACAAATAGATTATCTTACATTTTTCATTTCCATTTGAAGTATTCTTAAAGAATGATTCTAGATTTTGTGCCAGCTATTTCTAAGAAATCATATTTATTCATTGGGGTGTATGTATGTATCTATGTAATATGTATGTAGCTCTGTGTTTGAGTTGTAAAACAGAAATAAATGAAGAAAATGTTTCCCTTTCTAAACTATGTTTTAAAGTAAATAATGGTAGAGCATAATTTTTCATCACCATTTGCCAGGCCAGGGTTAGGGGCGTGTGAGTGAGCACTCACCCCAGAACAAAATTTAAGGGGGTGCCTGTTATGGAGTAAATGTCTACACCCCCCAAAAACTGTAGTTGAAGCCCTAACTCCCCATGTGATAGTTTTTGGAGATGGGGCCTTTGGGATGTAAATAGGGTTAGATTAAGTCATGAGGTTGTGTCCCTCGTGATAGGATTAGTGGCCTTATGAGATGAGGAAGAGATCTCCCTCTCTCTCCCTCTCTATCTGTCTCCTTCACTCTTCCAGTATGTGCAACAAAGAAAGGTCATGTGAGGACACAGTGAGAAGGTGGCTGTCTGCAGGCCAGGAAGAGAGCCTTCCTTCACTAGAAACTGAATTTACTGGCACATTGATCTTGGACTTCCAGCTTCCAGAACGGTGAGAAGTAAATTTCTGTTGTTTCAGCTACCCAGTCTTGGTTTCTTTGTTATAGCAGCCTGAGCAGACTAAGATAGCATCAAAATCAATATAAATAACATTTTAATACAAGGTTTTTTAAAATTCAAAATTAATGCAAAAATCCACAATAAATAAAATATCAAAATTCTATGTCTTTTGGGGCCCAATCTAGTTATCTTGCTTCTGCTTATGACTTCTTGGTAACTATGAAGATAGTTTTGATTATTAGCCTTTGAAAACTCTTTCTGGGGTTTCCTGGGTGAAGACTCTCAGTGTCTTGACACTGAGGATGGTGCTCCCACAGGGCTGACTTTCATGGGTGTGCCACCTGAGCGGGCACTCACTCAGAAAGACCCTGCACTCAGAAGGGCCCCATGCTTGGTTTAATGATCTATTGTTGCCATCTTGAAATTCTTAATCATTTCCGAACTAAGGTCCCTGCATCCTCAATTGATTCTCAGCCCCACTAATTATGTGGCTGGCCCTGTACACCTGCTTTAGGTGCCCTTCATTCAACAATAAGATAAAATTCATGATAAAGAAGATGTGGTACATATATACAATGGAATACGCAGTTATAAAAAAGAATGAAATAATGCCATTTGCAGCAACATGGATGAACTTAAAGATTATCATACTAAGTGAAGTAAGTCAGAAAGAGAAAGACAAATACCATATGATACCACTTAAATGTGGAATCTCAAATATGACACAAAAGAACATGTCTATGAAACAGATACAGATTCACAGACATAGAGAACAGACTTGTGGTTGCCAAGTCTGAGGGGATGTAGGGAGGGAAGGATTGGGAGTTTGAGATTAGCAGATGTACACTATTATATATGGAATGGACAAACAACAAGGACCTAGTGTATAGCACAGGGAACTACATTTGATATTCCATAAGAGACCATAAAGGAAAAGAATATATATATATAAAGAATATCTATATATATGAATCACTTTGCTGTACAGCAGAAATTAACACAACATTGTAAATCAACTATACTCTAGCTCTAACTAAACCTACCCCAGTCACAAAGGGAGACTGTAAAACACTTGAGACAAAAGAGAAAGCTGGATTTCACCCTGCAATGTACAACTCATCACAGAAGCCAGTAAGACAAAAAAGGAAAGGAAAGTAAATCAGTGAGGCAGGTTCAAAATACCCATCACACTCATCATAAATAAAAGCATATTGGCCCTTGGCAGGATACTATGTGTATCCCATCAGAAATTTCAGTTCTGCAAGATACTCCAGGAAGAAAGGAAGTCACTCATAGTGGTCTACCAAATGTGGGACATGCTCCCCTCCTCTTGGAAAGTCATAATGTGATTGGGCATATGGAAGAAATCAAGAGAGCCCACTTGAAAGAAAATACCTTAGACCACGCAACTCTTTTCCCTGTGATTCCCATTAACAGTCTACAGAGCATTCTTTGGAAAACACTTTATTAGTGCATAGCATATTAATCAGAAAGTGTATTTTACGAGGAAAAAGCAACTTGGGGTTCCAAGAATAAACGAAGCATACAGAGTTGCCAGGTAAAATATAGGATGCCCAGTTAAATCTGAATTTCAGAAAGACAATGAATACTTTTCAGTATGTTTGTCCCATACACAAATATGTCTGAAATTCAAATTCAACTAGGTGTGCTGCATTTTTATTTGCTAAATCTGGCAATCTTAGTAGTATACCCATTCTGCCATGTCCTCCAACCAGGTGTATTTCATATGGAGAGTGGGTGGCTTATGAAAACTGGAAGTTGAAGGAAATAAAAGAGGCAGACACTTCTAAAAGGTATTCCTAAGGTCTTTGTAGGTTAGTGGGTAACTCCCAAAGCACAGAGATTCTCAACCATGTGGAGGCTTAAAAAGTGCTGTTGGCAAGGCCCTATCTCCAATGACAGGTGGATAGGTCGATTTATCCATTAAGCACAGTACACAAGAATAAAAAACATAAACATGTTTATATATATTATTGTATATATAAACATATATATATACTTATTCATATAATAATACAATCCATCTTGGATTATACTTCTTATATAGCAACACAATCAACAAGTATAATTTTTATAATTTGTATTATTCTTTTATGGAGGACAGGACCTACAAAAGCACAGTATCTAGGGCCCACAAAAGTCATAACTCCATGCTGCCCAGACATCCTGAATTAAACGCCACACCACCTCATCTATACAATTCTCACTTTTTATTTAGTTATGACTAGAATTCTCATGGAAAATAAAGTTTTGCAGTCTCCTGAGGAATAGTTAAAAACCAAGTTCTCAAAGACCTCATGAGTTACATTTCAAAATTTCCTTTTCAATCTGCTCTTTCCTATTGTAGAAAAATTATAATTCTTCCAGGTAAGAATGGTAATTTCATCCACATTTCCAATGGGCTATTATGTTTTTATTGCCATCACTACCAAAAATGTCTACGATCATTTCAAACCTGAAAGAGACAGACTTCTTCTATGGAGTCTTATAAATCAGGGGTCCCCAACCCCCGGGCCATGGACTGGTGTCAGTCCGAGGCCTGTTAGGAACTGGGCTACACAGCAGGAGGGGAGCCGTGGGCGAGCGAGCAAAGTTTCACCTGCCGCTCCCATCGCTCGCATTGCCACCTGAGCCATCCCCCCGCCCCGACGCCGTCCATGGAAAAATTGTCTTCCACGAAACCAGTCCCTGGTGCCAAAAAGGTTGGGGCCCACTGTTATAAATGACTCTTACCCCCCACTACTTTAGGGATGTCTCTACATGAGTCTAAATGCCCCTAAAGACCAGAAGTCTTTTAAGGACAGGCACCGTGTTCTATTGGTTTATCATGCTAGACATTCAATAATCGCAGCTGTTAAGTACATGCCATCTTTAGGTGTCCTGTCTGGTCTTTAATTCCAAATACGTAATATATTCACTTACTTCTGTTTCATTCTCTCTCAGCCCCCTCCCAACATGGATTGTTTGTAAGAGACATGCTAATCTGGAAGGATTTTTGCTTTGGAGAAGAGGATCGTTATTAATATCGTGGATTTCCCATTCCTTATCAGTCCACCAAATGTATGCGCTGCCTCAGCAGCCAAGTAACCAGCAGGGCCAGATGGAGCATGACGGAGGACGGTCCCTTCCATTCTTTTTTATATCAATATCTCCCAAAAAAGTAACAGGGGGAAAAGTAGAGCTGGCGTACTGCAAGTTATCATCGCCACTAACAAGCCAAACTTATACCCTGTGAATGGTAGAAAATCCAGCCTGGGGAATGCTTAATCTTTGAATCAAAGGGATAATGATATAGTTCCTGCAGAAAATGACACTGGCCAATAAGAGAATTCAAAGCCATGTGCCACAATCTGAGACTGGATCTTGTACCAGTATTGGTGGCCAAAATGAACTGCAAACTGCTTAGTGAAATAGTTACTCTAGCTTTTGAAAGAAATAATTAGCACTGCAGAAGCCTTTTTGGATTTTAAAAAAAAAATAGGAAGGAGATATCTGGGTTCAATCTTCACACGTAGGCTGAATAAAATTACTGATCATTTTTGCCACCTCAGAGCCTCATGCTTTCCAAAGGATCTTTTCCTGCTTAAGGAATTATATAATCTACCATTTAACTTATGGTATGTGAGGCATGAAGCTCTCTGTCACTGACTTATTACCTCATTGCTTAGCCATGGTGTTAATGAAGAAAAGATTACAGTTTTGATTGACAGATGGGCCTCATTGCTCTAAGGTGAGCAGCCAAATGTGCTATGACTACAATTGATCGATTGTAGTCATTCGATCAATTGCCTCATTGCTCTAAGGTGAGCAGTCAAATGTGCTATGACTACAGTTGATCAATTCATTTCTACTATCAATATTGATTGAGTCCCTACTAAGTACAAATCAGCGTGTTGTGTGATGTAGGGACTGCAAAACAGAATGAAACAAACAGAAATCCGAGACAGTTTTTGTCCTCACGATCTAGCTGGGGAGACAGATGCATTCACAAATAGCTCCACTACAAAGTAAATTATGCTACGCACAATAATAGAACCACAAAGTGTAGTGGGAAATCAGAGGAGAAAGATTAATTCCAACCCATGAGGATGTGAATGGATCGCCATGAATTTATTACCACCCCAGGAACAACAACTTACCACATATGCTGTAATAACAGTGGGTTCGGATTGCTATTTTAAAACACAAATGAAAAATATACTGTAATTAGATGAGATTTGCCAGCCAAACAGAGCAAATCAACCAGAAGTCTAAAATACAAAAAGACAAATAATGATTTGGGCTTTTTCATTTTGTGTAGGCTTAGTTCGCTGCTTATTCTATTGCTATAGGTGTAAACAATGATTTTTTTTTTTTAGTGTGATCTAGGGGTTATAAGTTCTACCTGCATATGGCAGATCTCAGGACAAATACATGTGGTCTCTGGGGGGTGACTGGATTGTGCCTGTATGCGTTTGAATCCGTGGCATTAGCAAAGTTAGCCTTTTAATCTAATGCTTTAGTTTCCAAAATCATCTCATGGCCTTATATCTGCAAGCATGTAAACATTAGGACTAAAAATGCTTTCTGTCTGTTTATCGTCTGCGTGTGTAGTGTATTGCTTCCATCAAAGCCACTAAGAAATTCAAAAGTAGGTGGAGGGGCTTCCCTGGTGGCGCAGTGGTTGAGAGCCCGCCTGCCGATGCAGGGGACACGGGTTCGTGCCCCGGTCCGGGAGGATCCCACGTGCCGCGGAGCGTCTGGGCCCGTGAGCCATGGCCGCTGAGCCTGCGCGTCCGGAGCCTGTGCTCCGCAACGGGAGAGGCCGCAACAGTGAGAGGCCCGCGTACCGCAAAAAAAAAAAAGTAGGTGGAGACAAAGTGCAAAGTCTTCAGTGTTTCTATAGGAAAGAAATGGAGTATTCATAGCAGAGAAGCTCAAGTCCCTTAAATATTTGCAACCTGGCTCAACCTTCCCTCAGATGGTATTTGTCTTTAACATTTTGCTATATTTCCTGGCCCAAGGAGCTAAATTTGTAAACAAAAGGATATAACATTTTCAAAATAATTGATTTCATTGACAACATAACATGTGCTCTCCATCTATAACCCGAATGCTTGGAAAACCAGAGGACATTGTCATAGACGTGAGCCTTTCCTTCACAAAGAGTTGAGGAATTATTTCACATAAATGCCTTATTTTTAACCTCCCCCCATTTTTATTTTAAAATAATCCAGCAAATAATAATGCAAGGCTTACTATGTGCCAGCTAATATTATAGCCATGTACATCCAACGACCTGTGAGATAAGAATATATCTATCCCCATTTGACGGCTGGAAAACCTGAAGCATAGGACCTTACTCAGAGTCAACCAGCAAGAAAGTGTTAGAACCAGGGGTTCTGGTTCCCGATACCACATACCGATCTGCTTATGTACTTATGCTTTAGCTACTATACTGGTCTGCTTATGGATATAATCCTCACAGCTGTTGTAAGAATTATATAGCATATGCAGAAAAGCTGGTACAAAGAAAGTATTAAAATATTAGTCAATATTAACATGATCAAATGTTAGTCAATAATTTAGCCATCATGTTTTAAAACTTAAAATCAACTAAAGTACTCTTTAAGTGCAAGTATTCTGAAATATGTCCTTGGTAAACCTTCTGCATAATCTTAAATTTGCACTGTCTTCCTAAAGGATATTACATAAACAAAGCAAATATTCATTTGTTTGATACTCTACGCCATAGTCTGCCCCTCATGCATCTCAATGCTTTAAGTTTGTTAGTTTCACTTCCTGAACAGGATTCTTGAGTCACTGAAGGAAAGGATTGTGTCTTCTACTGTCTTTCTCCAGTATTACAGTGGCTTGTTGCATAGGAATCACTCAGTAAATACTTGTAGATTGGTAACAGACTCCATAGCTTTGGGATAATGTTATTGATCTTGTGTAATGATCTTAGAAAGTGTGTGACTATCATGTAGGTAATTACTAAAGATTAACTCTTTCTAAATGTCCTATTCCAAATTCCTCTTAAAATTACACATGCAGAATACATGTATGCATTTCTGTTGGATATATACCTAGGAATGGACTACACCTAACGTATATATGTTTACTAAATTATTTGTATTAGGATAACACTACTTATAATAGCCCCAAACTGGAAATTATCCAAACACCTGTCAACAACAGAATGGAGAAACAAATTATGATATAGTCATACAATTGAATATTATACAGCAGTGAGAATGAACATTCTACAGTTACGTGCAACAACATGGATAAACTGCACAAACAAAATGCTGAGATAAAGAAATCAGACCCCCCCAAAAGTATATACTGAATGATTCCATTTATATAATGTACAAAATGAACAAAACCAAGCAATACTGTTAGAATTCAGGATAGTGCTCTCTCTTGGGGAAAAGTGTTGGGTACCTGGAAGGGGCAGGAAGGAGGCTTCTCGTAATGTTCTGTTTCTTCATCACAATCTTATTACACAGATGTGTTCAATTTGTCAAAATTAATTGAGCTGTGTACTTATTGTCATGTGTGCTTTTCAGTCTTTATTATTCTTCAAATGAAAATCATTCTCCAAATACTTGCAAACTCTACTCAAATGTTTTCTTCATTCCCTACCAACAAACTCTCTTATCATAGTAAGCTCACTCTGCTTTTAATTAGAATATTGTGGACGTATTTTGTGCGTTAATTCAACTGTAACTTCCTTGAGAGGTGGGGCTCTTTGTTGTTTATCTTTATTTCTCCTAATAATATCTAGAGTGGTAACACACAAATGTAAGTGTTTTGTTGAAGGAATGAAAAAGAATGAAAGAATAAATGAACAACTCAACCCTCAACTATTCCAGACAAACAGAAGCTCAGTCATGACAACTGTAATCATTGTTATAGGATTATGTCATACATGGCGGTCTACTGATCTACCTGTCTATGCACATGGCTCTAAAAGACAAGTGTATAGTAAAAACGCCTAAGTCATCGGATATATTAATAGGATAATTCTTCATTTTGTGAATAGATTCATGGTTAAGTTTTTCTACTTCATCTAATATTTATTATTTATTCAGGATTTATTTTGTACTAGAAACAGTTCTAGACAGTTCATTGACATTTGATCATTTAATTCTTAAATCAGTAAAGTGTGAGTTGTTAAGAAACTAGGATTTGGATTCAGACAGACTTATGTCCAAATCGTGATTCTCCCACTTAAAAACTGAGCAGTTGTGGGTACATTAATTCTCTGAGCCACATAGTTTCATAGAGTCTACAACGGAGATAGTCACGTCTACCTTATTGCAAGGCTCCCATGAGACGATGTACAGTTGACCCTTGAACAACACAGTTGGAATTGCATGGGTACACTTACAAATTTTTTCAATAGTAAATATCATAGTACTACACCATCCAACGTTGATTGAACCCAAGGATGCGGAACCATGGATACGAAGGAATTGTGTGTGTGGAAGGCCAACTATAAGTTATACATGGACTTTCGACTGTGAAGAGGGTTGGTACCCCTATCACCCACCCCCAAATTATTCAAGGGTCAACTGTAAATGAGGCATTTAGCCTGGTGCTTGGCGGATTACACGTGAAAAAAGTACTGTTCATTATCATCAGGACCAGAGGTTAAGAACTTTCCCACATCTAATCCACACCCATCCATCAGTAAGTTCTGCTGACTGTATCTCCAAAATATATCTCCGGGCTTCCTCTCTCCATTTCCATTACCACCACTCTAATCCAGACCACAGCCAGGCCCCTCTTGTTCTGTCCACTGTCATAGGCTTTGTAAATCTCTCCCTGTTTCTTCTTTTCTTCTCTCCAAAGCAGCCAGAATGATCCTTTCAAATCTTCAATTGCCTTAAACCCTCAATGTCTTCCTTTGAAATAAATTCCAAATACTTCACCAACACACAATCTCATATGGTCTGATCCTTACTCTCTCACTGTGCTCTGACCCTCCTGGTCCTCCCAGAACGTTAGACATTTCACATGTACTCTTGCCTCTGTTGCTCTTCCTTCATAGCTCAGCATAAAAGATGACTCAGAAAAAGGTTCCCATGTAATCCAGTAGATCTTCCCATGATTCTCTGTAGCCACCAACATGTAAATTTCACCGTTCTATGTTTACCTGTTCATGGCCTGCCCACCGTTTAGACTGTAAACTCCCCAACAATTTTGCCATGGCTGCTCTACACGCCATTGAATAGCCACCACTAACCCAGTGCCTGGAACAAATATCTTCATTCAACAAGTATGTACTTATGGCCTTTCATGAGCAGGCACTAGAACTGCAGATTAATACACACATTAAATAAGTAAATGTATTGTGTTAGCAAGTGATAATCCCTACTGAGAAAAGCAAAACTGGTGGAAGGTGGCTAGAGAGGGATAGATGGGGGTAGGGGTATAGTATAAACTAGGGTGGTCAAAGGGGACCTCCCTGACAGGAGCATTTGAGCAGAGACGAAGAATGTGAGAATAAACCATGGAAGGGGATTCCAAGTAGGACTAAGTGCAACTATCCTGAGGTAGGAGCGTGCCTGAGAGCGTGAGGAAGAGCTGAGGGCCAGTGTGGCTGGAGCTGAGTGAGTGAAGGGGAGAGTAGTAGAAGGTGAGATCAGGAAGGCCAGAGGAAGCCTCTGGGCCTCTGTTAAGTTTAGGTTTTGACTGAGGGAGAGGGGAAGCCATTGAAGGTTTCCGAGCATAGAGGAATACAATCTGATTCATGTTTTAACCAGAAGCTCAGGATGCTGAATTGAGGACTGTGTATGGAATGTAAAGGAGCCAAGAGTGAAAGCCCAGGTGCCATTTAGGCCAGGTGAAAGATGAAGGCAGTTTGGACCGGGGTAGGAGTGGTGGAATTGCCAGGAAGTGGTCAGATCCTGGATATAGTTTTAAGATAGTACTGAGAGAATCTGCAGACATTTGGTTCTAGTGTGTGAAAAAGAGGAGTCAAGAATTACTCCAAAAGAGATAGTCAGTAAACCTTTGTTGAATGGATGAATAAATGAATGAATGAATAAATGAATGACACATAGCTATTAAACAGCAGGATGAGACTTAAAGCAAGGTTAGTTGGTCATCAAAATTCTTGTTGTGATTCTCAACTTTTTAAGAATCTGAGAGAAAGCCTTTCTTTAGAAAAATGTGCATATATGTACATATATGCCAAATTTGTACATAATCTTAGGAAGCTCCGGAACCTCTTAAAATCCATCCAGCAATCCCGTGTGAAGAGAGCCTGCATGTCATCATACAAGCAACTAATATAAAACTTGATTTTCAAGATGCGGTTTGCATAAACTTTTGCAAAGAAATATCTCCTTATAAAGTACCCACTCCAATCTTACAAAATGGATTCATGTAACAGGAAAAAGACAAACTGCACTTCTGTTTTCTATGTTTATAAGTAACGATTACAACACTGGAATATAGCAATAATTTTGAATTCAGCAGCATAAAAAATAGTAATCAGGGACAATAAATCATTCTTAATATTTGTAAAAGCCTAAAGGAAACTACATTTTCTTACAGTAAGATCACAAAAGTCAATAAAACACCATTTCTTTACTAATGGCTGGAAGTATAATAACTCAGTCCAATAATACTGGTTTTCTCGTACTGGTAGAAGTTTTCACTGGCAGATTCAGGTGACCTTATTTGATAACAAATTAGAAAATGAATTTAATAAATGCGGTTTGGTGAGTAAAATAAAAAGTATGCTTCATGGAAGAAAAATGAGAAAGGCATTTCTGGAAAGGACTGCAGTGCTGTTTTGTGCAAAGCTTAAAGTCAAAGACTGAATGTTGCAGCGTTTTGTGAGTGTCATAAACAACCATATATTTTTAAATTGCATAATAATAGTACAATTCACTCTAGTCTTCACTCTGAAAGAAACCTAAAAAACAATCCAAATGTTGCTTTATTTCCAGATTATCTGTTTAGTCTAAGTAATCCTAGTGTAATAACACATAAACAAAATATTAAGACATCTAGTTTAAATTATATTTTTAAGCCCTCTAAAGTTTCAAGGGGAATAAGGTTGTTTTGTGTCTTGTCTTACAAGTTAAATACCTTTATTTAAACCCCAAGGGCTGTTTTCCAAAGTGGGATGCTCTGCCACAGCCATAAAACTCTTTCAAGGCAATGCGGATCACAGAGTTAAAACTCTAGGGATTAACACTGGGCTAGTTCACAGGCTTCCAGGCTGCCCTGAAGCATTTGTCTAAAAGCTTTAAAAAAAAAAAAACAGGCAATAGAGAAAATTGTCCAAAATCTATCTCAGGAAGTTCCCTACTTCTGGGGAAAAAAACTCTGGTCCTGAGGTTTTGCTGCCTGATCCTGCCCAGGTCTACATTTTGCTGCCTTATACCCTTGGAGAGCTGAGAAAAATGCCTGTCATGTTCCATACTGATCTCTTAAGTAATGAGGCGATTGTGAAAAAGAGAGTCAACAGAATTCCCATTTGCTAAGACACAGGTACCAACTGGATGACCTAAAAATAACAACACTTGAGTCTTAATTTAGACTTTACGCCTCTGTTGCCTTGCAACTGAGTCAAATTATACCTAAATTTTCTCTGGGTCATTTTTATAAGTGAAATATGAACATTCACCCAGTGAAAGCAAGACAGAGGCAGGCAGATAGACATTGGGCAATTTAAAAAAACTATTAAAAAACGTCATGGCCTCAGAAGCAAAGAACATATCAGTTCAATTAATATTAAATTGAGTTATAGATGTAAACTTTGGTGTGCAGTGATTGCCATAAAATGAGAAATGGTGATGATACACTCCCTATACTCCGAGTATTTGTCTATAACTCACAATGTATTTCTGTTTGGAGTACTGGTGTTAACATGCTTTCTTAGCAGAGAGTAGAACAGCCGTTATGGTGTATGTTATGAATGCATATTAACAGCACAGACATTTGCATATCTGGAACTACAGTAGAAAATGCATAACAAAATTTCTTTTGAAAGACTATTGTACAAACACACTGAATCCTTGCTAAATCTTGACATAACAACTTTTTGTTTCCTCCCTTTAAAAAAAAAAAAAACTAAGACATTCAAACAATAGATTAATACTCAGAAAACCTCAACACAGATTCTATACCCCCCCTCGCCACATCACTACCACCACCAAAGGGTTTTATTTCATGTTCAAAGGCAGAAATAGAACAGACCCAAATGTTTTCATGGAAAAGCTGTTTCTCATTTGTCTGCACATCGCAAAGATAAAATATAAAATCTATCCTTGGGATGAGCTACGTCGGTGATAATTTTCTACTAATGTGTCACTTTATCTGTTCCTTGGATTTTGATTTTCATGTTTGTGATGGCTGTAATACAATGCAGCTTCTGGAGACTTTGCAAGTTTAGAATATGGTGCAATATGCAACATTCATGACAGGGCTGGCTGCTTCGTGGTTTGTGACTCTGATACTTAACGTTCCTTTACATTTAAAAAGTAAACCATTCGTGAGAACAAACAAAATTCTGCACCTGGTCTTCCCGTAGATATTCTCTGTGCTGATATAAAAAGTGTGTGTAGTTTTTGAACCAAAAGCTATATGAAATACACTTAATGCACCCATTACCAGGACTATCCCCTTAAACAACAAACTTGAAATGCCTTTGGTGTGTCTGATTTTTTAAAAAACATGAGCTAGGCCAACCTACCCCCCTATTTTCAGTTATGAGTTTATAGCCTTATTTTTATTTTAAATTTGCTTTTCTTTTTACCAGACCACTGAGAGAAAAAAAATGACCCTCCTTTACTTAGCATGATTCTTCTTTTTGCCAACTTCCCCATCTTTTCTCAAACAGCCCAGGCAAAGTCAGGTAACTTTGTGGGGAGACGGAAATGAGTGGGGTATGACAGGAGAAAAATTGCATTTAGCTTGAGTCCCCCGATGCCAATTTGGAACCAAAGTGCATTAAAGCAGCAGAATTTTAAACCTTTCAAAACTGGGATTTATAAGGGGAATGCTAACACAGATTCAACAGTTACAACTCTGCCAGGGATTACTTTAATACCAAAAGCATACTGTCTCACTTTATAGAAAGAGATTACTCAGTTGTCAAACAACAAAGGTTGTGTTTGTCTATTTTTAAACTTTTATTTTTTTTTAAAGCGCCCTTTTAACTTTAGTGACAGGCAATCCTGAAATAAAATGTCCTTTTATTTCAGGGGTAGGGGGCTGGTGGTGGCAGGGGAGTAGAGAAAAGGAGAAGAAGGCGAGGTTTGCCTCTGGCTTCACAGTTCGTTTTATCTATAAGGCTTTGCCAGCTTTGCTTAACTGTTTGTACCCTGCTTTTGTTAAGAAACCAAAAGGGAAAAGTGGAAGAAAAAGATAAATATGAAATAAATCTGACAGAGAAAAAGAACTGGACACTGATACAGGGATGAGAAGATGTTTAAAATGATTTTGATCTAGAGGGGGAAAAATGTGAGGGGATGATTTTTAGGAGAAAGAAAAAAATCTGAAATCTCCAAAAAATAGGAAAGCTAACCTTTGACTAAAATACTCAGCAAAATGCTAGGGAAAGACAAAAACCTAAGTGATAATTTTTATGTTCATTGTATATGAAATGAAATGAGAAGGAACAGGCCAGTGAAGGCTGTAAAGAGAGGGACAATAAGAGAGTGAAGTTGTGACTTTGGGTAGAGGACATAAGAATGTAGTTTGAAATCTTTCACAGTGGACTTGCAGTTGTCTCTGCATTTTACACAGATATACAAAGAATCTCTCTGAAAAGTTGTTGAAAGATACCAGCAAGTGTAGAAAGGGGAGCATCTGAGGATGTCTTTCACAGACCCCAGATGGAGAAACTGTTCTTTTATTCCAAATTCTTAAGAAGCACAGAAGTCTCACATGTCAATAAGAGAACACACAGACACACACCCATAAGTTACATGCCATGAAAGGAAATAAGGAGACCTCTGTTGATCCCTGTTCGCTTACACAAATCTTAGTTTGGTTAAGCATCTCAAGACCATTTTCCTGATTTCAGCTCCTTTTCACGGCTTTCTTTCCCTGGGTACCCTGGTGTACAAATGGGATGGTGATCTTTACAAAACATCAACAACAACAACAAAAAACCTCTCGATCACACAAAAGCCAACCTTGTAAATGAATGGAATATTAACGACTACCTAATAGTTGCACCGTTGGCAGGGCGAAACTGAACACTAACACAGCTATTTCTACAGATTGCCAGTGAAGCTGAAGCAGCTCGAGGAGAAACGCACCTACTGTATGTGAAAGGCTGGTGCAGATTTTTTTCCTATCAGTCTAACCTTCTGTGTTGATGCATGAATGCTGGTACCCACTTACAGGGATGCCAGATGATCAGTGCAGAATGAAGGTCCCAAGAGAGAGGATCACATGGTTCTCTCTGCCCTGTGACGTCACTAGCAGATGGCATGGGTACCAGCTCTGGCAGTTGGCATCAATGTCACTTTTTAGAGATCAATGAGATAGTGCAGATACACACAGATCTAGAGACTCCAGGAGACGATGCGACACTCAGCCTGAAAAGATGTGGAAGATCCAAAATGAAAACTGATTATTGAATGAAATTAAAACCTAAGGTAATATAAATAAAGATATACTTCAATTGATGCTGGCTTTGCATGCAAGTATTTAAAGATACAGTGTCACTGTCTTATAGTATTTATATGGTCTTTTGTCATCTATAACTTCTTATCATATTTCATTCTTATGATGTAATTATCACATACTTTCACGGCCATTATGTAACTGCAAGTATGCGGAATTATTAAGAGTTTGCGTGTGTGTGTTTTTGTGTGTGTGTGTGTGTGTGTGTGTGTGTGTGTGTGTGTGTTGAGGGAGCTGGAGATTGTTAAATTAAAAAGTCTCTGTTTTAACATGCCTATTTGTTTGAAGACTTTAGATGAAAATACTTGCTGCTTCGCCAAACGAAAGCCAAAATTGCATTTGAAACACAAATTATTTTCCCCTTTCATTCGGGATTCTGAATACACGTGCACAATTGCAGTCAGAATCCTTGGACCGTTCCTGTCAGATATTAGCTAGAGGGAGACTTCTGTGGCTCGTAGAACAAAAACACTACGAGAGTGTTTTGTGTCAGGATGATTTGAACAGCAGTAAACAGACAATTACACTGAGAAAAATTTAAAATAGAAAAGCAGTCTCAATATTTTTCTTGACTTAAAATAATGCCAGTGATTTTTAAAATTTATTTATAGAGTTTATCCCAAATTAGCCTAATCCTCCCCCTCGCTTTTTTTGGTGAAGGTTGGGAAAAGAGTGCTCTTTTATATGTTTCTTTACAGATCAGAAAGAAAGCAGTTTTTAAATTGGCTCTGATGAATCTTTTCTTTAAATTTGTGTATTTCAACGGCCACTTATCTAAATTCACAGTTATATAATACAGCAAATAAAGTTAAGGCTTATTTTCTCTCTAAAAAATAAATCTCCACAAATTTGTCAGCTAATGGCGAGGTAGCATTTTTTATTTTAAAAACTGGTGCCTCTTCTCATTTTGCACTCAGGGGAATTGGAATTAATGAAATTCTGCATTGCTATATCATGTTTTGCATTTGTTTGAATTTCACTGCCCTTTTCGTGTATTAAAAATCAGTTTAAAATCAAAGAGAAATGGAGGTGGTGGTGGTATTACAGTAAATACTTCCTGTTTTATTTTCTTTTGATAATTTGGTATAAATTAATCCTATTGCATGTGTCATTGTTTTCTTTAATAATTACTAGGCTGCACAAACTCAAAAATTTTATTTAATGTAAAAATCAGTCTTTTTCTCATGTTTTTGTATTCTTATGATTAAGTCATTGAATATGCTTTAAGTGTATAAACTTTAAAAATGAAAACACTTTAAATATTGTGCTGGCATTTTTTCAGGTAATTTAAGATTAGAGAACCATGTTAACACTACCGTTTGATGAGTCAGTTGTAATGCCAGAATCCCAGATGTGCAGAAAGTTTTCTAGAGAATGCGAGGACCAGAAGCAAATTAAGAAACCAGAAAGCTTTTCCAAACAGATTGTCCTTCGAGGAAAAAGCATCAAAAGGGCCCCTGGAGAAGAGACTGAGAAAGAAGAAGAGGAGGAAGACAGGGAAGAGGAAGATGAAAATGGGTTGCCCAGAAGGAGGGGTCTTAGGAAAAAAAAGACGACCAAGCTCCGACTGGAGAGGGTCAAGTTCAGGAGACAGGAAGCTAACGCGCGCGAGAGGAACAGGATGCACGGCCTCAACGACGCCCTGGACAATTTAAGAAAAGTGGTCCCCTGTTATTCTAAAACCCAAAAACTGTCCAAAATAGAAACTTTACGACTGGCCAAAAACTACATCTGGGCACTTTCTGAAATTCTGAGAATCGGCAAGAGACCTGATCTGCTCACGTTCGTCCAAAACTTATGCAAAGGTCTTTCCCAGCCAACTACAAACTTGGTGGCAGGCTGCTTGCAGCTCAATGCCAGGAGTTTCCTGATGGGTCAGGGTGGGGAGGCGGCACACCACACAAGGTCACCCTACTCTACCTTCTACCCGCCCTACCACAGCCCTGAGCTCACCCCTCCCCCAGGGCATGGAACTCTTGATAATTCCAAGTCCATGAAACCCTACAATTATTGCAGTGCGTATGAATCCTTCTATGAAAGCACTTCCCCTGAGTGTGCCAGCCCTCAGTTTGAGGGTCCCTTAAGTCCTCCCCCAATTAACTATAATGGGATATTTTCCCTGAAGCAAGAAGAAACCTTGGACTATGGCAAAAATTACAATTACGGCATGCATTACTGTGCAGTGCCACCCAGGGGTCCCCTTGGGCAGGGTGCCATGTTCAGGTTGCCCACCGACAGCCACTTCCCTTACGACTTACATCTGCGCAGCCAATCTCTCACCATGCAAGATGAATTAAATGCAGTTTTTCATAATTAATGAGGAAAATGAAAATAAACAGTGGTCATTCACCTCCCCCTTCTGATTAAGACAAAGCAGATGCTTGTGGGCTGAGTAACAGGCACAACTCTAGCTAAGGTGTTTACTAGTTTCTGGAGTGTGTTTCAACTATTGTGAGAATTTTCTATGTAATAATAAATCTCTTTTCCTATGAGAACTTCTTTTCCTTTCCTTTTGTCTGTAAAGCACTGTGATTCTGTTTCTACTGGAAGGATATTTTTTTCATGTTTTCTTTTCTTTTAAATTCACTTAATTTGTTTGAACAAGGTGTCTAAGAATATACTGTTGAATAAAGACATGCACACAGCATAATTCAGTGTCTACTTCAGTTGTACAGTAATTATAAAAATGCATGTTATTAAAAATCAGATGAATAAAATGATGTGTTTATAATTATTAGGAATTTATATATAATGTATCTCTGAAAAATTGAACATTTTAAATATCGAGAATAACACTAAGCTAACAATGATATTGGAAGATGCATTTGAGGGTGTACGACAGTATAAAAAGCTATGCAATTTTCTTTTTCTAAGGACAAGTCTAAATGCATTCGATCGGTAACTATTCCTCTTCAAGGATTTGCAGATGGGGCAACATGATATTTGGGTAGGTGGTGTCATAATTTTGGAATAATTATATCAATCCTAAAGAAAAAATTTTCAGCACTTGTTTTGTATTGTTCAGAAATTATCTGTACAGGTTTGTTATCACAATGTATAATTGTGGTTTTCCACCCACATTTTTAAAGCAATTAAACATAGATATTTCCACTCGTAAAGGACATCTATTAGCTGTGATATTTTTGCATGATACTTATTATTTCCTGGTACACAGCTGGTTTCTGTCTCCAATACTCCCTCCTCCCCATTTCAGACATAGTTCTGGATTTCAAAACCGGGCGAGAGAAAACAAATTTCTTAAACAAAATGGCCAAAGTGCTTACAAGAATTTTTTTTTCTTTTTTTCTTTTTTTTTTTTAAGTATCTTAAATGAAAGAAGAGGCGCCCATGAGGGTTAAACATCCTGGGGAAACAATGATAAATCCTGGTAACCTTCAGCTCGCGCCGAAATTCGGTGGCAAATTTCCAGCAAACACCAGAGTGGATGTTAAAACTGGAAGGTTTTACTCTGTGCCGTTTAAATAAGTCTGGCCGATTAGAGGCTAAATTCTGTGAGTGTAAGTTTAAACCCTACTTGAATAGCGCAAAGGAGCTCACCCTCTTAAGCAGAACTGAGACTCTTCTAAAATAAAAATCAAGGTGGCAGTGACCTCACTCCAGATGCCCTCGTGCGCAGGTTGCCTCCAGGGGGAAGATGGGGACAGCAGCGAAGGCTGGTGAAGCCAGTAGAAATGGGTCCACCGATGGCGGGACCGCGCGGTGCTGGGTGGGCCGAGGCAGGGGGTCCGCGCTCCACGGCTGCGCCCACGCTGCCCACTTGTGCGCCCCGCGGGCATCGACTGAGCGGGCGCAGGCCCGACGGCGCCTCGCGGCTGGCGCGGGGAGGAGGTGGAGGCGGCTTCCCGTCGCCTGCAGTCAGCCGGGCTCAGGGACACGGGCTGCACTGCCCGGGTCCCGCCCGCAGTGGGCGCCCTGGGACCCGGGGGCCGCGGCTCTTGCTCCGGCCTTGCAGGCCGGGGAAGACACTTCACCGCGGGGGCAGCGGGCGCGCCCGGCAGACCGTGCCCCGAACCGGGGAGGAGGCGACCTCTTGGTGGCCAGGCCCCGAGGGGGCGGGAAAGGGGTCGCGCCATCACCCGGGCTGTCTGCCACGATGGGGGACGCGCGGCGGCGGCAGCTTCAGTTTGCCCAAGTTCGGCTAAGAGCTGCCCCGTCCTGCCCCTCCGCGGCTGGCGGGGCTTCTTGAGCCGAGGCCGAGAGTCTCAGCGTCCCCCGTCCCTCAGCTCCCCCTGCCTTAAGCTCCCGGCCCTGTGGCGCGCGCGGCCGCCGCGCTCCGAGGGGCAAGGGTGCCAGCAGCTGCTGGCGCGGGACTCGGTGGGTGACGGACGCGCCCTTCTAAGCGGGTGTGTTAACACCTGCCCGTTCACACCCCGCGAGGGCCGGGGCGAAGGAGTCGGGAAAGAGGAGGCAGTGTGCCCTCCAGGGATAGAGAGAAGTCTGCCTTAGGTAGAGAGCCGCCTGTCCCCTGTCTGTCGCCGACACGGGAGTGACTCGTGGTTGCTTCATCGAATCCGCGCACAACACCTGCCCTCCCTGGGATTGTGTCCAGGATTGCCCGGCCTCGTTAAGGCCCCTCAGACGCTGAGAGTCAGATCTTTGCTCACCCTGTCTGAGCAAAGAGCACGAAAGTGAGGAAGCACCTGGAACTAGAAGAATCTGTTGTGTTTGGTTTTAAAAAAAGAAAAAGAAAATTAAGGCAGTTCTGTTTGGTCATTAGCAGAATAGGTGCGGTGTTCCCACACCCTTGCTCCAAGGTGGCCCCCATCGTGCCTGCTCAGTGCCTTGTTGGTCCAGACAACCTATGAAAACCGCAGTCTTTCGAGGGTCACAAACTCATGTTGGAACTAGAGATTGCAACAGGAGCTGCATTCTCCTGTCTCCCTTCTGGCAATATGGGAGAGCTGCGAAGAAAAGCAGCTGGCTGAATGTCTGGGGAAGAAGCAAACGTTCAGAAGAAGCATCTCATCTCAGAGCTTTGTTCGTAAGGAATTCAAGCAAGAGTGGGATTTTTAGGCACAGACCCTAGAGATAATGAAATTTCTTCCATAATTTGGATGCACAAATCTGATATGTGCTCTCTCCTTCAGTGGACTGATAGAATCAGGGTGTGTGGGACTGATCCCTGTGGCTTAATTATCCTTCAGATCCCACTGATGACCTCTGGCATGGGAATCACCCAGCTGCCACCTTTACACTCACCAAGAACAGAGTGTCAGTTCTCTTCCCCAACAGGGCCCTCCCTGTTCCTGGTTGACTGCAACCCTGAGAAATCATATGAATTGTTCATTCATATACCAACATCACAGATGCAATGCATTACAGAATCCTACCTCTTAAGGTATCGCTCCAATGGAAGAGGAAATAGTATAGAATGGAGAGCACAATTGAGGATCAGGAAGGCTTGGAGTCGGACAGATTTGGGTCAAAATCTGCCTCACTGCTAAACTCTTATTGCAGCCTCAGTGAGATAGTACACAGCACCCAGAAGGCTTGAGATCAGGACACCTTAACTCCTTGCTCTCTTCCTGACCCCATGCTTCCCTTACCTCCCAGCATGAGAGGATGAGAGGTATTTCTATTTTCTGAACCCTTTTAATAATTAATGCCTTTCAAATTGATTAAGCATCTCTTCTTTTTAGCTGAGTTATGTGAAACTCATATTTAATCTCAGGATTAGTGTGTGTGTGTGTGTGTGTGTGTGTGTGTGTGTGTGTGTGTATTACGTAAGTGGCCTCAACAAAATAAAGATGTATTTCACGCTCATTTAAAAGAAGTGGTAGATAAAGTAGGACTTGTATGGCTGTCCAAAGTCACCAGAGGCCTAGGTTCCTTCTACCTTTCTATTCCTCTAACCTTAGTATGGGGCTTCCATTCTCAAGTTCACCTCATGGCCCAAGATGGCTGCTGGAGTTCTAGCCATTGTGTCCTCATTCCAATGAAGAAGGAAAGGGGATGGCAAAAGAATGTCCCACCCACCTGATCAGACCCCTTTAGAGAATATTTATGAAAGCCCCACCCAATGACTGATACTTACATCTCACTGACCACTTCTAGATTTCAGAGACGCTGTAAAATATATCCTTTTTATCAGAGTATATTGCCACCTGGAATAAATTCACATCCTGAATAAGAAAGAGGGAGAAAATGGATGTTGGTTAGGCACCTAGCAATCTCTGCCATGCCTGTCCTTCTAAACTCTGAAGCCTCAAGAGCTTTGGCCTCGCCTTATACACTGTGAGGACCACTTCAGCAGTCTGCCTTGCACACCATAGGTGTTCAATATAGTTTTAAATTATTTTTAAAATCCTCATGACAGTTCAGAAGGGAAACGTTCCAGGGCATGTCTTCCATCTGTGTGCTCATGAGATACACTGCATATCAAACTTCAACCGGACCATTTCTGCAGTACAACCATTGTTCACTGATGCCCCTCAAGGGGTTGTCTTGATCACACTGATCTTTGTCTCCTCACACTGCACTGCTTCTGGCCTCCAAGATGACACTTTTGTGCCGCCCATGGCATCGCCTGCCTTAGAGAGTTCAGTCTGCCAGATAAGAGACTGTCTTAGCTTATCTTCTTTTTAGTACAGTGATCCCCATCCCTTCCCAGCTGTATGTGGCCAGGTTTGCTTACCTCTTTCCAAGACCAATGCCTTTAACTCTGCTGTCCACCAATTCCTTCTTCTCTCTGAGATCTTATACTTTTCCCAAGTATTCTTTTTTCTGTTTCTACTCTCTTTTTCCTCTTTGACTACATACATGCATGCTACCAAATGGTCTCTTTGGCTTCCCCAGCTTATAGATTCTATGTAGCTTTGTTCTTAAGTCTAGTCCTCCTTCTTCCCATGCAAAATGCAAGACCTCAAGCCTCTCGCTTTCTGTATTTTGAAGGCATGGAAGGAAAGGATTTCATCTACCAATCCTGGTGCTACCTGTGCCTTTTCTCAGTCATGTCCCCATGCCCAGGTTGCCCATGCCAATGCCACCTCCAAAGAAGCGTTGTGTGGCTGATGTTCTACTCTGTGGCCCACCTGGTGGCACCGGCCCACCTTTGACCTCCATCAAATGCCTTCTGGGCATGTGTGCTCCCCCTTGAAACTGCTTTCTCTCTCTCATCACTTCTCTGCGGCTTATAACGAAAAATATGTTCATATTTTGAAGAGAGGGCAGAGTGCTCGAGCTCCTGATAAGGGTCTCTTGCTTTAATCACCCAGCCCTCTTGGTCGCAGGGCACTCAGCCACGCAGGGAGCTGGGTCAGGGTAGATTTAAGCATGGCCTCCTGTTTTCTCAAAGCTACTGCAGCTTGTCTCCCCTTGCACCTGTTACTGAGTTGTCTTCGATGAATCTGAGACGTTCTTTATGTGTGGGGTATCCTCCCTTTCCAACAGGGACCCTATTTATTAATCAGGCTTCCAGTGGAAACCCAAAGTAGGACAAGGTTCAGGTTCTTCCTTTGAGTAACGCTATACCAGGAGCATAGGAAGGGGAGGGTCTATACCCTGCCCTCTCATACTAAAGTATATAACATGGTGCTCTAATCTTGGCAGAGACCCAGCCATGTATATAAGACTTTCTTCCCAAATTGGAGACCCAAACCAAAACAACAACAAAACACCCTTCTTCACTCTAAAGCCCCACCTAGACTTTTGCTCCCTTCCCTTCCTAAGCTAAGTTCTTCAATAGGTACTTGAGGGGCTTCCCTGGTGGCGCAGTGGTTGAGAGTCCGCCTGCCGATGCAGGGGACACGGGTTCGTGCCGCGGTCCGGGAAGATTCCACATGCCGCGGAGCGGCTGGGCCCGTGAGCCATGGCCGCTGAGCCTGCGCATCCTCCACAACGGGAGAGGCCCGCGTACCGCAAAAAAAAAAAAAGGTACTTGACAAGGAATGTCTCACCTTCTTTAGCACCTGCTCTCTTTAATCTGCTGTAGTCCTTCCTCCACCTCTACCATCTGAGGCTGCATATGTTTTAATATTTACTCCCGAGATACCGTTTTAACAAAGCACACTGATGTTTCAAAAGAAAGACCTCTTCCCCAGCTGACAGGAAGCAGCCGGGGTCTTAGCAGTCCGAGCACTGGCACAAGTGCGCAGGCGCATGCCCCTGAGGCACCTCCAGGAGGGGAAGGGGCAGCCGGAGGAATAGGTGTGGCTCCACCTGCTGGTTGGGGGCGTGGGTCACGTGGCAAGGAAGGAGGCAGAAGTCCCGGGCTGGTGGCAGGGAGGGGAGGGAGGGAGGGAGGGAGATAAATAAATAGATAGATAGATAGATAGATAGATAGATAGGCTGGTTGGGGGCGTGGGTCACGTGGCAAGGAAGGAGGCAGAAGTCCCGGGCTGGTGGCAGGGAGGGGAGGGAAATAAATAGATAGATAGATAGATAGATAGATAGATAGATAGATAGATAGGTAGATAGATAGATAGATAGATAGATAGGAAAAAGAAAAAAAAAGTGTGTAAAAACCACTGATAAAAAGAATTGGGATATCAGGTTGGGAAAGTTGACTGGAGATCTCATCTCATACAAGGCCCTGGGTGCCAGGTAAGGGGATACGGAAGATCATCCAAGGGTGTTAGGTCTGAGGGCCCAACTTTGTCCAGTTATGTCCATCAGCTTTGTGCCCCCGGGCAAGTAACACGACCTTGCAGGTTCTTAGTTTCTGGTAAAATAAGGATCATACAAAGTATCATGGTTTCTTGATGTCGAATGACTATTATTCAATCCCTGTTCTCTTTGCTGTCTCTCTGGCTGCCCCCGCCCTCCCAAGCTATCGTGGGTTTCCTCACACTTTGTTAGCTATTCTTCTGTCTGCTTTACACGCCCTCCCTTCTCTTACCTTTCCTCAGCCCTTTGCACCTCTTCCTTGTCTTGCAGAGCCCATTTCTCCTCCTCCTGTCCCCTCTATACGAAAACTACCAGATCTGCACTTCAGCCCACCAAACGTCTTCACCTGGATATCCCACTGTCCTCTAAATCTCAACGTGTCTATAATGAAACACTTTCCAAAACACTAACCCCTCCTTCCAGCCTTATCTAGAACATTTCTGAAACTTCCCGTGAATAAACATTCTGAGCCTTCTCTGGTTAAATGAGCATGAATGTGAAAAGCATTTTGTAAAAAAAAACAAAACAAAACGGTATTTCCTTCTTTTTCTGGCCGTTGCCCTTTGAAGTTAGTCTCCAGGTTCTGTTGATTTCCCCTTATCCCTTCACATCTTGACTAATTTACTGTCCTCCAAGCTAATCACCCCTGTTCCGCCCTTCCTCCTTCCAGCTAATTTCCCAAGGCCGGATTAATCTTCCCAAAATACTCCAACACACCAATCCCTTGGAGTAACACCTTTCACGGTTTTCATTTACTATCTGATAAATGATAAAATTTTTCATTGGTCTAAATTCTCCATATTAACAGTAAAAACAACTGCTGACATCATATAGGACTTTAGAATTTACAAAACACTTTTCACATATTCACCTTATTTACTCCTAGGAACTTATCATGGAAAAGTTGGAAAAGTTGACTAGAGGTCTCATACAAGGCCCTGGGTGCCAGGTAAGGGGTAATAATTCCCATGATTCTTATTTTACTGGAAACAGAATCAGCAAAGTCGTGTCACTTGCCCCTGGGCACAGAGCTAATGGACATAGGTGGACAAAGCCAGTTCTCAGATTTTTGCCCCTTGGTTGGGCACCCAAGGCCTTATGTATGGGATGTCTAGTCCACTTTTCCAACCTGATATCCTGTTTCATTATATAAATGGTCCTCACCCACTTTTTAAAAAAAGCATCAGTACACTTTGTTCAAATGATTTCTTGGGAGCTAGTGTGCACATGAAAATATTTCTGGCTTTGGTAAAGACAGGTGTGGTGAGCCAAGACCAAGACACCCCCATCCCTGCCTGAGCTCCTGAGATATCTCTGAGGAGCAAGGGTAGACAACTTCTACTCTACAGAAATACATCCCTGGTTAAGCCTGTTTACTGCATGTCCATCCTCCTTTGTGTCTTGCATTGCTCCACCTGTTTGAGATGTCCTCATTTCTATTCTTTACCATTTCAAATTCATGTGTCCTTTAAGGCCACCTCCTACATGAATCCTCCCAGGTCCCTCTAGGCTAAAGTGACATCATGCTGCTCTGAAGTCACAGCCCTATTGTTTCAATCACATAATTGTCAACTAAATTTTCACTGTCTAGATATTATGTTATATTCAAAATCTTATTTAGGCCATACATTGTTATTTAAGGTAGAGATTTGACTAGCTTGTACACTCTATGTGAGCAGGGGCAATGTTTAATCCTCTTTGTGTGTCTACGGGGCATGCGCTCATTAAGTTCTTGATTCATTGATTGTAATTAGGGCTAGAAGCTCTAGTTTGATTACAAGATGACCTCAATTCAAAGGCAAAGCAGCACGGACCTTTCATATCCAACAACTGACACTGAGCAACTGCATAAGATAGAGATTTTCACCTTTAACGTGAGAATAATAACACATACGTCATAGGGTTATGAAGATAAAATGCAATCATTTATGAAAAGTGGTTAGCCCACTTCCTGATTCAAAGTAAACAAGCAGCTGATGAAACCAGATATTATTTCTATTACTAATATGGTATAAACGTATTAACTCCTGCTAAATCTGAACAGTATGAATATTTTTCTAAGTGCAGGTTTGATCGAGGTTACACATTGTGATACAAATTTAGTCTAGTGAACTTAATCAATATATTTTTAATAGAATGAAAAATAGAGTCCCTCACACATAGTAAAAGGAAGTACTAGTTCATCTGAAACTTTGCTTCAGCTACACACACACACACACACACACACACACACACACACACACACACACACGGTACTATATATTTTATGACATCAAATGTCAAAAATGTTGGAAAGCCCCTATCTGGAAGATATCTATGGTGGAATAAATGTATGAAAAAGCCGGAGAACCCAAGCTCTGTATACACCTGCACCCAATCTTGTGAACTGTATTACACCTTATGTCAGACCCCATCACACCAGAAAGGTGAGAATTCCCTGTATTCTCACCTGCCAATTTCCAGGGATGACTTTTATAATGTGACAAGAATTGCCAAGGTGCCACATCAGGGACCTCATGTCTCTCCAGAGTTTGAAAAAGGCAGTACTGCAATGAGAACTCTGAGGGAAAGATGGTAAAGAACCAGCATCCTTTTAACGTCAGGAAGGGGAGGATGACCCCAGTAAGTTCAGAGACTTTATATTGCAGTATAGCGTAAGAACCGAAAAAGGCTTAAAGAACCCATCATAATTGCCTGCAAGAATCCAGTCAAGTCCTAGATTTGGAGGTCAGGATTCCCATGTTTTGCTCAGCAACAGAATCACCCATGGATTGTTTTTTGGAATACCAGTTCTCAGTTTCCATCTCCGCCTACTGATCCTTTGCTACTTCATTACCTGGTCCACATACGTTCCTGGAATGCCAACGCCAGAGGTATTTCACATCACTAAACAATGAACACAATCTTTGGGGTGACAGATAAAGACAAAGGAAAGAAAAACTGAAATATCTTTTCAGCTCTCAGCAAGATAGTTGGATACAGACAATGGAAAAGAGGAGGAATCCCTGGTGCCTTTAGTGTTTCTGTTAAAGAAGAAAGTAAAGTCACAACAGGAGTCACACTGGTCTTTGTGCAGCAGCCTTGGTCAGGAATATCACAGGTGTGTGATCTGCTGAGGCACAAGGGCTGTTTTTCTTTCCAGCCTTTGAGCAGTCAGCACTCCCGACAAAAATTTGGATAAACATGTAGAAGACCTGAGACATATCGTTAGAGAGCAATGATTCCCAACTATTTTGGCATTCTTCCTGGTACACTTTTGAAATACATCCACTCTCAAATCCCCCTTGCTGAACATTCCGTATCTATTTCTTCTCAAAATATAATGGAAGTAAAATTAGTCATGAAGGATTTTTGTGTGTTTGTATTAAGACATGACTCGTAATAACAGGGGACATCCTGGTGGATCCTGACCTGGGACTGTCACTCTTCTTTTGTGGTGGAAGAATCCAGACTTGCTGTAACCCTGGGAACATGAAATACAGATTTCCTCATGGAAGTGTCTTAAAAGCAGTGCCATGGATTCGCAATTAGGATGCTGGGCTTGTCATAATGGAAAAATTGGTCTTTGTGCATGTTCTCCAAGACCCTCTCCCAGACTTGGAAAATAAAAGAGATATCCCCCAACGAATTTTTAAAATGTTATTCTCTACTACATCTGGAGACTTGCAAATTCCCATTGGGTGACTATGCAAGGGGGTCCCATATCACATCAAAGAGGATCTAGACAGGAATGTAGACTGGCCAGCACCCCTGGAGAACTGGAATTGTGGGCAAAAAGGAATATGTACCAGATCCTCACTTTCCTAGTTGGATATTTCAGGGCTCTATAGACATATATTTCAATTAGTTTGTGACACAAGGGCCAATGGAAAGAGGAATGGAAATATCACCAACCTTCCTTACAAAACACTAGGGCAATAATTTGGCAATTGCTCTGTGCCTTCAAAAAAACCGCAAAATATTGGGTCTTGGCCTTCACCTTTTCTGTCTCAACAGGAGGGAAAAATGGAGGATTCAATGAGAGGAGTCGTTCATTCAACAATTATTTATTGTGTCCCTACTCTGATGAGGCCTTCACTGTGCTGGGCAGTGAGGCTAGAGTGACATAGGAGGAGACAAGCTCCCTGATCTCCTGGAGTTTCTGGTGTGGTGAGGATGCCCATGTGTCCTTCACCCAGATAAGAGGCTGTTCAGTAGAGCCACCCTGCGCCACGTGCTGTGAAGAGGGTGCCGGGAAGAGGGTGGACACAGTGGTGAGCAGGCTAGGCGTGGTTCCTGCTCTCTTGGATCGTGAATAATCAAGGCCCGAAGAGCACCCATTCATTCAACAAATATCTATTACTAAACTGCTATTCTTCAGAAAGTACATTAGGTGTGAAGACATAAAAATGAAAAAGATACTACTCTCCAAGAACAGGGAGTCCAAGACAGAAGGAAGATATTTAGATAAATATAAATTAATAAATCAAAAACTTTAGTGGAGAGGACACAAATGGTTCAGTTATGTTTAAAAGGTTCAGTTGCAGCTCTCTAAGTCTGGAGTTGGGGAGACATGTCTGAGCTGCAGTTGTAGACTTGGAGGTATGAATGGACTCAGACCCAGAGTGTGGGGTGTGAATAGAAAAGAAGAGTAAGAGCCAGAGGGCTGATAGTTAGTATTACTCTAAGTACAGTCCCCTCCAGTGTTAAATATTCCACAGAATAAGTTCTCTGTTTGTATTTGCAGTTATTATCCCAGATTCCTCTCAAAATTACTGCAGGACATGTAGCATAACTGTACCAAACCAGGCCTTTGATTTCTGGATAGGATTATTAAGGACCACGCAGACAAATTAAAACATGGTTCCTAATTACAAGATATTGGAACAATATTGCTCTAAAGTTTTTTAAAGTTCTGTGTTGTAAAGTTCTGTGTTATGAAATCAGGTGGTAACAAGAAAAGGCCAAAACTGACCACTCTACACCATTCTATCGTTTAAGCTGAACAATCAATTTAGGAAGTGACTGCAGTGATTTTTTTAACCTCTCTAACCATCAGTATCTTTGTTTGCAATTGTGAGAACCATAACAATTACTTGATAGCATTTAGGGGAAGATTTAATTCGATATTGTATATAAATTACTCAGCATGTCTGGCACATAGTGAGTACTCAATAAGTATTATTATTTTTTTGAATTTTATTTTGTTTATTTTTTTATACAACAGATTCTTATTAGTTATCTATTTTATACATATTAGTGTATATATGTCAATCCCAATCTCCCAATTCATCCCAGCACCACAACACCCCCCCAGTAATATTATTATTATTTGTGAAGTGGTTGAACATTTTTGATGATAAAATTCCAATTACTCACATGCAGATTACCCATAGCAATATTTTTTAAGTACCGGCTAATTTTCTCTTTTCTATCTCCTCCATTCATCGCCAGTCTGTGTTACTCAGGGAAGGCCAACCAATTTTAATATTATCTGATAGCGAATATAATTAGGAAGAAAAATCTGTAGCCAAAACAATACATTTTTAAACTCACATATAAACATTTGTTATGTTATTTGTGAGTGTAGATTTTTCATACAATTATTCCCTATTGTCAGAAGTCTCCTTTGACATGGAGCCTAAGAACACAGGGAAGAAATAGGCCATCTGACTTAGCTGTGACCCCGTTCCCCACCAGAAATAATAGAGCTGAGAATACTTCCCATGGAAGAGAAAGGAAATGAATATTAATGAATTTATTGAAACTATTACATGACCATGACCATGGCCATGTTATACTTCTTTATGTTGTTTCATCTTATATATTCCTCCCAACAGTGCAGGGAGATGAGTCTGGTATGAGAATTTCATTTTTCAGACAAAGATTGAAGTTCAGAGCAGTGAAGCAACTTGTCCAAGTGATAAATGGTGGACCTGGAATTCAGCCAGATCTGCCTGACCTGCAGCCTCACAATCTCCGCATGAACCTCGTTCTCTCCCAGAGAACTACAGCAGCTCAATTTAATGAGGCTTCTTCGAGGCAGGTCTCAACCTACCCACTTCACGTGTACTTTCTCATTTAATCCTCTCAACGACCTGGGGGGCATATCCTATTATTAGCCCCCTCAGGACACTGAGGCACAAAAACTAGCCCCGGGTCACACAATTAAGAAGCGCTGGGATGAAAATTCAATCCAAGGGAACCCACACTCTCCACCACCAAACTAAGATATTTAAGACAACCAACCATAATCTTCAAAGCTGTGCACTGACATGAAAGCGTGATTAGTTTCAATCCGGCAGAGGAGAGAAAAATGATAAGCTATATGATAAAGACAAATCACCTATAAAATAGGGGAAAAAATACTTGCAACAATTCAGTTCCCACCTGGCTGTACCAGGAAGGTAACTGTTACTGAGTAGTAATACAGCCATTGTTTATCAACCCAGGTGTCCAGCTGGAGCAAAATCGTTTTCTCTCTAAAAATTTGGTGTTAGGGGACATAGAAAATTAACTCTTAAGCTTTCAAAATGATAATCTAGCATTACTTAAAAGTCTACAAATTTGTTCCTAAATGTATTTAAATCTTACCAGGGAACATGATGCTTGGTTATTAAAAAGTAATTCCGGAGAAATTAGCTTGCAGCTACAAAATTAATATAATTCATTTATTACTTGCAGCCACAAATCAAGATGTTGTTAACACTGCTACACACAATTTAATGTGCACAGTAAGTTTCCATATGGCTTCAATTTTAGGTTTCTGGTCACTCCATTGAATCATTTACAGAAGAGCCCAGCATGTCTAGTCGGAGGGCGCTTGACCTAACCAGTATGAAGCTTTGACTTTCAAACTATGTAATTAGAGGTTTGGTTTATTTCTTATTTTTATTGTATTAAACAAATATGTTTTAAAATATATAGGCTTTTTATTACATAGAGATTTAGTGATGGAGAAAAACCAAAAGCACCGTCTCCCATGCTAGCCGAGGCTCATCTATTTTTCCTGGTTCCCCACTTCCTTTTTCTTTTTACTGTTTTTCCTTAGAAGATGAAGGACAAGGAATAGACACACACACACACACACACACACACACACACACACACACACACACACACCTAGCTGATTTAAGAACGCTGAGATAAAAGAGTTGTTCAGAGTTTAAACTTTCTTCTTCATGATCCTGCCAGAATGATATGTCATCTGGGTTTCACAGCTAGATTTCATGCCTCCATTAAAAGGAGTTCAAGTTTCCTAATGAATGAGATACACAACTTGCATCATGCTCGATGAGAAACAAATATTTTAATTGTACTTCATGTCTCAGGCCTAAAAGAGAACAATCAGCCTAAAGAGTAGGGAATATGTCTCTCACCTGTATTTTCCTTTAGTGTTTCGTTTTCTTGGGAACTTGTGTCTCCACAGAGCCCCTCAGGGTATTTTGTGTGGGCAACTGCTTTTCTTCCTTAGTCATTCCCACCATGAAGCCTGGTTGTCAGATCAGACAGATCAACCACTTTTCTTCCAGAATTTGTCCTGGAAAGGATCTCTTCATCCATCGTGATGAAGTCTCTGCTTTAGTCACTCCATTTCATTCTGTAAGTCTTGCCAAATTCTTTTTACTGCCACTTTCAAAAGTTAAACTGACAAGAGAAACCTATGATTCAGAAAAAAAAATTAGTGACAGAGATTTCTCAACTCTATATTTGGCAATTGCACATTTTTGCTTCTGTTATTTACAGGAGGGGTGGGTGATAGAGAGGGGAGGAAGACAGGAGCTGAGAATACAAAAAGGCAATATGCTTTGGCTCTGATTCATACCAAACAACGATGTTCTCATAAGAAAGGGGAGCAAGGTTACATGAGGGAAACGACCCCAAAGGGTTTCTATTCTCAAACTGATGCAAAGGTACACATCTTTGTAAAAGACTTATGGGTTTTCATCCTAAGCTAGAAAAAGTGGAGAAATTAGAAAAGAAACACTCTATAAAGATCAGTGAAGAAAATTAGAAATGCAACATTGATAACTGTTAACAACTAGTGAAACAGGAACCAAACTATACCCAAGAGTTTATTTCAAAGCTTGCTCTAACAGTGATGCTTTCCTTCTGAATGATACCTTTAAGCATTATTTTACATGGATTATCACAACAAACTCCCATTGCGGAGCACAGGCTCCGGACGCGCAGGCTCAGCGGCCACGGCTCACGGGCCCAGCCGCTCCGCAGCATGTGGGATCTTCCCGGACCGGGGCACGAACCCGTGTCCCCTGCATCGGCAGGCGGACTCTCAACCACTGCGCCACCAGCGAAGCCCACAGCAAACTTTTTGACATGTTGCAGTAAATGAATGTAATTACTAGTCTTGGATATGGAAAAGCAGAGAAGTAGGTGACTCACCAAAACTCATACTGTTAGCAAGGAGCAGAGTTTAAATTAGACCCAAGTCTTTCAAAAACCAGTTCAACAGTCCTTCCATAGTATTGCTCAGAAAGTCCTGGTAATGTCTAAGTTTCATTGTTTTAATAAAGTAATGGCAAAATCTTGCTTTAAGGATGAGACAAGTATGACTTGTGTATTTCCAGCAAAGAGTGTACTATAATATTATTTGTGTTTTGTGACGTTTAAGAATTGACTGTATTTCCTTGGACGTTTCACTGCAAGCCTAAATATTTAAGATGTTTGCGAACATTGTAAATCTGTCTATCAATTTGAATACAGACTCCAGACCATGGAAAACGCTGTGCCCTGGAAGGAGACCTGAGGAGCCACTGACAGCTTTGGGAGACTTATTATTGGAACTGGGAAAAGACACCAGTTAAGAAAACCTTAGAAGAAAGAAAATATGAGAAAGAAAATCTAAATCATGGATTCCCTTTGTCTTCCCCAATCTTAACATGTGTTACCCATCTCTCTCTTGACTTTCTGAGATGTTTACTCCATCACCTGGTCATATTGTATTTATTCACTTTGTGAACTTTAAGAATTCTATGTTCAAGTGGCCCTCCGAATCCAAGGGTTTGGCATCTGTGGGTTCACCAACTGTGGATCAAAAATATTTGGAAAAAAATTCCAGAATGTTCCAAAACGCGAAACTTGAATTTGCAGTTCACATTTACATAGCATTTACATTGTATTAGGCATTAGACATAATCTAGAAATGATACAAAATATACAGGAGGATGTGCATAAGTTGTATGCAAATACTACACCATTTTATGTAAGGGTCTTGAGCAACCATGGATTTTGGTATCTGCAGGGGTCTTAGAACCAATCACCCGCAGATGCCGAGGGACCACTGTATATCCACATAAAGGTATATGCTCTATCAAATTGTAAATCCTGGTCATGTTGTTGACCTACACAGCACTCATTACAGCACTCAACACAATGTCCTGCATACAGCAGGGGCTCAATAAATGTTTGTTTAACTGAATCCATTTATATTGTATGCATAAAGTACTCTTTGTGTTTACCAAGTGCTAAATCCTGTCCTAAAAGATAAGAATAGTATCCGTTTTTAAAAAATGTTTAATTCCCTTTATTTTTTTGTACATCTTTATTGGAGTATAATTGCTTTACAATGTTGTATTCGTTTCTGCTGTACAACAGAGTGAATCAACTGTATGCATACATATATCCCCATATCCCCTCCCTCTTGAGCCTCCCTCCCACCCTCCCTATCCCACACCTCTAGGTGGTCACAAAACATCGAGCTGATCTCCCTGTGCTATGCAGCTGCTTCCCACTAGCTATCTATTTTACATTTGGTAGTTTATATATGTCAGTGCTACTCTCTCACTACATCCCAGCCTTCCCCTCCCCGCCGTGTCCTCAAGTCCATTCTCAACATCTGCATCTTTATTCCTGCCCTACCGCTAGGTTCATCAGTACCATTTTTCTAGATTCCATACATATGTGTTAGCATACGGTACTTGTTTTTCTCTTTCTGACTTACTTCACTCTGTATGACAGACTCTGTACTGTTCTCCATAGTGGCTGTAGCAATTTACATTCCCACCAACAGTGCAAGAGGGTTCCCTTTTCTCCACACCCTCTCCAGCATTTATTGTTTGTAGACTTTTTGGTGATGGCCATTCTGACTGGTGTGAGGTGATACCTCATTGTGGTTTTGATTTGCATTTCTCTGATAATTAGTGATGTTGAGCATCTTTTCATGTGTTTGTTGCCATCTGTATGTCTTCTTTGGAGAAATGTCTATTTAGGTCTTCCACCCATTTTTGGACTGGGTTTGTTTTTTTGAGAGAATAATACCAGCTTGAAATGCTAATTTCTTGCCTGGTTTCTAAATACTGAGCATCCAGGCCACCATGTGGAACCTGACATAGAGACAGGCAAAAAGGCACACCACCCCCTGAATAAAAGACAACAGTATTTTGTGTGTATGATTTTCTCCAGGGGACCCCCCCAAAAAGTAGAATCCTTTTCATGTCTTTTAATAAGTTTAGAAAAGGAAGGCAGTGCCTCTTTAAGAAACCACTTATGTCAAAAGATTGGTCAGAGATCAGGCTCTAAAACTACAAGATTCGCACGAAGTACTAGTGAGTACACTTTCCTGGTTGGTTGTTAATGGAAGGAAAGACTCAGCTTCAAAGGGTGGAAAGCTAGGCAGGAAAATAATGAGGTGGAGGGAAATTACTCCCTTCTGATTGGAAAAGGATCATTGGGAGGGATTCACACTGAGGAGCCCTAGTGGGGCTCTGATCTCTCCCTTCCAGCTTTTCCTAAGCAGTGTGAGTCAGAACACCATGTGGACCTGAGAGCTGAACAAAACGCCGGGGCCACTTCCTCTTTTCACAGGGAGTGCTGGCCTGATCGTCCTGAAGCCCGGATGTTCAGGACAACCTCTTAGAATTTAAAACTTCCGTCCAAGTCTGGACACAGAGGGACACAGAATCGGGGTTAGGTTAGGAGGGGACCCACGGCAGGTACTTGACAACAGTTGATGAGTAAGGAGAAGGTATCTGATTGTTTATATGATTATATTCCTAATAATGTGTCCTGATTCTATCATTCTCTAAGTGTTATACAACACAAATAACAGTGCTTAGAATTTTAAAAAGCTGTGTAATGAAAACTCACCATCCTGCTTCGTGTTACTGTTTCTCTCTTCCCAAAGAGAATAATTTTCTTTCATCCAAGAATGATTTCTTTGTACTAATATTACAGATTCTGGCTATGTGATCATCAGCATACTGAGTGCCTGACCCCACCAATCCAAAATGGTCTTAGGCTGTGAGATCTATGCTTGGCTCCATCCCTCAGGAGTGGTATGAGGGTCATATTGCTTATCAGTCTCAGCCGCGGTGACAAGGCTCCTATCATATGAGCAGCAAGATGTGCTTCTACTTGCTCAAGCCCCGAAGTATGTGTCCTGCTTTGTCAGGGCATTTTTCCAGGAGCTGGAGCAGCATTTGTTGTGCCTTCTCTGTCCCACAGCCCTGGGTAAGACAGGCAGGTGGGAACCTGGGGCCCTTTGCTGAAGGTGCTTGCACCTGGACAAACATCTCCTTTAGCAACAAAATACAAAGACACTATAAAGGACTAAACATAATTGTGAGCATGTGCCGTTGGGGCAAATTATGAACAAGATACAAAAAGACCAAAAAGCCAGCAAAAGCAGGGTACTGCGCACGCCCCCTGCACACAGCACCACCAAGGGGGTGGACAGACCCCTTAAGCCACCCTTCCTGCCCGACCCCGGGACCCACCCCTACCCTCACCCCATATAAGGGACCAGCTCGCACCACCCACCTCGGGGAGCAGGCAAGGGCACCTGCTACTTGTTTTCGCTCCCCCGTGCTGCAGCACAAATCCCTTAAAGCCTTGCCTGAACTTCTTGTCTGGCCTCTTACCAGTTTCTATTGATTAAGGAGGCCAAGAACTCTGGTGGGTAACATTGGGATCTTGGGAATCCTGAATGTTACTGCCTAAGTCCCTTCAACTCTTCCCAGATTCCAAAGATGTAGCAGACTGATGGCCTAGTGCACTTTCCTGACACGCCAAAAAGAGTTCCCAAATGGAATGTCCAGATTAGGCTTTTAAAGTTTTGTTTGCATGTTTTGACATTTGACAAGTTTTTCATTATTAGTTTTGATAATACAAGGATTGCACATTCATTGTAAAACATTTAAGTTATAAATCTAGCTAACAAACTATTAAATAAAATATGTCCTATCTTCCTCTTTTGACAAATGTGCCTGTATAATGAATGGGAAGGCCTAGTTCAAGTGGAGAGTAATCTGACTTTGGACCCCGGCAGTGTGGGGAAAGACAGTCTTTAGGTGCCAGCCTGCCCTCCTTTTCTTCCCACCCCCTGACTCCTCTTGGCCATCACTTGAGGCTGAGAAAGCCTGGTTCACTATGCAAGGACTGGCCCAGCAGGTCAGCAGCTGAGGAAACCAGCCCAGAGTACATTTGTGAAAGGAATTCTGGGCCTTGGGTACCTGGATCTTGGTCCAGAGTGTGTGCAAAGACTCAGGATGAACATCTGCCTTTGCCCCTCTGCCTCTCTCTCTCTCACATGACCTCTCCTTATAGATGAAATTTTGGGGATCTGGCTAAGGAAAGCTGAGTTGGGGATAAATTTAGTCTGGGGTTGTTGTCCTCAGTCATTCAAGACTATTGCTGGCTCTTTAGGTGCAGGAATGGCTTTCTGGAACAGTCCTACTACCCAAGTAGGCTGAGTTAACCCTCAAGCTCCTGTACCATAGACTGTGTCTTATAGTACTAGTTCTAATGGGGGGAAAATACGAAGCCAGAAGCTAGTAGTGGGAAATTCTTCCAATTATCAGATATGTGTACTCGTAAGCGGAACATGCAGTCTCATCCAGGCCTGGCCAAATGGAGTTCTCTCCTGTCAGGAATGCATCTGATAAGGCAGCATATCCAAGTATAAATGGACCATACATTTCCCCCTTTTTTTGATGCAATAACACATTTGATAGAGCTAAAAAAGTACCATTTTAACTGCCATTTGTAGAGCCATTTTGGAAAGTTCAGTAAAACAAGTGTGAAATTACAAAATCTTGATTTGAACATATGTGAAGTATATTGTCTTTGCTAATAATTAAATTGATTTATAAACACACACACACACACACACACTTTGGATAAAAATGATGGGCCATTAAACAAAAGTGATACTGTGCTCAGCTGTGGTAGATGAAAGACTGGCTTAGCTTTCTACTCTATTAGAAATTGTATTAGCAAATTGTTGCTATAGGAAGGGTAGATCAACCATTATGCAGAAAAAAAATAATGTAGGGGGAAAAAGGTATTTGTAAGTTGTCAGCCAGTTAACTATTAAAAATATTTTGTGTGTGTGTCTATATTTTTGGATTTCTTAATGTTTGTAGTATTTTCCAGCTTTTAAAAAATCTCTAATGTGTTGTGATTCCTTTGTTCACCTTAATCACTCATTTTGGACCTAATTTTGTGTTTTGCACTTTGCATTCTTTGTGTTAAAAGTCTCCTGCCCCACCTCCACCCCAATCATATAAACTCCAGGTTCCCCAAACCTAGGTCTGCCTCTGGGTTCAGGGATGGAACAGATGAGCAAAGGTGGGCAGTCTCAAGGCATGCAGGAGGTTTAGGTCCAGAAAGGCAGTGACAAGCAGAGAGTTTAAACGGATAGGAAAGGTATTCTTTAAATCAGATTAGAAGGTATGAACACTGAGTAAAAGCCAATATATTCAGACTAATAGAAGGGAAAAGTCAATATAAACTAAGAAAATATTTGACTGACAGGTAGTTTAATGGAAACGCACTTTATTTTTTTTCAAGTCCATAAATGAGCTGAGTTAATTCAAATAAAATATTTGGGTATACATATCCTTCAGTTAATCAGATACAATTCATTTAATATTTAGGGCCATTTATTGTATTTACATATAAATGTTTAATATACAGTCCAACAATTCTAAACAAAAACTGTCTTGTTCTTTTAAAGCAAGGGGTTATACGAACATGGACTGTGGATTTACCCCATGCAGAGGCAAATCCTGGATCCCTTGCTTACCATCTGTGTGACCTTGGGCAGGTGACTTACTCTCTCTGGCCCTCACTTTTTTCCCTTGGATATTTCACCTAACAGTAGCACCTGCCTCATAGTATTGATGTGAGGATTAAATGAGATAATACATGCAAAATGCTGAAAACAGTGCCTGACCCAGAATAAGTGCTGAATTCATGTTACCTCTATCTTGGTAATCAAATACCTTCCTTATAGACCATGATAACAATTAATTTCAAACAAGCCAGGATGAGTTATTACAAAACCCGAATCAGATGGTAGCCAAATAGGTTTGGCTGAACAAATTGTTTCATCTCTGGCCCAGTCACACTGTGGCAGAGACTTTGACAGATCATGCAGTGTTAGGCTGATGGGAGAACATGGTAAGAAGGAGATTAAATTAGTCATGAGTGTAGCAAGTGATTGATATCATCTGTAACCCTCTAGGATTTCTCTGTATTGCCATGCTGACCAATTTAAAGCACAGCATTTATTCTCTCAGTCAGATGTTTGAATTCTAGATTTATACCGAGTGACTTCATCCATCTGACAAAATATAGAGAAGAATACGAAAACAGAATAAATCTTTAAGTGGTTAATTGCCATGGCAATAAAACTGAAATAGATTCATCATGTGATTATAGTATAAGATTCCAGGTATTATAACTGATATTCACAAATATATATTTAAGAATTTTCTGCTCAAACGTAACTCTATTGCAAATTAGCAAGTTGTAATGGGAAAATATTATCATTTCTCCTCTTTATCTTTAAAACACATTCCTTCCCTTGAAAAATTAGCTTTGGGCCTACAATAATGATGTTTTAGAAAAAGAAACAATAAATCCTGGCATTAAGCAAAAGGCTCAGTATTTTTCAACCATAGACTCAGTGACGGTTTAGAGAATAACATGTGATGTTCATTGCACAAAGATTTCTTAAAAAGACTAATAGCACCATAAGCTTTCGTGGGTTTTTTAGTAACATTTTCCTACTAAATACAAAAGAAATTAATAGATATAATTTAAACCATATTCAAAAATAAAGAGAGGAGAATTGGGTAGTTCTTAATGTGCCTCATACCTAATAATGGGCTTAGATTAAAAAGTAGCATTTTCTTCAATGATGAGTCAGGCAATGTGGAAAGGATAGACAGGTCCACAGTTACATGTCCTAATTAAAATACAGACCCCTAGTATTTTAGGTGATTAATGCTATTTCATTACACATGTGTTTGCAAGCCACAAGTGTGGACAGTGCTACAGTTAAATACTGTTTTGTTAAGTTACAGGTATAGTTAAAATTGAGCCAGAAATAAGTATTGTTAAAAAAAAAAGAGAGGGAGACTTTTAGTTCTAGAAAGCTGAGGACACATGACCACTCTCTCCCCAAATTCCCTTAAACTGCAGGAAGAAGATAAAAAATTAAATACACAGCAGCACTCAAAAGCTGGACAGTATAGTACCAAAAGATCAGAGCAAAGAAAATTTTCTCTAATATGTAACAGAAAAAGGGAAAATGCAACTGAAAAACCTACAACCACTTCAAATGAAAAAGAATTCTCTGTGTCCAGGTGAGTTTCCCCAACAGAAACTCTAATAATTCCAAACCCAGAAGCAGCAGAGGCTAGAAGGAAGACAAGAGAGACTGGCTAGTTAAAGAATTAAGTGGCAATAAAAGTTAGGGCAATTCCATAATCTCATGCTTCTGGATTTGGCATTTGGCTATGGATGAAATTCTGGAGTCCTCTGTGACTTCAGAATTCTGACAAGAGAGACTTAGCAATTGGTATGGGGCTCTAGAACCACACAGCATTCTAACAAATGTATGGTCACGAAGAAATTGGTCTTCATAACGCAGAAGAAAAACCACCCATAGACCTGAAAAGAAAGCCTGCCCTGCCCTATATTTCTTCTTCCTCCCTCCAGCAGGCAGAAGTAGGGCTTTCCAAATCAGAACATAAATTCATGGGCGGATAGGAAGTTTCAACTGAGCAGAGGAAATAACGCTTCCTAATAACATTGTTTAAATTAGATCCTCATCTATAATATGAGCAGACCACAAAGAATCACCAAACATCCAAGAAAAACTCCAGCATGCAAGAGACACAGTATTTAGCAAACAAAAGAACTATATCCAGAGAACACAGAATTAATGCTGAAAACAAAAGAAAATTTTAAGTACGTTATTCTCCAAGAGATTTGTAAAGCTATCACATTTATAAATTTAAAAAGAAATAGCAGGCTGCTATAAAAAAAAAGCAGTAAGAGGTCTTATCAGTTAAAGCAGATTGCTAAGAAAAAAATCAGTAGATGATCTGAAGTGTAGAATGTACACACTGAACATGATAACAGAGCTCTAGAACAATGTTCAAGGGGTGTTAGTCACCTCTTCTATTAGGAAAAAAAATAGCATGGAAGAGCATGGGCCATGTTCGGGGCAGGGAGTCATTTAGTTTGGCTACCAGGTAGTTATGCGCAGCAGGTGTGGTGGGAGATCCTGCAGAAAGTGGGGATTAGGAGATCGCCAGGGAGAAACTAAGGTTGTCCCAGGGCTGGCGAAGAGTCAGGAATGGAAGCGTGGCAACGGAGGGAGCAGGTCCAAGGCAGCTGACTGGTTAAGCCTCAGCTGCCTTTATCTTCCTCTCACTGTGATAAGAGCTAATCCCAGGAGAGCCTACAGATACAACAGAAAACATCTGGCTGGATATTCTGAGTGTAGGAGCAAGAACAAACTCTTCTCTAGCAGCCGCAGTTCTCTGCAGGCAAGGGGCTAAGGATCCGGGGAGGCTGCCTGACCCACATTGGAAGGAATGTCCCGATCTTGAGCTCAGTAACGGCTAGGGTAAGAAGCTAGCTAGGCACAGGCGAGGGCATTTACCTGTCTTCCAAAGGAATCCCACTGTATGGTATTCCTGCTTCCGGGAACAAACATCCTACCCAAGCCAGACTTTAAAATAAACCAATTTTTGTTAAAGTTAGATTGAAACAGTGTTTCGGTGAGGGATATTTATCCTAGGATAGAGCTGTGTAGACAATAGAGATGTCATTTACACTTGTGTCATTGGTGAACACGGTAACAGTGCTATGCTGGTAAGTGTTTAACAACAAGCTCTGCAGGGAACAAGCCTACATGGTAGCATCTGCCAATTTTGTATCGTAAATACTCCTACCGTGGCCAATTTCAAGCTATCTGTGCAATGTCCTTGCATATGGTATTGGGAAGAGATGCCCAGCCAAACCCAGTGAACCACTGCATGCAGATCACTCCCATGTTGACACTGGACCTTCCAACACAAGCCCCATGACTTGCTGTGATTTTTCTGACTCTTCGTGAACCATCAAAAAAAAAAAAAATCAGACACTTAAAAATTATTTATCTTTCACTCTTTTGAAAATCAGCCAGCTCCTTGTCCACATACTTTGAAATTTACTTGCCTAGTACCTTTTACCAGTGGAATGGAACTCGTTTAAACAGATATTTAGGTGAGACTATACAATAGACGTCTAAGAGAATGATCCATAGAAAGCCAGTTCAGAAACCTATTAAAATGACACAAAACAGGGGGAAGAAATCTCCCTCTGCCTCTAAAAAGCCAGAGACAAATCTGGACTCTCTTCCACCATTTTCCCAGGGCTAGAAAGAAAGTAACTAGTTCATAAATTCCATCAGGAGCTTGGGGATTTTTGATGTAATGAGTTTTACAGTTTCAGAGGAGAATGCTTTGCTAATAATTATGTAACAGTAATTAAATCTGAAAAAGGCTGTACTCTAACTATGTTGATTTATTGCAGCTCCTACAAAGTACTCCTCAAGAGTACATTGGAGTGTGCGCTGCCTCCCTCCAGTTTTCTTTAAATTCTCACAGAGCACTGGGTCACAGATGGTCTGAGCTGCTATATTTTCCCTATTAAGTTCCTAATAATCTTTTTCTGAGGCTGAGTCATGGAAGCCTGGGGATTTCTCATTTTAATTAGAAGGTTTAAGGAGCTAACTCTGTTTGAAATTTTCTCCTAGGAGAGATGGGTGCAGGTGATCCCATTCAGAAGAATGACACAGTACCGTGGCCAGGACACATTTCCATATTAGATTGCAGCTTGCTTGGCTCAGCTCCTGTTTCTGAGGTTGATGATGTATTGTCTGAAACTGAAGAATAAGCTTTGGAGAATAGGGTTATTTGGGAATTTTTCTTTTGGGGGACATATTTTGGCATGTGGTTCCCATCCCTACTTTGCATATAGAGCAATGATTCAGGGACATGAAGTATTTGTTATTCCAAAAGAAGTTTATAAATCATATCAACCTGAGCCAAAGTCACCAGGGAACAGATTTGGAGACCATTTGTCCATCTTCAGTCCTGTAGTTTTCTCCCTTTGGCCCCCTCAGACCTAATTTCTAAATCTTCCAAGTTTGGGGACAAGCTCATATTAAATACCATCTCTCCTGTTTAATTTTACTAGCAAAAGGCTATAAAAATGTGTATGAACAGGCAGGAAAAGCTATTTAAAATAACATGTATAATGGACCGAGCATTCAGAGAGTAGCATTCAGGATGAGGCATATATAGCTAAAATCAGACGATCTTTTGGAGTTTACCAATGAGTTTGATTGTTTGTAGAAAGCCTATTATGTAAGACAAAGTGTGTGGAGCTAGGCACAGTTCCCTCGATATTATAAGTGTACAAAAAAGAAAATGCTTCTTCTAAGACAGTTGTTCAAGTTTTGTCTGCCCCGATCGCAAAGCTGGTTTCTCTGCTTTTGTAAAATAATGAGCACCTCATGCTTTGCGTGTGGTACCACCCAGAGAAGAAGTCAAACTAAAGTGTCGCTACCTTTGTAGCCCCCCTGTAGTTTTCATACGTGCATATGTTCCAGAGCTGGCAGCAAATGCATTTTATAAAGTTAAAAAGTATCAGCAGAACAAATGCGTCATTGAAAAAATAGATTTTTGTAAATGTAGAATGCTGGCTTTTTAGTTGAGACCACGGAAAGGATTTTTTTCCCCCTTTCACATCAAAATGATATTCTCCTTTCGGTCTGTATTATTGAATTCTCTGGCCCCTTCAGATTCAGCTAATTGAGTTATTTCAAGGTTTGAGAAGTATCCTTACTCAGTTATTAGTAATCCCCAGCAATTACTTTTGTGGCTTCATTTTTTCATAGCAGTTCATCAGGTTTCTCAGGACAGGTCCTAGTCTCTATAGCCATAATTTTAAATGTAAACATATTTATATTCTGTACCTATGGTAAATAAAATACAAAAAATATACATATATATATATACATATATATTTTCCATTGTTAGGATATGTCATTTGTCATGTGTTATAATCAAAAGTAAATCAAGAAAGGAAATAATAGTTTCCACACTAAATTCTGGGTTACATCAGAAGGTTTAAAAAGCAAAGACATGGGCAGCTTGAGAATGTTACACTGAAAAAAAATTTTTGAAGGCATATAAGGATTTTTAATCTGTAAGAATAAGTTTTCTCTCAGATACCTCTGGGCCAAGCTGATGTTTCTAGAATGTGCTGGCGATAGCCATATGCTTAGTGAGTCCATTCTTGAAATGTGTGGACAAGGTGGCTGAGAGCTGCCAGACTGCCCTGTGTGAGCAGGTTGGCCTGCATGATGGGTGTGGATAACACTGTAATAATAAGGCAAACGACCCCCAGCACCGTCATTGTGTGAGAGATCCAACTACGTTCACTTCAAAGTCCGGGTTTAGGAGAGGAGACGATCTTTTCATACCTCGTTCATAACATGGCTGGATAGGAAAGGAAACTCTGTATGAAATAGACAAATAAAAATGTACGTGGATACATGGAACTGGAGAGAATTTCAAGTTATATATGTTTATGCAAGCTCCTAATGACCGAAATATTTCACTGGAAATTCCAGATCTCCATGCACCAGATCTAACCTAATGTAGGAAGCATGCTGTCTGAGCATTTGGTCAGGGAAAGAGTTAAGGGCATGATGTCTACAGCCAGGTTCTTAAAGGAGTTAAACAAGAACATGTTTCAGACTTCTGATTAATGGCCAGGGACATTCCAAGCTGCCTTGCCTACCTCAGCAGTACATGACTCGTACAGCAGGGTAATATCTAATAACTAATCTTTGACACAAGAATTAAGTCATTTTGCAAGAAAGCAGATCATTAGAAGCCAAACTGAATTATAAGTAATACTATCTCTGTAGAGGATTGTAAATTAATTGGTTTTTAACAATAACATTTCTATATTTTATTAAAGCAGCATAAGAATTCAGCGAAGAAACGAATGTTAGCAGATAAACAGGCCAGGTGCTGGTGATGCAAATGAAATAGATGACAGATGGTGAGTAGCACGCTCACTCACTGTGTGTGTATAATGGATAGAGGTAATCAAAGTCCTTTGTGAATTGGCGACTTTCTGTACATCAAGAACTTTAACATGGACTTGCTTACACATCTCTCTACCCTCTGCTCTCAGCACGCACATGTGCCCCTACACACACACACACACACACACACACACACACACACACACCCCCTCTCAAACACACACACAGCATCATTACACATACATCCTAATTATAGCCTAAGTTACTATCAGAAGGATGGGCTATAACTCTATTTACATAACACCACACAGAGATACCATTCCACCAAATCAACCTGTATACACTAAACAACAGATTTCTCTGATGAGAACATCACACTAAGGAAACAAAGCAACCTGTTTCCATGAGAGTAGTTCTATTCAGTAAGGAAGTGATACTTAGACCAAGAGGCTGGGCTTCAGTGGGAAAGAATTACTTCTGGCTCTTATGTTGAGTTTTCCACTAGAATCTTTAAAATGTTGATGAACATTCTGATGGGTTTCCTTTTTGCCTTCAAATAATGGTTAAGGACTCTCAACACTCAAAGAAAATGCTGACCCAAGTTGACTATTAGATTTCTAGATTGTATGTAGACTTCTCTCCTCTCCATTCTGGTACCAAGAAGATTGCTTTATTTTACTCCTTCTTCTAATAAAGGGAAAACTGTACTCAGTTAATTCCAGGACATAAATTCATATCCCATGTGGAATACAGAAAATAGTTCCTCTCAGGATCATAATAAATGAACATACAACTCACTGAGAATTACCTTGCGTATGATCAAATTGTATTTCCTGTCCTATGTTATTATCTTAGCTTTATTTCCATCTTTCTTCCTGCTTACTGGACGTTTCCACTTGGATGTTTAGATGTGACTTTAACATCAGTATGCTCGATAGTACATGCATAGTCATTTTTCCACAACCAAGTTCACATGGAAAGTTTCCTTTCTCCAATCTTATTTTCACTCAGATGTGAAATTCTGAACTTTTCCTCTTCTTTTCTTTAAACTTCATCTACAGTCAAAATACAAACCCTGTTGATTTTCCTTCTAAAATGTCCTGACATTTATCATTTCCTCCCCTGTCCTGTTTCTGGGTTCTACACTAAGCATTGTGGCTGGACCACTTCATCAGCTGGCTGCCATGTGGTTTCCTCAGACTCTGTCTCTTCCTTCTCCCACTTTTCCCTATTCCCCTCCTGACTAGTCTTCTCTTCACATTGCCTTCAGGGCTCTCTCTTTCCTACTTCATCCAAACCTTTGCCGGCCCTCAAGCTTCTCCAGCCAGACCCAGTTTCCACTGGCTCTCACAGTGCACCATTTGCTCCACTGGGGCCAGATTCCTGTGGTCTGTGCAGTGCCATGTTTGTTGTGGGTTAATCTCCCATGACCCATGCAGCTGCCATGTTCCTTCAACCTCAGAGCCTTTGTACATGCTGTACCTCTGCCTGGGATTTCCCCAGTCCCTCTCCCTTCCCCTAACCTTATTGAAGCCTGCTTGATCTCCCCTCTCTGTGAGGATTTCCCTGACTATTCTCTCTGAATCTCACACAGTCAGTCCGCAACCCACTATTTAGTCCTTCATCATTTGCTATTTTGAATTGTTCTCTGGTTGCTTCACATGTGATCGAGTCGGCCCAGCTACACTGGGAGTCCTCTGAGTAGAAGAACTGCATGTGGCATGTACCTGTACCCATCCCCATTGGCACGCACTCATGGTGCCTTGAAGCCATTGTACCTGCTTTCTTACTGAACAGCAGATACCAGGCAAGGGGGCCACAACTACTCTGATTCTTCACCAACACTTTATCATCCAATTCAAATCATTGTCCCTTCTTTCTGTGCCCTTGAGGTTTGATTCTAACCACAGATTTCTCTGACGAATGCTTGACCTCTTGGACCTTAATTCTGACCAGGTGCCCTACCTTAGGTAAACCCCTTTCTGGCTCACCTTGGTCCTGGGACCCTACTTTGGAGCCCCTTCTCTTTCTCCTTTGAAGAATCTGCTCAGATAATCTACCCTTATGAGTGCTGAGCAATAGTAAATACCCAATTAGTGTGTGTTCATTAATGTGTCGTTTATGGGAAAAATACATTTCTTTTTTTAAGCTACAGCACAAATCTGCCAGATCATTCTAAAGTACAATTTACTTGCCCTTCCTTTATTTATATATATGTGCCTACCAGAACACTTCTATACACCAGGCCTTAAATTTGATTCCAAGAAGCTGAAATGACATTTGCATTGCAGGATTCTGTGCTTAAGGCCACAGAAGGCGCTGGAGTTGGCCTGGTGGTACTAATTTTGTGTTGACTCTTCCTCAGGGAATAGTATGCTTTTGGACTGTTTCTGATTTCCTATTAGCTGGCATTAAAGGAAGTATATTATATCCTGAACCTAAAAGGATCAGCTCTTTAATAAACCAAATTGACCTTTCTGCTTTTTTCCCAAAGGGATTAGGGTCCTCCTCCATGCCTTGAAGCCCCCTTTCTTCCCTGGAAATAAATTGATTTTGTGACTGTTTTGTTTGGCTTTTTTACATGACAACCACATATATGGTGAAGAATAATGACCAAAAGTCATACTCCTGGGCAACTGGGTATAGCCAGATGAGACGATAAATATAATTTGTTGAATTACAGAGGTAACTCCTGTTCTGTCGGGTGTGTGTTCAGCTTTGACATCTTGGCAAAGAGATGATGTCACCAGAGTCACAAGGCAAGTGGCAGACCACCTGTTAAGCATCTAGTCACAAGTCAAAACCAAGAGCCCCAGGTTTATAAATGTTCCCCTTTAAGTCTCATCATTCCAATTTGAAGTTATACCATTTTCAACAAAAATCTTTTTATTATCAAAGCTCTATGTTAAGGATAATCAAATATCAGAAGACTTGATGTTTTAGTACCTACCTATAATCATTGAATTTATCATGGTGGAAATGGACAGCCTTGCAATTCATGTATAATTGGAACACTAACAGTTCTTTAACATGTAGGAACTATATTAATACCCTAAATGAAAGATGCATTGGTACACACTGCTTTTGTGGGCCTATGTAAGAGTAATGGATATACTGGGAAATAAAGGCATGACTGGACTGTTCTGAACTTAGATCACCCTTCTTGTGACCACTCAAAACCAAGATTTTGCTTCATTGCAATTGTAATGCTCAGTATTAGCACCTCGAGCTCTTGCTGAAAATTAAATTTACTTATATCCCTTAGATATCCCCCTTCTCCGACAATTTTGGCCTTTCTTTTGCACAGGAGAAATTCTGCAACTGAGTTCCAAAATCTCTTCTTCCTAATGCATCTGTAAACAGCTGCAGCTCCCTGTTCAATATTGGCTGCAGCTGCCGTAATGCCCCAGAAGGACAACAAAATGGAGAAAGCTCCCCTTAATTGCCTTGCCACTCCCGATTGAATTTATGTTTTGTTTTTAAGTAACATTTTGTTGCATTTGTATTACTGAAATCACCAGGTTACAGTAAACTATATTCCCAGATCAATGTCCCCTGAAAGAAAGCAGACGTGAACTTTATCACCAACAACAAATTCAATTTTCACATTACCTGCTGACAAAGAAGCTTGTTTCAACAACACTTACATATTCCTGAAAAGTCCGCCAAACAAGAAGAAATCCACAAGTCTCAGGTTTTAATGCCACATAGGTTCGCTATTTAACTATTGCTTTTCACCTCTAGGTGAATTAATCTTGGCATTTTTTTATTTTGTTTCAAAATCAGATAGGGTGACACATAAAGATGTTCCCAATTGGAACCCTAGTGCATTGCTGGTGCGAATGTGCAGGCTTTACAGAAAACAGTTCGGCAGTTCTTCAAAAAGTTAAACAAAATTATCATATGACCCACCAATTCCACTCCTAGGTATATATGCCAAAGAACTGTAAACAGGGACTCAGGTACTTGTACACCAAAGCTCATAGCAGCATTATTTGTAATAGCTAAAAGGTGGAAACAACCAAATGTCCATCAACAGATGAATGAATAAGTGTAATGTAGTATATACATACAATGGAATATTACTGAGCCATAAAAAGGAATGAAATTCTGACACATGCTACAACATGGATGAACCTTGAATATATTATACTAGGTAAAACAAACCAGGCACAAAAGGACAAATATATGATACCATTAATACGAGATATCTAGAATAGGCAAATTCATAGAATGTAGAATAGTGGTTATCAGGGGCTGGAGAGAGTAGGAATGGGGAACTATTGCTTAATGGGCACAGAGTTTCTGTTTGGGATGATGAAAAATTCTAGAAATAGATAGTGGTAGCGACTACCATACTCAGTGGCACTGAATTACACACTTTAAGATGGTAAATGGGGCTTCCCTGGTGGCGCAGTGGTTGCGCGTCCGCCTGCCGATGCAGGAGACACGAGTTCGTGCCCCGGTCCGGGAAGATCCCACATGCCGCGGAGCGGCTGGGCCCGTGAGCCATGGCCGCTGAGCCTGCGCGTCCGGAGCCTGTGCCCTGCAACGGGAGAGGCCACAACAGTGAGAGGCCCTCGTACCGCAAAAAAAAAAAAAAAAAAAAAAAAGATGGTAAATGATATGCTATGTATATTTTACCACAATAAAAAAAGTTATTTTCAAACCATCTAGAGCTTAAAGTTGTGTTACAAATTTTAATGTGAATTCTAATAATTAGTTTATTAGAGATGGGTCAAAGTATAAGGTTTGAAGCAATAGGAATTTTATCTATTAATTTCTAAAATCTTTGTCAAAGATAAAACTAAATTAATGTTTTTTATGTCTTTTGTTCCATTTTTTTCTCTGTGATTTGTAGAAATACATGCACACATATATAACATTACTTTGCTAATTAAATATTACATATCTTTGAATTTGTGACTTGTCTTTCATTTTCTTTAGAGTGTTAATGAGTTAATTTTACACTTTAATATCGACACTATTTTTGTGCTTCATCTAAAAAAGTCAAAAAGCCTTTTTCCCTAACCTGAGGTCAAAAAGATATTTTCTTCTAAAACTTTTATTGTTGTGTCTTGCATATATAAATTCAGTAATTGGGTTTTGTACATGGTGTAAGGTAGGGTTAAACTTCATTATTTTTTTCTGTATTAAAAACCACTAGTTCTTCTGCCTATTTTTGGAATTCTCTATTCTTTCCCCCAACAATCTAAAACACTCCCCTGTCACATATAAACATTCCATATATACGTAGGTCTATTTCCGGGTTCCCTCTTCCGTTCTGTTGGTCAGTTTCTCTATTCCTGCATCAATACTATACTGACTTAATTACATAGTTTTATAACAAGCCTTGACACCAAGTACAGCAAGTTCTTCCATCCATCTCTTCCTCTGTATACTTTGACTTTTCTTGACTCCATGGTCTTACATACAAATTTTAGAACCAACTTCTCAGGTTCCATGGAAAACACTCTTAAAAGTTTGATTGGAAATTCATTGAATTTATATGGAGAGAATTAACAGCTTTACAACATTGGGTTATCCTGTCTATGAACACGCACTACCTCACCACTTATTAGGCTGCTTTAGTGCTTTTTAACAAAGTTTTCTAATTTTCTCCATACAAGTCTGTGCACATTTTGTTAGATTTATTCTTATGTCTTTTACAGTTTGTTGTTGTTATTGTAAATAAAAAGGTTTTTTTCTTTATTTGCATTTTCTAACTGTGGTTGGCATTTATTATTTTTGTATATTGACCTTAATACAAACATTTTAATAGATTTTCTTATTATTTCTAATAATTTGTAGATTACTTTGGGTTTTCTAGAAATAGTTCTATTGTCCACAAATGGTGATAGTTCTGTTTCTTCTTTTCTCATTTTTATAACTTTAATTTTTTTACTTATCTTATTCCACCAATGAGAATTTCCAAAACAATGTAGAATAAAAACCGTGAGAATGGATATTTTTGTCTTTTCTTGCTATCGAGAGACCTCTTTCAAAGTTTTTCTATAAAAAACAATGTTGGCTAAGGTTTGGGATAGATATTCTTCATAGGTTTCTAAAGACTTTCCTGGTTTGTATGGGTTTTTAATAATAAAAATGTATTTAATTTTATCAATGTCATTGCTTTTCCTCCTTTTATTGAGACAATCATATATTTTTAAACTTTAATATATTAAGTGAATTTGATAATAATTTAGAATGTCTAAGATTTTAAAAATTAAAATAATAATGGTAATAATAATTCATGTGACTAAAACAAAGAAAGAACTAAAACAACAGCATGTAATTTGGGAAATAAAAAAGCAGTCCCCTGCTACTCTGAAAGTGGTTGAGATCAGAAATATTTAAATCTCATAATATGTATGAGTTAGAAGAGTTTGATTAAAATCTATAATTTAAATGGCATACTTAGGAATCGTTGAATTATTTTCCATTTGAATTCTTTCAAACTGTGTTTCTAGTTGAGGAACAAATGTGTAACAATAATTTAGCACAGAAAAACAAGTTAATACAGAGCTATGGGCCAAGGATCTTCTCAGTTCAAAGAGAATTAAGGGTCACAAAAACTTGATTTGGACACCCCAGATGTAAAAGACATTTGGGGAACAATTTGGAAAATTTGAAAATGGTCTGATTATTGCACAATATTAGGGAATTATTGTTAATTTTGTCAAATGTGATCATGGTTTTGTGATTATGTAGGAACACGGACTCCTTTTCCATGGATGTCTTTTGAAGCTTTTCTAGGTGAAATGTCATGATGTCCATAACTAACATAAAAGCACTTGAAATAAGAAAATTAATGAAGCAAATATGGCAAAATGTTAACAATTGTTAAAGTTAGGTGCTGGATGTATGATTGCTTATTATATGGTTGCAAATTCCCACAAGAAAATAAGAAAGATTTCTGGTATTAAGTAATAAGAGAAAATGTTGTGCTAGGCAACTCCTGAGAAAGCCCCAAAGATCCTCGCCTCCTGGTATCTGCGCCCTTGTGTTCCCTTCCCCTTGAGTGTGGGCTGGACCTAGTGACTAATGAACAGAATAGGGCAAAAGTGGTAGTATATCACTTCTGAGATTAGATAACATAAAGACTGTGGCTTTTGACTTGCCCTCTCTTGTTTCTCTCTCTTGGTCTCTCTCTCATTCTCTCTCTCCTCCCTCCCTCTGGGAAAAGCCAGCTGCCATATTGTGAGCTGCCCTATGTGGGGGCAGAGGAGGGAGAGGAGCGGGGGTGCCAATGGCAAGGAAGTGATGCCTCTTGCCAACAGCCAAGGAGGATCTGAGGTCTGCCAATAGCCATGAATGAACTTGAAAGAGGATCTTCCCTAAGTCAAGTCTCAGAGGACTCTGAGCCAGAGGGACTAGCTGAGCTGTTCCGGATTCCTGACCTATAGAAACTGTGATATGGTACAAGTTTGTTGTTTTAAGCTGCTAAATTTGGAGGTAATTCGGTATGCAACAATAGATAACTAACACAAATATTATGAGAATAAAAGAAGCTAAACACATTACATTGCTAGAGACATTTTGAAACATCATGATTTCAATTATTGTTTTCAACAAGGAGTTAGCTCTTACTATTTCAGGAGTTAATCAGTTTGGTAGGAAAGGGAGGTCCATTTAGCAGTAGGAAATGATCACTAAAAATTAAGAAATGCTAAGCTATCATTCTGCAAGAAACAGGTCCGTTGACTTATGATTAAATCAATAAGCATGTATAAGACACCTACATTTTGTGCAGCACTGTTTTAGATGACAGAATGAAAACAACATAATTGAAAGGTAGCCCCTGCCATTTATTGAACTAGAGTCTATTGATGCATAAACTACTCACTGAGATTATACTAGGCAGATTTTGATGCCGTTTTCATTCTTCCAGGCCATCCGAACACCACACAAGGAAACTCCAAATGGACAACACAGCTTCTAAGATTTAGTTAGCTTACATCTAGAAATTAGTTTATATAATAGGAAGAGCTGCAGTTAAAGACTCACATCTGCCAACGTCTGTGTAAGATGGTGGCATAAGCATAGATGCAGGGGAATCCATTTTCAAACTTCTCTTTTAAACGGCCATGAAAACACACCAATGAGAGAACATCTGCAACCATCATTCATTAACAATTATTTATTGAGCACCTACTGGCTGCTAGAGACCCTGTTACGTGCAGCCTAACAGAGATGAATAAATTAGACGTGGACCTTGCCCTCACTAAGTTTATACTATACTGGAAGATGTACAAATAAGTTATATTTATGTATTATGATGGATACTATGAGGGAGAAGTACAGTATGGCTGGACTGCTTCACTGAGGATGTTTGATTTAGGCTGTGACCTGAAGAATAACGAAAATGAGAATATTTCTAGTGAGGGCAGCAGCATTCCCAAAGGCCTTGAGATGAGAAAGAACTTGGTCCGAAAAGAACAGAAAGAAGGTCAGTGTAGCTGGAGTGTTGGGAGCATGAAGATAGAAGATGGCTAGAGAGGACAGTGGACAGTTCTGTAGCCAGTCAAGAATGTTGTATTTCATCTGAAATGCAATGGAAAACCTCTGAGGGGATTTAAGAGGGTGGTGAACTGGTCCTGATTTATACTATGAATAGATGGCTCTAGCTACTGTGTAGAAAATTGTGGGAGGACAAGCACTGAAATTGAGGGGGAGGGGGAAGTGTAAGCTGGGACGAAGTGAGAGAGTGGCATGGACATATATACACTACCAAATGTAAAATAGAGAGCTGGTAAGAAGCAGCCACATAGCACAGGGAGATCAGCTCGGTGCTTTGTGACCACCTAGGGGGGCGGGATAGGGAGGGCGGGAGGGAGACGCAAGAGGGAGGAGATATGGGGATATATGTACAGCTGATTCATTTTGTTATAAAGCAGAAAACTAACACACCATTGTAAAGCAATTATACTCCAGTAAAGATGTTAAAAAGAAAAAAAAAGAAAATTGTGGGAGAAACAGCAATGGAAGCAGGGGCGCCACTGTCTCTTGGACCCGTACTTTATATATCTTCTCTTTACTCCCATTATGCTCTGCTCCTTATTCTTTTCTTTCATATTCGGAAAGAATTTACTGAACTCATCTAGTGTAATTTAATTTTCTGAAGCACCCAATTCTCTCCCTATATTACAGTTTAGAATTTTGCAATTGTGATTTTCATCTTCATATAGACTTTTCTAGTCTTAAAATTGCATTTTCTTCATGTCTGTTTTACCTAGCTCCATGTGTACAAGATATCTTTTATCTTTTGGAAACAATTTTATTGTGTTTTTTTCCCTTATTTACAAAAGGCAAGACATCGTCACATTAGGAAAAACTAGAAAGAACAGATAGGCGAAATGAAGAAAACAAAAACAGTCTCTTTTGTGGGGGATACGCGGGCCTCTCACTGTTGTGGCCTCTCTCGTTGCGGAGCACAGTCTCTGGACGCGCAAGCTCAGCGGCCATGGCTCACGGGCCCAGTCGCTCCGCGGCACGTGGGATCCTACCACACCGGGGCACGAACCCGTGTCCCCTGCATGAGCAGGCGGATTCTCAACCACTGCGCCACCAGGGAAGCCCGTAAAAGTAGTCTTAATTGCGCACTTGAAAGATAATCAATGTATGCCAGTGGGATCGTAAGTTTTGTGCCTTTTTATTGTCTGTCTTCTTTCACTTAAAATACATCACAAAAATCTTTCCATATGAATGTTTATCTCCAATGTCTTTTAAAGCTGGGTAATATTTGCGTGTGTATGCTCTCAGTTCAAGCAGTTTCTTATCTTCCTATTTACCCCTGAAATGCTGCGGTTTCCTACGGGTCTTTTTTTTTTTTTTTCCTTCTGTGTGTAATGTCCTTGAAGGGGCTCATCTCTTCTCATGACTTTAAAGATCACTTAAAATATACATATATGGGACTTCCCTAGTGGTCCAGTGGTTAAGACTCCACTGGTTAAGATCCTAACCACTGGAGTGGTTAAGATCTCCACAACGAAGATCTGCATGTGGCAACAAAGATCCCGCGTGCCAGAACTAAAACCCGGCGCAACGTACATATATATATGTACAACTGAATCACTCTGCTGTATACCTGAAACTAACACAACATTGTTAGTCAGCTATACTCCAATATAAAATAAAAATTAAAAAATAAATAAGTGATGCAATCGCAAAACTGTGCCTTTAGCCCAAACCTTTTTCTACTTAACTTCAGAGTCATGTTTAGCTATATGCCTAACAGATCCATCCAGATATCCTTTCTCAAATGTTAGCGTATGTTAGCATCACCTGGAAGTTTGTTCAAACACAGATTTCTGGGCCCTGCCACCAGGAGTTTTGACTCCTACACATCTGATATTGAGCCCAAAGATTTGCTCTCCTAGCAAGTTCCTGAGTGACGCTGCTGTTGCCCTGGGCACCACGCTTTGAGAACCACTGTTCTACAGACACCTCAAATTCAGAATATTTCAAACAGTAATCATCCTCTTTACCCCCAAAGCTCCTCACCCTTGCTTTCACCATTTTTGTTGCAGTATGAAATTCATAGAGAAACATGTCCATATCATACATTTTTCATAAAATGAACACTCATGTGTAACCAGCACCTACGTCAAGAAACAACATTGCCAGTGGCCCCCAAAGCCACTTCACAGCCCATCTTGCCAAAGTGGTTTCAGACACCCATCTACCAAAATGGTTTCAGACACCATAGACTGGTTTTGCCTAGCTCTGTGCTTATATAACCTGAATCATACAGTATGTGCTTCTTTGTATCTGGCTTCCTTCTCTCAACTTCATTATTGCATATGGTGTCAACTTCATCCTTACGTCTGTCGGGCACACAACAAGAAAGGTTAGCACATGTTAGCCTCCTCTTTCTTACCACTCCCACATCTAATCTATGAACACGTCTATCGACTATAACTCCTAGTTATATTTTCAACTCATCCCTAAAATTAAAGACTCAAAAAAAGGTTCTAATCACCTCTCATGGAAACTATTAACATATTTTCTCAACTGGTTTCCTTGCCTCCTTTCTCTTGGTCCCTCCACTTTGGTGCCAATTTGGTCATTTAAAATGAATGACACTCTTCCTGACTTAAAAGTGAAACATCAGGAACCAAGTTTTCAAATACCACCATCTGTTTTCTTTTCTTCCTGCAATTTCCCTCTTTCTCACTGCAACTGGGGATGTTCCTGATGGCAGAAAATAGTCAGTTACAAGCCAAAAACTTTACAGTTCTCTTCTGTTACTACTCAGGAGAACTAACCCATTCCCCTTCGTCCCAGTTGGAAAGGAAATTCCTGGAGAAGGATGTTGATTGGTCCAGTCGAGGTCAGGTGCCCAACCCTGGATAGTCAGGGTGGATTCAGGCCAGAAAGCACAGGCATGGCCATGGGAGACCCACATAATGAGTGGCATCTCCAAGGTCTTTAACCACACACTGGGTCCTATACAATCCATGTAAGCTGAGCTCTAGAAAGCTGAATTTGAGTGGAGAGAGGGGAAACAAAGTTCAAAAATAGAAAGATGAAAAAAAGACTTGAGTCATCAGATCTAAAAGGTCCTGGACAGGAATATTGAAACCATGCATTAGTCATATCATATTGACATTTCCAAATACCAAGAATAAATGACAAGTGAACCAGAAGAGCACTGGACTAAATACTAGAAGATGAAGAAACATTCACAGAGTTATAAGGAAACAGAAATTTTCTCTTAGAATTCTGTATTCAGACAGACTGGTGTGTAAACAAGAGGGGAAAAGTATAACATTTGCGGACATTTAAAGATTTGAAAATGTACCACCTATGTCCGTTTTCTGGAAAAAACATCTTTTTTAAGTCCTAGGGAAAATCATTTAGTCAATCACTCCAATGACAGCAACAACAAAAAAGACTCTGAATGCAGGGCTCAAGAGAGGAAAAATTAACATACAAAAATGAGCAATGTAACTGCTAAAATATATAACTAAACCTAAACAATTGTGGTTAATGAGTTGTGAAGTTTAATGCTGTTATTTAGAAACGAACCTTAAAGTCAAAGATATTACGTCAAAGTAAACTGAAACTAGAACTCTAGGTTATTAAAATAATTGGGGGAAGGGCAGGTAGAAGGTAAATAAAAACATATTCATGTCCTTTTATTTTTTAAGGAATGGACAGTGTTATAAACACTGTTAAATTCTGGGTGTTCAAAAACAAAGCTAAAGTCCCATACATGTGCTACAAAGCTAAAATCAAATCAGCAAACTATAGCCCAAGAGCTAGCTGGCTGTCTTTGTAAGTCCAGTTTTATTAGATCCTGGGCTGGAGTTAGGATGAGGCAAAGTGTGCAGTGCAGATTTCTGTGTTTATTTAAATTTTTTTTTTTTTTTGCGGAGCACAGGCTCCGGACGCGCAGGCTCAGTGGCCATGGCTCACGGGCCCAGCCGCTCCGCGGCACGTGGGATCCTCCCGGACCGGGGCACGAACCCGCGCCCCCGGCATCGGCAGGCGGACTCTCAACCACTGCGCCATCAGGGAAGCCCTATTTAAATTTTTGATGTTATTCATCATGGACTTTTTGCATTAATTTTGATTTTTTTAATATATTGCATGAAAATATCCTTTATCTTGATTACTGAGTTTTTGGTGCCCTCTGAAATTTTACATTCAAGGCCTCTCACTCAGCTCACTCTAATCCTAGCTCTGCATCAAAACTATTTGAAGAAATAAATAAAAAAGAGAAACTTGGTCAATCCCTTAAAAACAACTAAAGAGAAAAAAGGAAACAACAACAGCACACACAATGAGGGAGAATTGATAAGCAACATATACCATATAAAAGCTAATGACAAGAAAGCAGAGGACGTAGTAAGCTCAGAAAAAGAAAAAAAAAATCAAAGAAAAGGGATATTTTTCATTGATAATATAGATACTAGTACTTTTCTACTTGATAAGCAGTATTTATTGATATTTCTATTCAAATGTTGTCCTGTATCAAAGAGATACTGAGATACCATTTACCAATCAATATTGCACTGAAATGTATACATCCACATCAGTTGAAAGACAAGGAAATTTATATAAAACCTTCAAGGGTTTTCCATTGTTCTTAAGGTAAAATTAGTTCTCTCAGCCTCTCCTAGGATCTGCATGATCTGCTCTTAAACGCATTTTCTGAGGCCCTCTTACACGCCAGTCACAAGTTTCCCTATGTTTAAATATGCCAGACTGCTCCCACATGGGGTGCTTCCCCCCTGAGCCATGTCCTCTTGACACATCCCTTCTTAACCTGGCTAACTGTGGTGATCCTTCAAGACTCGCCAGAAACTCAGCCTCAGGGTTGCTTCTCTTGGGTCCCACACTAGGATCCGTCACTCTGTTTTATGTTTCATAGCACCTTTCATTCTCCCTGACATTTCTCATACTTTGCAAATATTCAGTCTATAACGAGGGCAATGACTGTATATTGTTCACAGCTTTTGACCAATGACTAGCATAGCCTCCGGCACATAGTACACACCCAATAAATTACTTGTTGTTGAATGATTGCAGTTAGGTCTTTACTATTATGTTTTCACAATTTACTATTTCTATTCCAGTACCACAGGATTTTTATTGCAGTATTTTTAGTGTCTATTTATGGCTGATAGAGTAAATGCCTCTCACTAGCTCTTTTTAAAAATTCTCTTGACAACTATCATATATTGAGAACCAGCTTGTCCAGGTCCAGAGACAAGCAAACAGAAAAGGCAGTTGGGATTCTGATTGTAATTGCATTATATGTCTGTATTCATCTGGGAAAGACCAACATTTGCATTATCTTGTTTCAGGTCATAGGCACTGCATTTTCCCCTGTTATGGTCCCCCAAGGCTGTATATGTAACATTCAGCTGGTTGACAAATTTTAGAGGTTTTGCTTATGCTCATGCGAGAGGTTAGACCGAGGGAGTCAGGTAACACCCCTCTCCCAGTACAAACACAAACATCCCACAAAATGAAGCAGAACAGTGGAGGAGTGTCTCAGGAGAACTTGACTTTCTTCACACTTCATTTTAGGAGTTCTCTAATTTTATCCTGTCTTTGTGAGCTCTTACACCTTCCTGATCTTTCCCATCACCCATACCCAAAGCATCTAAGCATTAGCAACATCATGGAACCCAGACCTAGCCTCTGCTATTCTTTTTTTTTTTAAATAAATTTTAAAATATATTTTATATTTTATTTTTGGCTGTGTTGGGTCTTCGTTGCTGCGCGCGGGCTTTCTCTAGTTTCTGTGAGCGGGGGTTACTCTTCGTCGCTGCGGTGCGCGGGCTTCCATTGTGGTGGCTTCTCTTGTTGCGGAGCACGGGCTCTAGGCTCGCAGGCATCCGTAGTTGTGGCTCGTGGGTTTAGTTGCTCCACGGCATGTGGGATCTTCCCGGGCTTGGGCCCGTATCTCCTGCATTGGCTGGCGGATTCTCAACCACTGCGCCACCAGGGAAGTCCAGCCTCTGCTATTGTAAATGGACATACTAGTTCGAGGAAATCAAGCATGCTTCACTTTTACTGCCTGAAATCTTATCTACAGAGGTAAGTAATGGTTTGAAAGTCTGCATGCAGCCACGTTTCCTTAATAATGGGGACTCTCTAACTCAGCCAGGGAAGAAAAGCACCAAGGAAAGGCAGATGTCTGGCGGTTCTAAGCATTTGGCCTTAAGACGCCTCCAGGAATGAGTTGGAGGAGGGAGAATAGTTTGACAGTTTTCTGCTTCTTTTGGCTTTTCTGTATGTTTTATTTTGATATTAGACAACCAAATGTTTAATACTACTATAACCTCATACTCCATTTATTCTGGTCTTACTTTACGCCCTTCAGAAAACTTGTATACCACAGTGGCAACTCATCTTACACAAGGGTTGGTTTCCAAAACCAGCAGTCAAGGTGACAATTGCTTATAGTTAAAATTGCCCTTGAAAAGCTTTTAAATTGCCCCTGATAAACAGTATACAGATGTAATATCTTACAATAAATTCAACACAGTCAGCTTTTCCTCCAATATTGAAACAGATTGCTGTTTCTTACGTTGAACACCCAGTATAGGACTTGGCCTATATCTGGGGGCTCAATTGCATGAAATATACATATCTTAAAAAAAAAAAAGAAGCATGTGCAGCATGGAATAAGTTTAATTTGTATGTGATAAATGGGCATAAGTTATGACTCCACTATATTTCTCTTTATGTAGATTTTTTCTTATTAAATGTATTCCCAAGTAACTTATAGTTTTTACAGTCATTATGAATGCGATCTTATTTTTTCATTTCAACTTTTTGTCACTTATAGCTAGGAAATGGGAAAGCTATTGATTTTGTGTGTGTTTTTGTACTCTAGCAATTTAATAAATTCTTTTAGCTTTATTAATAGTTTTATAACTGATGCTCTTGTATTTTGTAGGTATACAATCATATACTCATATCAACTGTTAATAATAGTTTCTCTTATATTCCAATATTTATACTGATTATTTTCTTGCATTATGATATTTGCTTGATCCTTCAGAATGTTTAAAAAATAATGATGACAGTAGATATATTATTGTTTCTTAATCTAATATGGAATACCTTTATCATTTTCCCTCTACTATAATTATCACTCTTGGTTCCTGATAAAATTATCTTCATGATTTTTAAGAAGTTTCCATATATACCTTGTAATAAATATAAATTCAATATTTATGATAAATCATGAATGACTACCTCTTGTTTAAGAAAACTACACATAGATTGCTAGACAGGGTTTACCAAGAGGCAAATAGGTATATTGACTAAGTTAGGTTTATTTGCCGTGCTCTTAGGTTTTGGAAAATATACTCAGACTATCTATAATAATAAGGAATTATTTAAGTATATCCAAGAATATGAAGTAGCATGGAACAGGGCCTCTGCAATTATGTCCACATACTTTCTAGGCTGAGATGGAAAGCACATATCAGAAGGACCTAGAAACATATGTCAGAGTTTCTCAAAGCGCACACTAGTTTTAATTTCTTTCAAATTGCTGAGTGTTTATGCTTTTCAAAAGAAGATGTGATATTTATTTATAACATTTATAACACTTATATTAACATATAATGATATAATTGTATAACATATAACACTTATATAGCTAGATAACAAAAATGCTATAAAATTATTTCTACTCATCCTGTGTATCCTTAGAGAAATTCTGAGTGACATTCAAATATTAACACTGTGATTTCTGGGTAGTTGGTTTTGAGGTGTGTCTTTGAACATTTTGTGTTGATTAAATGCTTTTTACGAAGCACGTGTGTAAAACTTTTCAATTATAATGGATATGTTTAAAAAAATGTAACGAAGAAGAAGAAGATCTGATGGGGTGGGTTTATACTATCCAATACTTAGCAGAATTTTACCACAAGCCAATTCAGAGTGTAGTAGCCTCTCTGACGCTTAAGTAAGCTTCCTTGTGGCTAATACTTCAATCACGGATCCAATCAGTTGTAAGTATACCCAGCCTATGCTCTATTAGATATACTGATGCATAAAAAGTAACAAGATTGGGGCACTTTTTAAAAAGATAAATATGCATGGCAGACTTGAGGCTTCACGAACACTGTAAGCATTCTGCCCACTGTATTAGGTTGAATCCCAGATGCTGTGTAGATGTTTTAAATAAAAATGGAAATTAACAAACTGGATTTTTGAAAGTAATATTATTGTTTCATTTTAGCATTTTATTGAGAGCATGGAACAAGTAATAGTTCATATAATGACTTAACCACATAATGTTAAGTGAAGTCTTTTTATTTTACCAGATCTTAATGCATTAAAATAATATGAGCATTTATCACGTGGATTTGATTCCTATATATTAAGAAATCATTTTCTTGATATTTGGTTTACAAAACTAGCACCTGCTGATTTACTGAAATATGTAATGATCTTTCTGTTTTCTATTACATTTAAACAGATGTATATAGAACTAACGCTAACGGAGGTATTTGACTTAAGGCCACGGGTCTCGGTTCTGTGTCTGTTCTATTTTTTCTACTAGAGTTATATATTTATCGTCTTCGAATATTTCTTGTTACATGCTACCTAAAGCAGCAGAAATGTCAGTGTTATCCAGTATGTTAATCAAACAGCAAAATATTTAGTCTCTATACTAAAAGTAATCAATGGTCATGCTTGTCACCATATAAATACTATTTGAGTATTTTAAATTGCATTCTATATATAAAACTTTTATTAGCTTCGTTCTTGCCCTCCAAGACTTTTGGAGGGGGTTTAACCCTCCTTGGTAGCAGTAGAAGGTGACGCCAGCCTTCAAGACAGCAAGCTGCCTCAATTTCTAAACTCCAAATCTAATCCTTAAATCTAATATCCAGTCCTGGTATTAGACAGTATTAATCAGTAATGGCCACCAAAAAAACTGTGGTGTGACCTGAATTCATGAAAACACTGACTGTAATTCCATCACTGGGAGAAACAAAATACTGTACAACCCATGGGTTCACGTGCTTGCCTGTCCAGTAACATCTCTCTTATTTGCAATCCAAGACCATCCTTCCTGCTCTTGCCTTTGTCTTTTCTCCTTTGCATATCACCACACTACCAACTACTCTCCAGAACTTTTCCCCAAGATAGAGCAGTAAGACTATGTGTTTTTCCATCATTAATTACTATTTATTTGTACATGGCTTTTCATTTTAATATCATGGTCATGATTCAAGGTTTTAGAATTGAGGTGATGGGAAGTGGTGTCCACAAATTTCAGTATTAGCTGCATCTGCTCCACTGGTCTGAACTTCATCTGTGTTATGGGCTCACATGAATCTCATAGTTTGAAGAGTGTAAGCACTCAGCAGGCTCCCTAGCTAACCATTCTTCTCAATATCTTTACCGAATTCATGACCCAGCATACCCTATTTTTGTCAACTAAACCTAACACATTTCCCTCTTCCAATAAAATGGATATTTCATTGAACAAAAACTACCCAATAATATTCATTAAAATATTTAGATTTGCTAATATTAACTTTTAGTTGAATTCTACGTATGTGTGTAAACCTGGCAATAGTGACTTTATCTTACAATTAGTAGTATTATTAGCAGGTTCACAATCTTATTCATCCATCATTCCTCCCACTGTTACTTATTACACACCTACTGGGTACCAGATACTATGCTAGGCAAAAAGTATGAAATTTATGCTTTTTTCTCCCAAGTAGATGATTTGGGTATATCTCTTAAGAGGATAAAGTTCAAAGGACAAACTTAGAATGAAACTATAACACATGCTATAGCATATAAAAGACTTTTATTTCTAAATCTAGCTTTGCTAGTCAGAATAAACTTGTCATTAGTAGATTCTGGATAGATCTAATTTCTTAGCCAAATAAACTAGAGCTTATACTTAGAATTCTTGTTGAGCAATTTGTCTCTAAAGATAATATATAATTCCTAGAAATCAGTACTGAAAGAATTTCCTTTTCCATCCAAGATGGAATAAAAGGAACCAGATTTACACACACATACCACACACAAACGCCTAAAACAACTAAATATCTGGTCAAGATATACTAAGCTATGATCTAGACATTGGACAATAGGGAGGACAGTGATTCCTAAGAGAAGGAAACAAATTATGTGAGCCATATGATTATGCCAGCTAATGGTCCAAAGGAAGTTTCCAAGCCATGGCGCAGTCAAGGGGAACCTAGGCAGAGGCCAACAGTCTTAATTTGTTGAGGAGCCATTGCTGGGAGTCTGGGGAGGCTTACTGTGGCTAGAGCTCTTAGGGCCAAGTAGTGGGGTGAGGAGAGCTGCATAGAGAGAGTGATCTGGGGAATTGCAGAGGGATCCCCTCAAGTCTTCAGCTGCATGCTGATCTGGGCATTTGTCTGAAGAAATTGCCCAAGGTTGGGGGAAGAACCATCTGAAAGGATTAGAGCGAACACTCCTCAAAACTTCCCTGGTGGCGCAGTGGTTGAGAATCTGCCTACCAATGCAGGGGACACGGGTTCGAGTCCTGGTCTGGGAAGATCCCACATGCCGCGGAGCAACTAAGCCCGTGAGCCACAACTACTGAGCCTGCGCGTCTGGAGCCTGTGCTCTGCAACAAGAGAGGCCGCGATAGTGAGAGGCCCGTGCACCGCGATGAAGAGTGGCCCCTGCTTGCCACAACTAGAGAAAGCCCTCGCACAGAAACAAAGACCCAACACAGCCAAAAATAAATAAATAATTAAATAATTTTAAAAAAAAACAAACCACACAGGGATTTCAATCCTACTACTGTTATTTCCTGTGTATGGTCTTTGGCAAATTGCTTATGCTCACTGAATCTCAGTTTCTTCATCAGCAAAATGGATACATAATACCACTGACACCAAAGAGCTTTTGCAAGAATCAGAAGTAATGTATATTAAACACACAACATGGCACCTGTCACATAATAGGTACTCAATTTTTTTAAAAAAAGTGTTCCTGCACAAAAATAAGTAAATGAATAAAACTGGCACAGGGCTTGGACTAATTCATGTTCCCACCAGCCAGAGTGGAAGACCATGTAATTCATGAGGCATTGCATAAAGTACTCAAAAGGATATTACCTCAGTCGTGGTAGAAAAAATAGCCCTAGATTAAATGCTGCTCTGGTCCCATCTAACAAATCTTAAAAATCAAGCCTTGAAAGGATAAAATGGTTTTCAAGTAACTTAACTGCATTCCAGAACAAAGCTCAAGAATATTTATGGAAACACAACAATATCCAACACACACCAAGGTAAAATACACAATCCAAAATCCAATAGAAAATTACTAGGCATGCAAAAAGGCAGGAAAATATGGCCCATAATGAGGAGAAAATTGATCAACGGAAATACATTCTGAAATGATGCAGATGATTAAATTAGAAAATAACATTAAAGTAATTATTATAACTATATTCCACATGTAGAAGAAAGATTGAGTGTTTTAAGTAGAAACATGCAAGATTTAAAGACCCAAATAGAATTTCCAGAGATGAAAACTACAATGTCTAAGATGAAAAGTCCATTGGATAAAATTAACAGCAGTCAGATAATATAGAAAAAGAGATTAGCAAACATGAAGACACAGCAATAGAAATTATCCAAAAGTGAAACATAGACAAAGACTAAAAGAAATGAACAAAGAATCAGTGAGTGTGGAACAACTTCAAACATCCTACTGTACATGTAATTGGTGTCTCAGGAGGATAGGATAAGGGGTCAGAAAAAATACTTGAAAACAAAGGGCTGAAAATTTTCTAAATTTGAAGAAAACTGCAAACCTCCAGATCCAAGCTCAACAAATCCCAGGCCCAAGAAACCTGAAGAAAACTACATCAAGTAACATCATATTCAAATTGCTTAAAACCCATGAAAAAGAGAAACCTAAAGAGTTGCCAGAGAAAAAACAGCTCACAGTATGTAGAGTAACAAAGATAAGAATGACAAGAAACTTCTTGTCAGAAACAATGCAAGCTGGAAGTGAGAACAACATTTCTAATGTATTAATACTACAAGAAAAAATTATCAATCTGGAATTCTATACCCCACAAAAAAAAAATCTTTCAAAAGCAATGGCAAAATACAGATTTTTGCAGACACACAAAAGTTGAAAGAAATCATCTCCAGCAGATCTGCACTACCAGAAAAGTGAAATGAAGCCCTTCAGGTCGAAGGAAAATGATCAATGATACCAGGTGGAAATCTGGAGATATACAGAGGAATAAAGAGCATCAGAAATGGTAAATATGTGACTAAATATAAAAGAATATTTTCACTTACAAAATATCTTTTAAAAAGACTTGATTGTTTAAAACAAAAAATAAAAACAATGTATTGTGGAATTTATAACATATGTACAAGAAAAGTAAATGACAAAAGTAGCACACGGCAGGAGGGATGGATGAATATATTCAGTTGTGAAGTTCTTATTCTATACATAAAGTGGTATAATGTTACTTCAAGGTACACTGTGCTAAGTTCAATATGTATGCTATCAGTACTAAAGCAACCACTGAAACAGAGTTATAGTGAATGAGCCAATAAAGGAGATAAAATGGAATCACAAAAAATTTTAATCAAATGAAGACAGAAAAGGTGGAAACATGGAACAAAGAACAGATGGGATAAATATCTATTCTGAAGGAATAATCTGAAATACAAAAGTTAGAAGGAAAGGCGTTTATCATGGCACTATCCACAATACAAGACATTGGAAACAACTTATCCAGTGATAGGAAAATGGTTAGTAAACAACATGATGGAATACTATGCAGACACTAAAACTGATGTTTATGAAGAGCTCGTAACGAGATGAGAAAATGTTGGTGTTATAAAGTACATTGAATTAAGGCAGAATCTAAAATTTTATAGTGAGCATTACCTCAACTACAAAAACCCTGATAGGAAAAAGTCCAGCTAAAAAACTGGATGGTGTGGCAATGGTGATTTTTTCTACTTTTTTTTTTCAATTTTCTACAATACGCTTATATTCCTTTCATAATCAACAACAACACACCCACACATACACACACAGTAATTAAACTCTTAAATTTTGTCAGGTCCCGTGCCAAATCTATTCACATATTATCTCCTGACTCCTCACAACAGCCTTACAAAAAAAGGCATAATTTCTTACGTTTCTAGTTAAGGAAATTGAAGCCAGAGAGTATATGCCTTGGTTCAAACAGTGAATAAGTGTCAGATTGTTGGTAGTGACTGACGTCTTCTGCACAGTTTTAATTCTTTTACCAGAGTATTAGAAACCAAGCATGTCTGATTCCAAAGACTGTGGTTTGTATTTGTCACAGAACTAATGATAAGTGGCATATAATTCTCTTTATTTTTGTACATTTAGTTTTCAATTTGGGAGATAAAAGATACAGAAGATTAGCTGATGTAATTCAGTTGATTTTTTTTTAAGCTGCTCTTTGTAAGCTGCACTTGTTAAAATAGAAAGATAACACATCTTACTTATAATAAATACAAAAAGCAAAATGGCAGCTACAAAAATTCTTCAAGTTTTATAGGCGTGATCTTTTCAAAGAAGGACAGATATCTATTGATTAGGACCACAAATCCTTTGCCTGATGGAGTTTAAGACATATTAGAAGACATTATTCACAGAACAATAGAAATAAATATCAACTTGTTGTTTGCCAAGTCCCCATGCTCTGTAGTATTAGCGTATTGTGGATATTTTGTACACACTGGCACTCATGTTTACTAAATACATGTATTGTCAATTGATATCCTTAATCACAGAATAATTTATTTATACCAACATAATTGAAACTGCTAAAAACTCTTACTATTTATAAAGGCAGAGAAATCTAGTTTTAAAATATCTCAGGTAGCAAACTTGAAAGAATGATCTATTCCAAGATCAAATAACCTAAAGAAATCTGCATGTTATTGAGATGTTTATGGCTGGCAAGCACAAGGTAGTTATATCATTTACACTTGAATGTCCTTAATATGTTGAATCCTCTAGCTAAACAAGTCTAATCAGATGCAAAGAGAAAGCAAAATACTGTGATTTTGTTTTTGTTTTTGAATGCTGGTTGCCTGGAGAGCAGACAAAATGTTTCTACTCCTCTGAAAAATCGGAAGCTACAAAAGTGATTTTCAAAATTAATGGCAACTCACAGCTGAAAATTATACCTTTGGGCAAAGGGCCAATTCGAGATGCGTTTCGCTCTGATTTGGAGCCCTGCCAGAGTCCCTCAGTCCCATTTGCTCGGTTATGCAGCTAACAAACAAAAAGGAAACACTGAGAGTATAGCTGAAATGCGGCTGCCTGAAAGTCAGTATTTAAGGTCTTGCTAAGATGCATGTTAACATGTAGAGCTGCATGGTGAGAACAAGAATCAGTGGACATTCTCAAACAACCAAGCAGAACATGACTGTGGAAGGAATGCTGCTTATTAGTGGAGCGTTCCAGCGTCCCTTGGTATACCAGTCAGAGGGCATTGCATAGGGGAAACGGGAGGGGCACGGAAACCCAGGGACAAGAGTACCACATTCTGACGAGACCCATTTCTAAAATAAACACACGGTATAATTTCACCTGATTACCATACTAAAATCGTTATTTATTTTCACCTTACACTTACGAAACGGCTAAAGATCAAGCTAATTGGATTTGATAGTTTTTGCAAATAAAATGCCTAAGAATAACTTTATTAATACTACTAATACTTTTCAGGCTGCAGATAAAAAATACTGATAATTGCTCATTATGAACCTAGATTAGGGAAAAAATTTAGTTCCCTGCGTTCTTCGACTTAAAAAGAGCCTTGGTGGTCGGGGGGAGGGGGGGGGTGCCTTCCCTGGTGGCACAGTGGTTGAGAGTCCGCCTGCCGATGCAGGGGACACGGGTTCGTGCCCCGGTCCGGGAAGATCCCACATGCCGCAGAGCAGCTGGGCCCGTGAGCCATGGCCGCTGAGCCTGCGTCCGGAGCCTGTGCTCCGCAACGGGAGAGGCCACAACAGTGAGAGGCCCGCGTACCGCAAAAAAAAAAAAAAAAAAAAAAAAAAAAGAGCCGGGGTTTGAGGGGCTTTGTTGTTTTTTGTTTTGTTTATTGGAATGTTACAACTTTTAAAAGAACTGACTGTAGAAAATACAGACAGAAAGAAGAAAGATTACTCTGACTTAGCCATTGTTAACATTTTAGGGTAATAATATCCTGCCATTTATATAAAAGGAATATATATATTTGCCATATATTATATATATACATACATATATTTGCCATACATATATATATTTGCCATACATATATATATTTGCCATATATATATATTTGCCGTATATATTGATGGGCATTAATATCCTGCCATATATACATATATATAAACATAAAAGGATATTTTTGTGCAAAAGTGTATCATTCTGCTCTGCAATGTGTTTTGCGGTTTGGCTTTTTCTTTTTCACTTAACCATATATCATGAACAGCTTTCCATAAGACTACTATTTTAAGTGTAGGTAAAGAAAGGTTTCGAATATCCCTTTTTTTTAAAAAAATAAATTTATTTATTTATTTTTGGCTGTGTTAGATCTCCGTTGCTGCGCACAGGCTCCCTCCAGTTGCGGCACGCAGGGACCACTCTTCGTTGCGTTGCATGTACCTCTCATTGAGGTGGTCTCTCTTTGCTGCAGAGCACAGGCTCCAGGCGCACAGGCCTCAGCAGTTGTGGCACGTAGGCTCAGCAGTTGTGGCTCGTGGGCTCCAGAGCACAGGCTCAGCAGCTGTGGCGCACGGTCCCAGCCGCTCTGCAGCATGTGGGATCTTCCCGGACCAGGGCCCGAACCCGTGTCCCCTGCACTGGCAGGCGGACTCCCAACCACTGCACCACCAGGGAAGTCCTGAATATCCCTTTTTGAATAGTCTGTAAAGGGAATGTGAGTAACACTATTTAATGGAAACTGCTTCTTCTTCAAATAGGCTAGACAAAATTCATAATACGAAAAATTTAAAGGGCTGTTGCTCTTGCAGTATATAATATGGTTATTAAAACATCTCAGTTTCTGGAATAAGGCCATCAGACCTGTGTTGGAGTCCCCATTCCACCCAGCTGTGTAACCCTTGGAAAATTATTTAACCTTTCCGAGCCTAAGCTTAGACTTCAAATTTCATGAGGATCAAGTGAGACAATGCATAAAAAGTGCTTAACCCAGAAATGCCATTGACAGCTAGCACTTATTTATTCCCCTACACTATCTTAAAAATCATTTTATTGGTCTTACCCAGCTCTCGCACCCCAAAATCTCATAGTGATTTTCATTTGGTGTTGCAGTAAACTTATACCTTGATTTGAGAGATCTTCCATCTTATAATATTCAGGTTTCCCTGAGTGTTTCAAGAAGTCCTTCTTATACCTCAGAGAAGTAGGCTTGGTTCAGGTGTTTTTTTCCCCATAAAAATACTAAACATTTTTTGTTAGTATTTTCCCTAGGTAATTTGTATTTCCACTATTTCAAACATGGCCATTTTTCCCATATATTTTCTACTGACAACTGAAGGCACAGAGAAAAGTTATTATGTTTATTTTTTTCACTTGTTATATTATTTAAATATATTGGTTCAGAATGATCTCTTTAATTCTCATGGTAGAAGTTCGCATTATCTATAAATAATGATTATTCTGTATCCTTCCTTATAATAATTATATTTCTGTTTCATATCTATTACAGTGGTTAGACTTCCCAAAAAGTACTCGATAATAATAGAAATAAGAATTTTTGTCTTATTCTTAATTTTAAATATTCTTTATGTGGTAAAAGAAGTTTGCCACTATTTTTAATTTTCTAAGATTTTTTTTCAATCAGTGATAGATGTTAAATATTTTTAAATGCTTATATAAAGCATCTATGGTGATGATTTTATGTTGTTCTCGTTCTGATCTGTTAATTAAATGAATTAATAGATATTCTAACACTAAACTACTCCTTCTGGAATACAGCCTAACTATGGTGTATTATTACTTTGATAGACTGCTCTATTTAGTTTGGAAATATTTTATTTATAATTGCTAGCATTGACATTAATAGGTGCACTCATTCTCTAGTTTTCATATCTTTATCAGATTTTGATATAAATGTTGTGTTAGTTTCTGAAAACAACTTAGGAAGTTTTTCATTCTTTCCTTTGACCTAGAATAGATAAATGATTTTGGAACAATATGTCCTTCAATGTCCACACTATCTGGGTTATGACGCTTTTAAAGGTAGATATTCGTCTAATTAACTTTCTAATCAATTTTATGATTATTTGTTCATCTCCTCCTCCTCCTCTTTCTAATTGATATATTATCTTTAGTTCCTCAAATGTAAATTCTCCTCTTTAATTTTATCCGCTAACTTTCTAGCATGGATCACTTATGGCATCAAAAATTAAGAAATCTCTTTGAACACTCTAAGAAAAGAGAAGTATTAAATTTGTCATAGGTATATTTAGTTCTTTCCATGTCAGGACTGTTAAAGAATAGCCTGGACTCCTGGTACTATGGTTCTCAACTCACAGACCCTATAATCTACAGTCTATAAATCTATAACCATTGAGCATTGTTGTAGACTGAATAAATAGGTTTATTTCCATATGTATTTATTTAATTTCTGCCTCTCCTGAGTGACAATAACCTCCATGGGCGACAGGAACATTGTTTATCATGTTATTCATTATCTTGTTTGTACTCAATACAAATTAAATGAATAAATCAAGGTACAAATGGATTAAGTGCATTTTAAAATAATATCAATTAACTATAATAGTATTAATTAACAAAAATGTCAGCTAGGAATTCAAGAGGTACACAAAATTGGCCAGACCACCTAGAGCCCTCTCTAAGACTTCTGCAAATTTCTGAGCAGCTTACATTCTCTAGTCCTCTTCTGCATCCTTACTGTCTAAGACGTTTAAGGTTTCAATCCAGCATGAAACATCTCTTTCTTTAGTGTTCATGACCAAAGTTCACTCACATCATGCATTTCTGAGTTTATCAAACTGTTGAAATTTGTGGATGAGTGGGTGAAGGTCAAAGGCAGAGAGTCATCATTCCAGGGAACAAATCCTTCTCCCCATTTGCTATCCTGTCTCTCTCCCCTCTCCTCCCCGCCCCACCTCCTTTCCCATACCCCTCCTTCTTTTCATCCTCTTGTACTGCCTCCCAAAACTCCAAACTTCTCACACCAGCCTATTCTCCTGTCCTCCACATTCCCACCATTGCCCGAACATAATCATCGGGTTCTTTTACCAAAGAGAATTCTCTCCCTAGAAGAATCCTGGTACTAACTCTATTTTTTCCTAGCCTAACTCTTAAGATAAAAATGTCTCAGTCTTGCTACATTTACTTAGATATTAACATGATTAATATAATACAAATTAATTTTAAAGTGTTACTCAAATGCATAGCAACTTTTTATCATTATGTATTTGCACAAGCAACAGATATTAAAAATTGATAACCTTGTCCAGGCACATCTGTGGTAGTTATTAGTGCCATTTACCCAATATATCCAAGTTCTCTCATCCTTCTGAACCCACCCTAGGGTTGCAAATCTTGTGGTGCCATATGACTAGTTCTAGTGAATGAAAGGAAGTGTTGATTGTCACTTCTGAGCCAGGCTTTAATGGCCAGTGGGAGACCCTCCAAAGCTCTGCTCTTCCCTCTGCTTCTGTAATCAGAGAAGATGGCGCCTCTGTCAGCCTGTCTGCCAGAGTGACTATGATGACCAGAGGCCTTCATTGATTCAGGATGCTCTTTGTGGATGAGCTGCTCCAGAAAGAAATTTTGTGGCTTAAATCTTCTCACATTCCAAAGTTGTTTGTTATTACCACTTTCCCTAGCCTATCCTGACTGGTACAGAGTCTACGGCATCTTTTGACATGAAAAGTAACTTCTCATATTTGAAAAGGTTTAAACTACTCATTTTCAGAGTAGCTGACAACTATCATGGCCTCTGGAATCCTAGGATAGGGAATGATCCCGAGCATATCCATGCTCCTTGGGTCCACATTTGTCCCATTCAACAAATATTACTGTAAACTCTTCAAGAGCATCAAAGGTTTTATATTTTACTTGGATCCTCCTTCTCTCCCCTTATGACTATTATAGCAACCAGCCCATACATGTACTCTAAAATTTTACTTGGCTTATTTATAACTTGTGTCTTTCCCTAAAAGCTTTAAATTAGTATATAACCAAAATCACTGACAAAAAAGTAAATAAAAAAGGAATATAGGGGCTTCCGTGGTGGCGCAGTGGTTGAGAGTCCGCCTGCCGATGCAGGGGACACGGGTTCGTGCCCCGGTCCGGGAAGAACCCACATGCCACGGAGCGGCTGGGCCCGTGAGCCATGGCCGCTGAGCCTGCGCGTCCGGAGCCTGTGCTCCGCAACGGGAGAGGCCACAACAGTGAGAGGCCCACGTACCGCGAAAAAAAAAAAAAAAAAAAAAAGAATATAAAAGTAATATTATAGAGAAAAGGAAATTGCAAATATATTGATATGCATAAACTCACTAACTCTAAACTCAACATGGGAATTCTAGAAGAGAAAGAGAAATGGGACATTGCTACATAGCTTTTCTTACTGAAAAGTAGGCAGTATTCCAGGGTTTTGGAGGGAAATGCAGGGGATTATGGAGGAGTAGAAAAGGAAATAAGGTTAAGGTAAAGGGAGCTCCACTTCTAATCTTTGGCCTGTAGAGGGAACAATGTGCACGACGGGCAGATTGTACTAGGCTACCAAAGCCCAGATGCTGGGATCTCTGGTAAAGCCACAACTAGCCACTGACGAAAAGAAAAAAAATTTCAATTTGATTTAAATGTCTAATTTTTATATAAGTCAAAATTGGATCCCATTCTTCTTTTTCCTTATCTAATACTAAACTGACAAAGCAAATCAGGAAACCCTTATGTTAATGACAGCTGAGCATTAAAAAAAAAAAAGATCTGATCACAGGGAATTGTTATTTTCCTGGCACAAACTACGATGCGAATTGTTATAAAACTGCAGTGCATTGCTTGTTGTTGTTGTTGTGTGTGTGGTGTGTGTCTGTGTGTGTGTGTGTGTCTGTGTGTGTGTGTGTTTTAATAAAGCTGGTTTAGGTACAAACAATATCAGACACTAAACCCATTTTTAGGTAATAGTTCTTTTCTTTTGAACAACAGAGAAGCTAAAAACACTATAAGAAATGAGTATGAAAGTGAAAAAATTAAAATCTTGTGAAGAAATGAGCAAAATATACCAGATGGAATAATATTAAGTTATTGAATATAGAGAAGTATTAAATAAAAAGCACAGAGGTTCAACTCATCCCCATTCATTTATTCAGTAAATATTTACCAAGTGTTTACTCTATGCCAGGCACAGTTCTAGGCTCTAGGGATACAACAGTGGACAAAAGGGACAAAAATCTCTGCCCTAATGGAATTTACATTCTGGGAAGTGAGGAGGGATGCAGACAATAAATAAATCATAAAATATATTAGAAAGTGAGAAGTGCTTTGGAGAAAACCAAAGCAGAGAAGGGGGACAGGGAGTGAGGTGTGCAGTTTGTTCCCAGCATCCTAAGTAGTTCCTGGCACACAGAAGGGCTCCACATGTGTTTGAGAGGCAGTAGTCAAGAGTTCAGTGCCTTCCCCACAGGTGTGTATCCAGCATTTGAAATTTCAGAGGCTCACGACATCCTGATCGTTTCAGTTAGCACCTTAGGGGTGCTAACAAAGCATAAAGACAAGACTCCCAACTTGGAATAAAGTTTTGATATACTTGTACCAGTTTCCTGTCAGAGAGGACTTCTGAAAGTTAAGAGGTGATTGAGCAGCAAGGATTTGGTTTTGTTTGTTTTTCTTTCTTTATTCAATCATAGGGAACATAGTGTACTTGGTTGCTTTTGACTTCCTCTAATCCTTTTATCCATCTTCTAGTACCAGCACCCTGATTTTTCTATTAAGAACTGTCCTTCCTCATTCTTGGTCCATGTGGCTTGAGTGGGCATACACCACCCAAACTCCAGGATGGGACAAGTGCCCAAAGTCTGGCCAATTACCAGTGTTATAGTACCAATTTTACTGTAATATTACCAATATTATGGTAATATTTCAATTCCTTGGCCAAAATATTCGGTTCAGGGGTATTGCTCAGTAGAGCTCAGGAGAGCCCTGAAATCCTGCTGACACTACTGGGAAAGAGGCATGTCCTCATCTCTGGATATTTTAACCTGGTTTGCTCTAAGCCTTGGGTTGCCAGGGTTCATGATGAGGAAAGAGTCTGCTAGAGAATGAAGCCAACAGGGAGGAAAGCCGAGCTGAGGGGCAGAGAGAGAGCCCCAATGACCTTGTGTGAGGGTATCATCTACCACCTATATAAGACAAGATTTCTTTTATTTCAGTGAGCCAATGAATTATTTTTTGTTTCTTAAATAACTTTTCTATCAGTTTATTAGTTCATTTATTCAGAAAATACTTTCTAAGTACCTAACCAATGGGCAAGGCATTGTTTTAAGTGTTGGCAGTATAGCAGTGAACAAGACAAAGTTGGGCCCTCATAGAAGTGATATTGGTGAACAGATAAATATATCAATAAACATTTAACATAATGCCAAGAATCAAGAACCATAAAGAAGAATAGGCAAGGTAGTGGGATAGTAAGTTTTGGGAGATAGTTATAAAGGGGCATTAGGGAAGACCTCTCTAAACAGAGACTTAAATACATCAGGGGTAAACACCCTGTAAGTATTTGGGGAAGGTTGTTTTAGTCAGAGAGACAAAAAGTTCAAACTAAGATGAGAAAGTGCTTTGTATACCTGAGGAAAAACAAGGAGGCCAATGCAGATTGGCTGACACAGAAATGACAATCTTTCTCTCAGTGACTCTCTGACCCACCATTTATTTAACTCCCATCATATGCAAAGCCAGTTAGTGCTATTCAAAATGGAGATAGGACTCATGCAAAGACATGATAAAACCAAGCCATCCATGAAACACATAAAACTTTCTTTCACTTTAGTCTTATGACTAAATCCTGCAAGAAGTGTCCTTCATCTGGTTTTGTCCACAAGGCCAGAAAGTTTTAAGGAAGCCAGTTTAAGCCCAGCCATTTTGACCCTACTGTTTGATTATTTAACCACCACCAGTTTTTTGCTGCTTGCTTATCTTACTGCTGCCAATTTTACAACAACTCTGATTCTTCAGCCAATTTGTTTATTCGTCATTTCATTTCCTGGCCTTTGTCAGTTACCTGTAAACTGTAAGAAGGGTAATGTATTCAGATGAAGGAAGTTTGGCAGAGTCTTGGTCGGGATTTTTTGAGAGAAAGCATGCATGTGGAGATGGGGTGCTTGGTGAAAATTAATGAGTAGTGATCGGAGTGAAGAAGATACAATCAAGAAATTTTTGTCAAGAGGAGAAAATACCCAGTGTTTTCATTTCACCCTCACACCTTTCTCCCTAAAAGGCAAATTATAAAACTTTCGGCTGTTAACTGTTTCTGCTGAATTCTCTCAATCACCAACAATACAATACTACAGAGCACAAAGCCATGTGTGTGAGGGTCCTCCCTCTATTAACAATGCCACATACAACTCACTCTTTGCATTTTAATTAGTAGCCACATCTTGCTTCATTGCTTGAGAAAAGTACATTTTTTGTTTGCTTTGTGAATTGATCTGAAGTATAAAGAGCAATTGATTAAGCAGATAAAATGGCTTCCTCAAAATGGCGGAGTCAAATGTTGGAATCTAAAGTGGAAACCTGGGCTCCCCTTGTGGCGCAGTGGTTGAGAGTCCGCCTGCCGATGCAGGGGACGCGGGTTCGTGTCCCGGTCCGTGAAGATCCCATATGCCGCTGAACAGCTGGGTCCGTGAGCCATGGCCGCTGGGCCTGCGCGTCCGGAGCCTGTGCTCCGCAACCGGAGAGGCCACAGCAGTGAGAGACCCGCATTATGGAAACCTAAATGCCATGTGTTTCTCTGGGCACCAGAATTTTTATTCTAGTTGTCAGATATTGTAGACTCATTCCAGGTATTATCTATCGGTAAAAGTGTTTCCCAATATGAATAGCTTATTCCTCAGTCAAATAAATTTGGAGTACCTTGGGTCAAAACAAAGTTAAATAGACCATGTTCAATCGTGAAAGGTTGAAAGCTCTTCCCCTAAGATCTGGGACTAGACAAGAATGTCTTCTTTACGGAGACAAATTATTAGAATTCATAAGTGAACTCAGATAGGTCACTGGTTATGAGTCAATAACAAAATCAATCATTCATATATACAAAATCTAATGAACAACAAATCTAATGAAAACTACATAAATTTATTAAGAATCAGTTTTTAAAACCTGAATAAATGAAATAACAGAACATAATTATGAATTTGAAGACTCAATATTGTTAAAGTGTCAGTTCTTCCCAAATGATCAAAAGAGTCAACACAGTCCTAGCCAACACCCAAACAGGATTTTTACTTGTGTGTAAGTAAAGCTCATATGGAAATGCAATGGCCAAGAATAGCAGAGACAGCTTTGCATATGAAGAAGAAAACTGGAGTACTTAACCTCCTGGGAATCTTGATTTTTAGGAAGTTGTAGTAATTAAGGTAGCATGGTATTTGGTACAAGGATTAACAGAATAATGGAACTGAAGAGAGGATCCAGAAACATACGAACCTTACACAAACACTCAATTTATGACAAAGGTAAAACTGCAGTGTGACACTGAAAAGATGGTCTTTGCAATAAACAGTGCTGAGTGAACTGGATATCCATACAGAAAAAGAAAACTTTTATTCCTACCTCAGCCCATACCAAAAAAAAAAAATCAGTTGAAGGAGGATTGTTGATCTAAATATGAAAAGCAAAACAATCAAACTTCTAGAAAATAACACATAAAAATATCTTCCTGACATTAGGGTAGACAAAAATTTCTTAAAGTGGACCCAGGAAGCACTATCCATCCTGCAGAAGACTGGTAAATTGGATTACTTAAAATATTACAACTTCTGACTATAAAGAGATACTTCTAAGAGAGTGAAAAGGCAAGATTGGGAGAAGATATTTGTAATACATATAGCTGTCAAAGGACTCATCAAATATCTATAAATAACTCAAAAATTAATTTTTTAAAACACATAACTGAATAGAAAAATAAGCAAAGGTCTTGAATAGACACTTCACAAAACAGGATATCCAACTAGCCAATAAACATATGAAAAGAAACTCTACATCATTATTCACCAAGGAAATGCAAATTCAACAATGAGCTATCAGTACACACCTTTGAGAATGGTTCAAATTAAGATCACTGGTAACAAGTGATAACCCAGTTTAGGCAAGAATATGTATCAATTGGAATTCTCATAAACTGCTGGTGGGAGGGTAAATTGTTACAACAACATCGGAAAAACTATTTGGCGGTATTTGTTAAAGCTGAATATATACATGCACTGTTACCTAGAAATTTCATTTCTAGATTTTCATACCAAACAGATATGTGTATATGTGTTCACCAAAAGACACGGACAAAAATGTTATATTGGTACTATTCATAATAGCTAAAATAGGTAAATACATCAAATGTCCACCAATAGTAGAATAGATAAACTACAGTATATTCTTAAAAAATACTACACAGCAATAAACTGTTGTGTCTGTTCTTCACAACAATAGACATAATATTAAGTGAAAAACAAAACAAAAAAGTAGTACATAATGTATAATTTCATTTATATAAAAATCAAAAACAGGCAAAACCTATTAATGGTGATTTTGGTTGATTATAAAAACGGCCAAAATACTTTGAAGACCCTTGCATTAAGAAGTAGAGTCTCACCCCTTGAACCTACGTTGGCCTTGTGATTTTCTTTGACAAAGAAAATGTGACAAAGTGATATACCAGTTCTGAGCCTAGGTCATAAGAAGCCTTGTAACTTCTATCCCTGCTACTGTTGCAATTCTGCCACTAGGAGAACAAGCCTCAGTTGGCTTCTTGGAGGGATTATACGGAGGAGAACCTTGACACTCCAGCCAGAAGTCAACCAGCCCCCAGGCAATCTAGCGGCCACAAGCTGATGCAGGAGCAAGCACCCACCCTGAGATTAGCTGAGCCTCATCCAGATCAACAGAATTTCCCAGCTGAGCTGAGCCCAAATTGACAACCCACAGAATTGTATCAATAAATGACTGTCTTAAGTCACTCAGTTTTGGAGTGTATCTAATGGATACTATGGTGGAAGAGGTGGTAGTAATTCAGAGACCTGCTAATAGGGACTTACAGGGTTTTTATAATAACCTACTTCCTGATCCAAATTTTGATAACACATATGCATTCACACTAAGATTCATTGAACTGTATAATTATGATATTTGTGTGTGTGTATATATATATAATATATTTTTTTACTTCAGTTTAAAAAGTAGAAATAAAATAAAATCTTTATATACTGATATGGGATAATTTCCTAGATATATTGTTAAAGGAGAAAATAAGAGCTCAGAAGAAGACATATGGTATCGACCATTTGTGTAAAAAAAGGACAAAGAATATGTGTGTATGCATATGTGTTCATGTGTGTGTATGACTTCTTTACTTGTATATGAACACTTTATATCTTTAAATATACATAAGAAACTCAGTAATACTGTCTCATGTTGCTTCCAGGAGGGAAATGGGTAACTAGGGGATGGAATAGGAATAGAAAGACAATTTTCACTGCTGATTATTTTATACTTTTTGAATTTTGAACCACACAAGCTTATTACCTATGTTTTAAAATTTAATAATAAAATTATAACTATAAAAGACCATTCTCTTAGGTACTCTACTGTAAAGGCCACATAAAAATTCAGAAGAAGCAAATATCAAGAGAAATGCTAGAGAAACACCCAGCAACATGAGCTCAAGAGTTAAGATTTGGTATGGGAAAGAAAATACTGTATCACTTTCACAGCTGTAATTTGTCACTCAAGTCTGCAGTCAAGAAAAGCCAGTCCTTGGATCTGAATTGGTTTACATGACAGTTTTATGGGCTTGCCCTCAACTTAGGGGAAAAAAAATGCAAGAATTCTGGGCTTCCCTGGTGGCGCAGTGGTTGAGGGTCTGCCTGCAGATTCAGGAGACACGGGTTCGTGCCCTGGTCCGGGAAGATCCCACATGCCGCGGAGCGGCTGGGCCCGTGAGCCATGGCCACTGAGCCTGCGCATCCGGAGGCTGTGCTCCGCAACGGGAGAGGCCACAACAGTGAGAGGCCTGTATACCGCAAAAAAAATAATAATAAATAAATAAATAAATAAATGCAAGAATTCTGAGTCCAGAGAATTGATTAGACTATTGGAAAAGATGGTAAAGAAAAGACAAATTCCAGACTCCATGTTACCTGAGGACACAGGCATGGGGAAGGGTAAGCTGGGACACAGTGAGAGAGTAGCACTGATATATATATACTATATATATACAAACAATTCTTGGAAGTCTATCAGAAGGAAAGACCGTTTCCTGAATTGGCTTTCTCTCCTAATTACCTCTGTAATTGCCTTTTCCTATTATATTGTACCCTTGTAATACAATACCCTCTTAACTGGTGTCTCTAACTTTTGTGTCTCCCTTCCCCAGTCTTTATTCCACATAACAAATACAAAATTATGTTTGTGAAACACACACACACACACACACACACACACACAAGACTCCAAATTAGGAGAAGTGGAGTACATTCAAAGGGATATTCTAATTGGTGCTGATTCATAAAATCATGAATCAAGTGTAATTGAAATCCTTAAGAATTAGTGGAAAATTCATCAATTTTTTTCAACATAATTAAGAAAATGGAGTCTTTCTTAAGAAAAACAAAACCATTTACTTCAGTTAGGGAACAGTTGACTGAAACCACCAACCTTGGCCAGGCCTGCTTGCCTGAATTGTCTCACAACAGGAGGTCCTGATAAGGAACATGGTGCTGCCTCCATAAACTAACCAGAAGAATCCAAAAGAGGGAGGAGACAACCGACCTCCCAGAGTCCTTCTTGCTGGAATCCATCTTGGCTGAGAGATGCGCGTGCCACCAGGAAGGACCCTGAGTCAGACTATGGGCCAAACAAGATGACTGGCCAGAGACAACCCGGAAACTTACCCCATGACCATAAAACCTGAGACTGTGAGCCACGTGGCAGAGCAGTTCTCCTGGGTTCACTTACCCCGCTGCTCTCCACCTGGGCGCCCCTTCCCAATAAAGTCTCTTGCTTTGTCAGCACGTGTGTCTCCTCGGATAATTCATTTCCGAGTGTTAGACAAGAACCTACTCTTGGGCCCTGGAAGGGAGTCCCCTTCCTGCAACACTTCCATGATTAATTCTGGAGGAGAATTTTGTTGGCTGGGGAGACCAAGAGACAGCATTCTTGTTGCCTTGAGTTTACCTTCTTTTACAGCCTGAATGTTTGTGCCCCATCCACAAATTCACATGTTGAGATCCTAAATCCCAATGTGATAGTATTAGGAGGTGGGGCCTTTGAGAGGTGATTTGGTCATGAAGGTGAAGCCCTCGTGAATGGGATTACAGTTGACCCTTGAACAACTTGGGATTAGGGACATCGACCCTCCACGCAATTGAAAATCTTCATATAACTTTACAGTTATCTCTCTGTATCAACAGTTCCACATCTTAAGATTAAACCAATTGCAGATCCTATAGTACTATACTATGTATTTATTGAAAAAAAAATCTGTGTATAAGTGATTTGAACCCACACAATTCAAACCCATATTGTTCAAGGGTCAACTACAGTTTGCTTCTAAAAGATACTCCAGAGAGCTTCCTTGACCCTTCCACCATGTGAGGACACAGTGAGAAGGCACTGTCTATGAACCAGAAAATGGACTCTCACCAGACCCCGAATCTGCCAGCACATTGATCTTGGACCTCCCAGTCTTCAGAACTGTGAGAAATAAATTTCTGTTGTTTATATGCCACCCAGTCTATGGTGTTCTGTAATAGCAGCCTGCCTGAATGAAAATGAACCAAGACATCTTTCCTTTTATTTTTCTTTTTTTTTTCTAAACAATCTCTTCTCCACTACCATGGTATTGGGCCGTAGCCTTTGGTGGGGGTCTTTATTTACTAGAAACTTGAACTCTTTTCAAGGGCAGAAATCACTCACATTGCAATCCCCAAGTTTTTACTGCCTTTTCGATACCTTGACCTTTCCCTTACTAAGAACAAACTATCAAGAACAAGAGAACTTCACACCTTCGGGCTCCTCTTAGTCCCTATTTCCTGAAAGCAAAGCACATCTTTTTTCTAGATAATTGGCACCAGAAATTCTTCAGGTAAGTCTCCGTCTCTAATTACATAGATTGGCCTAATACCCACTAGAGATCAAAGAGAGTAGCCTAATTTGATGCAGAAATCATAGAAGTCATATAATAAAAAATATACCAATTTATTTCTTGAAGAATTTTATGACTTAATGTTTTAAGTTAATTATTGGGAAAACTTAAAATATGTCTAAAATAAAGTTTAAAGGGAGGAGAAAGCAGGTATATTTAAATTAAAATTAAGCTGCTTATGACTTGTAATAGGGTAATGTTAGGCTATGTTATGGCAACAAAACTCATTGGCTTATTGTAATATAAAGTCTATTTCTCATTCATGCAAAGTTTACTGCAGATGGGGCAGCTGTCCTGTGTGTCTCTCTTTTAAGTTATGACTCGGGGATCCAGGTTTTTACCATGTCAAAGCTATAACCGAGGAACACGTGGTCTCTGAAGTCACCATGGTGCGGGAAAGGAGGGACAGAGAAAGCACACTGATCCTTAATTACCTTGGCCTGGAAGTGACACAGATTATCGATGCTCAGGGTGATTGGTCAGAACTAACCACACAGCCCCAATCTAATGGCAAAGGAAGCTGGGATATATAGGGGTACATGGATATTTGGTGAACACTAACTCACTATCTCTTCCATGCGACTTTAGCCCGGTAATCTGGGAAAGCAAGCAATGCATCTATTGACTCATTTAATCCTGTAGGTCACCCCACGAGGCAGGAACTATTAATATTCCCATTTTGCTGATGTGGAAAGTGAGGTATATGGAGTTTAAGTAGGTTTCCCAAAGTCACACAGTCACCAAGGGGAAGAAATAAGATTCAGATCCATGCAGTATGGCTCCAGTGCCTGCACATTTAATTCCTATAATGCTTGCTTTCCACATTGAAAGAAAAGTAGGGGGGCTGAGAAATTCTCAACACATTGGTCAATCCTCTTCTTTAAAGCGGTTAGATAAAGGCTTGGAAGATATAGGAGTCTTTCAATCATAGAAGAGGGTCAATGCATATGTTTTGTTTATAATATTCACCTAGACTTCCTAAACTACCAGAAAAAAAAAGAAAAAACATGTAATTGTTGAACCTTGCTCTTTGCTTCAGCTACATAATCTTGGCTTTGAGGTTCCCTGAGGATTTTGGAGCTGAAATCCAGCATATTTTATCACCATCATCCTCTACACAGGTTGCTACTGTGTAGAGCATTTGCAAAGTGCTGAATCAAAGAGATAATTGCTCCGGGCTTCCGTAGTGGCGCAGTGGTTGCGAGTCCGCCTGCCGATGCAGGGGACGCGGGTTGGTGCCCCGGCCCGGGAGGATCCCACATGCCGCGGAGCGGATAGGCCCGTCCATGGCCGCTGAGCCTGCGCGTCCAGCGCACAGGCTCCACAACGAGAGAGGCCACGGCAGTGAGAGGCCCGCGTACCACACACAAAAAAAGATAATTGCTCTGAATTAATGAGGAGAGAAAGAAATTCACATTTTTAAAATTTCAAATATTATTCATTTCTGTACCCTCTAGGTATCTGTAAAAAAAAATGATAATAATCACAATTAAAAATAACATCTGACAAATATTTAAAACCAAAGGGATAATATCACTGAACAGCAAATGGCCTCATATTCCATTCCAAGGACTCTATTTATATAGATCCAAACCAGATAAAAAGACACTATGCTTTTTTTTATTGTTACCAGATAGAGTTGACTAGTGCTCTCAGAGTTTAAAATAAAAACTGTTCAAATTTTAGTTCCATGCAAGAAACTAGAATCCATCAGGTCAAACCTAAATTTACTTATTTTACTCGATCAACTGTAATATTTGACGAAATGGTACTTCTGCAATAGTTTGTGAGTCAGTGCTCACTATGAGATTTTTCTGGAACTACAAAAATTCATGGCTTTTTCAACTTAAACGTTTTTTTTAAACTTTTGGAGAGGGGGAATTGAAGCCAGGAATATCATTTATTCATTAATTTTTTAAATGAAGAAGTTACTTTTGATGTACTCAGCCTAGCGAATCAACAACAACAAAATAGGGCCATATCTAGAATAGGTGTTTCTGTAATTGTGATACATTAGCTGGAATTTTTGCAATGCGTGCCGGTTCTCAAATCCGTGGTTCTTTCTGAAGCAAACAAAAACTTTTTGCAAATCTGCTTCAATCGGTGATCTGTAAGGATTCCTCAACCAAAGTTCCTCGAAGACCTGAGAGATTTGCAAAGGCTGTGTGCTGAGAACCAGGGACGGGAACGCCATCTCAGCATTCTCATTCCTGCTTTGCTCTGTCCCCAAAAGAGAGTCATTCTGTCTGTCAAGTACCCTTTCACAGCCCTTCTTCACTCCCTCTGTCTCTTGTTGAACTGTCTTTCAAGACTTGGCTAAAGATTTTCCTCTGTAAAAGTTTCTTTAATTCGGCAAGGAACATTTTTTCTTATGCTACTATACACTTATAGCAATTGCTTTAACGTATTATAATAGTCTCTCTGGTGGACTATGAAGTTCACGGAGGTAGGAATCATGACTTTTTACCTTTTTAAACCAGGGCTCTTTAAACATTAGGTCCTGACACATGATAGATGTTTAATAAATATTGTTTAATGAATGAAACAATTCTAGGTTGAATAAGGAAATATATTCTAGTTTGAAATAAGAAAATATACTACATTTGGAAAACTGAATTCCATACTAAAAATAGTTAAACTGTGCTTTCTTTACTGTTTGAGGACGAAAACCAATTTAAAATATAATATATGGTAAAAACAATTTCTATTATATAAGCCACACAGCATTTGAATGCAAGCAATTTGATCTCCCAGTGGTGGCAGAAGACAAATAGTTTCCATCTCTAACTAGATTTCACATGCGTTATCAGGAGAAGTTGGTAGGATTAAGTGCAAGCATGAGTTGGCAAGAAAGCTAATACCATGCTGGACTGCTGAAAACTCAGCAAAACAATTCCCCAATTAGAATCTAAAATATAGGAAGAGGGTTTCTCCTTTAGCTAATCATCACACCATCAGTGAGTTGTAGAGAAGATGAAAGAAGTGGGACAGGGTCAAGACCCAAGTCTCATTGGCAAGAGAGTTCTGATGGTCTGCCCCAGAGGAAAGGCTGCTCCCTAGTCCTAGACCCCCATGGACCGGAGCCAGATGGTAGCCTGGGGCCTGCCATGGCACCGACAGCCCAGTGCAAAACCCCATTACTGGGAAGCTGCAAACTTACTTTAAGAGGATGGCCGGGAGAAACCTAAGGCTTTCATCTGTTGCAGGCATCTAGGGTCTGATGTGGCACAATATCAGTGGCTGTTCAATGCCGTTCCTTCCCCATTTCCACTCTTAATTCCCCTCCTTTCCTTGCCAACCACTCTAGTATTATTATTATTGAGCCTTTGTGTCTACGTTTAATATGTCTGTGTAGACATCATGTAGCATAAAAAATGCAGAGTAGCTCTTTGATGTGTGTGTGTTTAATTATTGTCATGGTGTTATGCTTTTAATCATTTTCCATTTTTCTGTCACCCCATATTATAAAATCTATCCTTGTTGCTACATGTACACTTAGTCCATTATTGTTGATGGTATAACCACATTTCATTTACACATTCCCTGGTGATCTTCAACTCCTTCAAAGCTATCCTGCTATGAACATGACCTTTGGTAACCTGCATGAACTGAGATGGCTCCCTAAGTTTGAAGTCAGACTTGGCACAGACTTGTATTCAGAGAAGCACTATTTTGATAAATTAAAATAATTAAAAAGCTATTTAAATACTTTAAATATATTATTTTTCCTGTTTAACTCTCATTCAAACCAGCCTTTAGAAATGTTGGTCTTTTTTACTACCACCCTCCCCCATTTCTGGGTCATTCTTTCTATTAGTTCTCTTCCATTTCCAATAGAAAACGGCCTTTCATTTCAGCCTCTTTCATTGTACACTCGTATCCCTCCTAATACCATCTTTCCCAGGAGCCAGGTAGATGGAGGAACCAAAGAGGAAAGCTTGACATTAACTTTCTCCCCAGCTTTTTTTTTTTTTTTTCCTTTGAGTCTCTCTTAGGTTTCTCTGTACAAAATGACAGTTCTGACTGGGGAATTTTCCTATTTACTATGACTGTGCTCTCTTTCGACCAATTGGAAAGATATTTAAGAATGATGTATGACCACTGGTCATATGCATTAATTTATTTATGGTGATTTTAAATGAACTGGATGCATGCCCACCTGACATATCACATAAGATGATGCAGCCTTCCACAAGGAGCCCTGAGCACTCCAATAAATACTTACCTCGCTAATGAAGGCCTGCACCCCAGCTCCCCTGGCACCCCCAAGACCCAGCCTCTGCTCTAAGAAAACAGCATAGCAATAGTTACTTTCTAACATACTCTATAGTTTATGTATTTATCAGGTTTAGTTCACTGTCTGCCACCCCTTCGCTACTCAAGAGCAAGTATCTGTGTCTGCTGTGTTCTCTGATGTATCCAAAGCACGGAGAACCCTGCGTACCCAGCATATAGTACAAATCTTTGATAAGGAATGAATGAATGAGTGAATTAATGAATGACCTCCACTGGTGCTCCCTGACCTTTAGATGATTGCTGCTCTGGGACGTTTTCATAAATCCCACAGAAAGTTCTTCCTTGAGGACATTAGCCTTGACCTCCCTCAGGTCCCCTCCGGGTGGCACCTTATAGGAACTTCCTCAGTGCCTGCAATTGGAAGGTCTCTTTCTGCCAAAGTCTCTTTATCTGGAAGGAAGACCTCCTGAGTGGATCTCATTTTCAAATAACCTGCAGTTCCAGTCCCTGCCAGGGGACCCGTGTCTGAACCATGAGAAATAGGCCTCTCTGTCCTGTCCTCCAGGGAGGCGCAGCTTGCTTTTAACACACCCTCTCCCCCTTGCTCACTGCCAAGCAGATGACCCCTGCCAGTCTTTAATTTGAGTCTACCAGGCACATAACTCCACCAGCTCCCGCTCTCTCCAGGCTGCAGTTTCTTCAGGCCTTTCTCAGGAGGGGTTTATAGAAGGAAGCACACCATCCTCTCTCCCATGAGGGTGGGGACAATGAGAATGACACCAAACTCTATCACCTGGACTCCTCAGCCTCTACACTTTGATAACAATATATTCAATGTGTCACTAAAAATGCTCAGACACCGCCTTTTGCAAGTCCTGTAAATGTGGGGCATACTCATGCTAAAAAAAAATTATTCCTTGTTTATCTGAAATTCAAATTTAACTAAGCAAGTTCTATTTTATTTGGCAAACTTATATACAGCTGGTGTATTTCTCATGTTGAAATAAAGGCTATTAACACCTATTGTTTTTCTTTGGCTTTTGGCCCCCAAACGAAAAGCAATGATACCAAATAAGTCCATCCACAGAACAACATGTTAAACCATATAGCACTCCCCTTGTGTTATGTATCTCATTTATATTATTCCTTGCTTCCTTCTGTCACTCGGTATCCATACAACCAGACTTTATTCATTTTTGTATTTTCATCTACTAGAATGGATTCATCAAGATGCAATTTCTCTAAAGTTCATACCTTTAGGAGAAGCCATATTAAAACTTTTTATATGGTGGAAGTGGGCATTAATAACATCAAATTTCAGAAATTCTCAGGCAAATTTTTCTCTTTCATAGAGAATCGCTTGCGCAAATATCTGGAGCAGTTTCAAGCCTGTCATTCTTTGAGAAGTAGCCTGGCCTGGCCTGCAGCATCCCTTGAAGAACTTTCCGCACAGAGATCACTGCTCCTCCAGGGCGAGAAATGAAACTGTGGCTTCTTAAATAAATGGATCAGCTTTAAGTGATTCCTGGTCTTTCACAATGCCTCATTAAAATATCTCTGAAGACACACAAAGATGAAAATTCGTAACGCCAGTGCAAACTAGAACAATGAGCTTGTTTCCAAATACTAGGAGAATCTGGCTTTAATGCCGCTATAACCAGACTCATAAACACCATGCCACAACAGAGGACACTGTAAGCTTTGTTTCTAAAGGAAAAAAACGAAACAAAACAAAAACCTGTATACCTGAACAAAGGAAGAAAATCCTTTTTTTCTCCTCCAGTGTACGATGCTTAGTTGAGAAACACATGAACTGTACCCACCAGAAAACTAGCCATCTAGCCCTTCACTGAGCTCATGTTATTTTTTAGGACAGCCAGATGGTAATTTCTCATTTCACTCACCCCCACCTCACCCCTATCTATATCCAGAGACTTCAACTCTTCAGAAAACACCTGGGCAAGACTTAGGTTGTGGGCTACCAGCATAGTAGTCTCCATAAATAAAACAAAATAGGCCTGGGAGAAGATAGAAATAGAAGCAGTAAAACCAGGGCTATAGTTTTCCATGCAGTCCATCTGTTTCATGAGCTTGAGAGCTGGCGATGGACGTAGGAGGGGATCCCATTTCTGTCTTAGGGAGCAGAACTAGACAGGAAACATGTGAGGCACTGGACTCACCAACCTACCTTCCATCTGTGACTCCAGGAAGGAGATTCAGCCACTACAGAAGTGGTCAGAGCACAGGGGTTTGGGTACCCTCCCACCAGCTCCCCAGGTAAGGATAGAGCAACCTAAAAAATAGGGGGGATTAAGAGAAAGGTAACACCTTCTGAAAGACTCAGAAAAAGGATACCTCTAGACATTTTTGCTCAAAGAAGCAAAAAAAAAAAAAAAAGAGTTGTTTATATCTCAATAAATGATGAGATGAAATGGAAAAAGAAGGTTAATGATAAAATAGACCTATAAGCAATAAGATGAGAAGAAAGTAGGGTTTACTGAAGTAAGACATGGCTATCAGGAAAAGAAAATTTCAAAAGGCAGAATTAAGCCCTTACTTAAGGCAGAAATAGCAGAATTGGCATTGACATATGAATAAGTAATATAGAGGACAAACTTGAGAATTCATTATAGAATAAAGAGGGAAAAGACAAAAATGGAAATGGGGAGAGAAAAAATGATGGACACAGAAATTCAAAGATCTAACTGATGATCTAAGTGATGTTCTACATGGACATATTGGTGAGTCAATTAAAAATTGATGGATCAAAATTCAAGAATTTCTTCTAAAGAGGACAGCATAGCAAAGTTCACAGGAAGGGCATAAGTTGAGAGAAAATATTTGAATTGCTTAAACTTACAAGAGATTGCCATCCAGAACAGCAAGGAATGCCTCCAAGTCAGCAAGGACGAAGGAAGGAAGGAAAGGAGGGAGGGAGGGAGGGGCAAACGAATGAACAACCCCCACACCCCCCACACCCAGAAAATGGGCAAAGGACCTATAAACTGAATTCACAGGAAGGGAAAGCCAAAAAACTAGTAAGAACATGAAAAAGAGTTCAGTCTCACTGGAAATCACAGAAATGCAATTCAAAACAAGACATGACTCTTCATCTGTCCAAATAGCAAAAACAGTAAAGTTAAATTATATATATAAAGTGCTGGTGAGGATGAGGAGAAAGGGTGAAATTATAGATGCCTTTCAGGAGTGTAATCTGGCAGTGAATAAAATATGTGAATACCCTTTGCCTCATGAACATTGGAAGAAGCAGCAGAAGGTGGAGGAGGAGGTAGAAGCAGGAAGACAGGGACAAAGGAAGGAGCAAAGAAAAAAGACAAATGATAATTGATCCAGAAGAAGAAAGTAAAACAACAAACAGAATTAGAAGAAATAAGCCAAAACTATTTTTATTTTCTTTTTACTTTTCTGAAATTTTCATTTTTAATCATGTATTTTATACCATATATGTATTATGCATGAATTTTGTAATGTATTATACGTAAATATCAAAAAGAAGTTATTTTTAAGCCTCCACAATCCCACCACCCAAGGTTTATAACTACTGCTAACATTTGGTATATTTCTTTTGGAACATTTTCTATGCATAAGCACTTTCCCAAATCATTAAATATTCTTCAAAAATGATTTCATCATTTTTAAAGATGGCATAGCATTATATTAATTGAATGTACCATAATAATTTCAAATTTTATCCTCATTATAGAAATTGTAGCTATTTCCAAATTTTAAAATTACAATTAAATAATTTTTACACCAGTTTTGTTAGCATCCCGGATTACTTTTTAACCATTCATTTATAGATGTAGAATGACTGTGTTTAAACATTGTTAAGATTCCATATTCCGTATTACACCATTTCCTTCAATAATGATTATAGAAGTTACTATTTTTTCCTACTGTGTGAATATCTCCACATAACATAATTGACCCTGTATTTTTAAAAGCTTTTGCCAATTTAATAAGTGAAATATTATAGCACTGTTTGAATTTGCCTTTTATATTAGTAGTAAGATTAAATTTTTTACATTTACAGGCCATCTGTTTGTACTGATCTCCACCAACTCTGGGTGTAAGTATCATCTTCTTATGGGGCTCTGACACCTTATTCACAATTGCCACCTGCTGCCTTATCTCACCAGCCCCCACACTCCCAATTCCCTTACTTTGCTCTCTTTTATACTTTGCCATAGCAGTTACCACTTTCAGTATACGTTAAAATTTATCTATTTATTGTTTCTCTTCTTTATTTTCTGTGTGTCTGTCTCCTCCCACGTTCATATAGCTTCCCAAGAGCAAAGATCATTGCATATTTTGCTCATTGATACATCCCAAGACTCGAGAAGAGGGCTTGGCCCATGGTAGGCTCTCATAAATGTTTTGTTTTTCCTTGGTGTGCGCCCTCCCAGAGTCTGCAATTAGCCCCACCAAAGAGCCGGGTAGGCTCCAGTGCTGGGTTGCCTCAGGCGAAACAAACAACAGGGAGGGAACCCAGCCCCACCAATCAGCAGACAAACGGATTAAAGTTTTACTGAGTTATGCCCACCAGAACAACAACCAGCTCTAACCACAACCAGTCCCTCCCATCAGGAAGCTTGCACAAGCCTCTTAGATAGCCTCATCCACCGGAGGGCAGACAGCAGAAGCAAGAACTACAATTCTGCAGCCTGTGGAAGGAAAACCACATTCACAGAAAGATAGATAAAATGAAAAGGCAGAGGACTATGCACCAGATGAAGGAACAAGATAAAACACCAGGAAAACAACTAAATGAAGTGGAGATAGGCACCATTCCAGAAAAAAAATTCAGAATAATGAAAGTAAAGATGATCCAAACCTCGGAAAAAGAATGGAGGCAAAGATCGAGAAGACGCAAGAAATGTTTAACAAAGACCTAGAAGAATTAAAGAACAAACACCTAGAAGAATTAAAGAACAAACAGAGATGAACAATACAATAACTGAAATGAAAAATACACTAGAAGGAATCAATAGCAGAATAACTGAGGCAGAAGAATGGATAAGTGACCTGGAAGACAGAATGGTGGAATTCACCTGTGGAACAGAATAAAGAAAAAAGAATAAAAAGAAATGAAGACAGCCTAAGAGACCTCTGGGACAACATTAAACACAACATTCACATCATAGGGGCCCCAGAAGGAGCAGAGAGAGAGAGAAAGGACCCGAGAAAATATTTGAAGAGATTATAGTCGAAAACTTCCCTAACATGGGAAAGGAAATGGCCACCCAAGTCCAGGAAGTGCAGAGAGTCAGGAAATAGACACCCAAGTCCAGGAAGCACAGCAACTCCCATACAGGATAAACCCAAGGAGAAACACGCCAAGACACATAGTAATCAAATTGGCAAAAATTAAAGACAAAGAAAAATTATTGAAAGCAGCAAGGGAGAAACGACAAATAATATACAAGGGAACTCCCATAAGGTTAACAGCTGATTTCTCAGCAGAAACCCTACAAGCCAGAAGGGAGTGGCATGATATACTTAAAGTGATGAAAGGGAAGAACCTACAACCAAGATTACTTTACCCAGCAAGGATCTCATTCAGATTTGACGAAGAAATCAAAAGCTTTACACACAAGAAAAAACTAAGAGAATTCAGCACCACCAAACCAGCTCTACAACAATGCTAAAGGAACTTCTCTAAGTAGGACACACAAGAAAAGAAAAGGACCTATAAAAACATACCCATAACAATAGAGAAAATGGTTAATAGGAGTATACATATCGATAATTACCTTAAATGTAAATGGATTAAATGCTCCAACCAAAAGACACAGGCTCACTGAATGGATACAAATACAAGACCCATATATATATGCTGTCTACAAGAGACCCACTTCAGACCTAGGGACACATACAAACTGAAAGGGAGGGGATGGAAAAAGATATTCCATACAAATGGAAATCAAAAGAAAGCTGGAGTAGAAATATTCATATCAGATAAAACAGACTTTAAAATAAAGACTGTTACAAAAGATAAGGAAGAACACTACATAATGATCAAGGGATTGATCCAAGAAGAAGATATAAAAATTATAAATATATATGCACTCAACACAGGAGCACCTCAATACATAAGGTAACTGCTAACAGCTATAAAAGAGGAAATCGACAGTAACACAGTAATACTGGGGGACTTTAACACCTCACTTACACCAATAGACAGATCATCCAGACAGAAAATTAAAAAGGAAACACAGTTTTACATGACACAATAGATCAGATAGATTTAATTGATATTTATAGGACATTCCATTCAAAAAACAGCAGACTACACTTTCTTCTCAAGTGCACACGGAACATTCTCCAGGATAGATCAAATCTTGGGTCACAAATCAAACCTCAGTAAATTTAAGAAAATTGAAATCATATCAAGCATCTTTTCCGATGACAATGTTACGAGATTAGAAATCAATTACAGGGGAAAAAACCATACAAACACTTGGAGGCAAACAATACATTACTAAATAACCAAGAGATCACTGAAGAAATCAAAGAGGA
>NC_041218.1:46600420-46606466 GCF_002837175.3 Physeter macrocephalus
AGAAATAAAAGGAATACAAATTGGAAAAGAAGAATTAAAACTGTCACTGTTTGCAGATGACATGGTACTATACATACAGAATCCTAAAGATGTCACCAGAAAACTCCTAGAGCTAATCAATGAATTTGGTGAAGTTGCAGGATACAAAATTAATACACAGAAATCTCTTGCATTCCTATACAGTAACAACAAAAGATCAGAAAGAGAAATTAAGTAAAGAATCCCATTCACCACTGCAACAAAAAGAATAAAATACCTAGGAATAAACCTACCTAAGGAGGCAAAAGACCTGCACTCAGAAAACTATAAGACATTGATGAAAGAAATCAAAGATGACACAAACAGATGGAGAGATATACCATACTCTTGGATTGGAAGATCAAGATTGTGAAAATGACTAAACTACACAAAGCAATCTACAGATTCTATGCAATCCCTATCAAATTACCAGTGGTATTTTTTACCAAACTAGAACAAAAAATCTTAAAATTTGTATGGAGACCCCGAATAGAAAAAGCAATCTTGAGGGAGAAAAACGGAGCTGGAGAATCAGACTCCCTGACTTCAGATTATACTACAAAGCTACAGTAATCAAGACAGTATGGTACTGGCACAAAAACAGAAATACAGATCAATGGAACAGGATAGAAAGCCCAGAGATAAACCCACGCACCTATGGTCAACTAATCCATGACAAAGGAGGCAAGGATATACAATGGAGAAAAGGCAGTCTCTTCAATAAGTGGTGCTGGGAAAACTGGACAGCTACATGCAAAAGAATGAAATTAGCACACTTCCTAACACCATACACAAAAATAAACTCAAAATGGATTCGAGACCTAAATGTAAGACTACACACTATAAAACTCTTAGAGGAAAACATAAGAAGAACACTCTTTGACATAAACCACAGCAAGATCGTTTTTGATCCACCTCCTAGAGTAATGGAAATAAAAACAAAAATCAACAAATGGGACCCAATGAAACTTAAAAGCTGTTGCAAAACAAAGGAAACTACAAACAAGACGAAAAGACAACCCTCAGAATGGGAGAAAATATTTGCAAATGAATCAAGAGACAAAGGATTAATCTCCAAAATATATAAACAGCTCATGCAGCTCAATATTTAAAAAACAAACAACCCAATCAAAAAATAGGCAGAAGACTTAAATAGACATTTCTCCAGAGAAGACATACAGAAGGCCAAGAAGTGCATGAAAAGCTGCCCAACATCACTAATTATTAGAGAAATGCAAATCAAAACTACAATGAGGTATCACCTCACACCAGTTAGAGTGGGCATCATCAGAAAATCTACAAACAACAAATGCTGGAGAGGGTGTGGAGAAAAGGGAACCCTCTTGCACTGTTGGTGGGAATGTAAATTGATACAGCCACTATGGAGAATGGTATGGAGGTTCCTTATAAAACTAAAAATAGAATTACCATATGATCCAGCAATGCCACTACTAGGCATATACCCAGAGGAAACCATAATTCAAAAAGACACATGCACCCCGATGTTCACTGCAGCACTATTTACAATAGCCAGGTCATGGAAGCAACCTAAATGCCCATCGACAGACGAATGGATAAAGAAGATGTGGTACATATATACAGTGGAATATTACTCAGCCAAAAAGAAAAAAGAAACTGGGTCATTTGTAGACGTAGATGGATCTAGAGACTGTCATACAGAGTGAAGTAAGTAAGAAAGAGAAAAACAAATATCGTATATTCACGGATATATGTGAAACCTAGAAAAATGGTACACATGAACTGTTTTGCAGGGCAGAAATAGAGACACAGATGTAGAGAACAAATGTATGGACACCAAGCGGGGAAAGTGGAGGGGTGGGTGGTGCTGGTGGGATGACCTGGGAGATTGGGATTGACATGTATACACTAATATGTATAAAATGGATAACTAATAAGAATCTGCTGTATAAAAAATAAGTAAAATAAAATTTAAAAATTCAAAAAAGTAAAATAAATGTTTTGTTTTATTTTGTTTTAATGAATATTACAAAATTTCCTTTAAAAATATCTAGTGCATCAATATGTAAATGGAGAAATAAACTATGGTACATCCATGCAATGGAATATTATTCAGTGTTAAGAAGAAATAAGTTATTACATCATGAAAAAACATGGAGAAACTTTAAATTCGTATTGTTAAATGAAAGAAGTCGGTCTAAAAGGACTACATACTGTGTGATTCCAACTTAGTGACACTCTGGAAAAATGCAATACTATATAGGTAGTAAAAAAATATATATTCAGTCATTTCCAGGGGCTCAACAGGGATGAACAGGTGGAGCTTAGGAGATTTTTTGTGAGACTACCTGTGTAATACTGTAATGGTGGATACATGACACATGCATTTGTCAAAATCCTAATAACTATATAACACAAAGTGAGCCCTAATGTAAACTACGATTTAGTTAATAGTAATGTATCAATATGGGTTCATCAATGATGACAAATGTACCAATGCAAGATGTTACTAATTGGAGCAACTGTGAAGGGAAGAGGGGGAAGAGGCATATGGGAACCCTGTACTTTCTGTGCAATTTTTCTGTAAACCTAAAATTCTATAAACTCTAAAAAATAACTATTAATTTAAAAGCAAACAATGTATCTTTATTTTCTCCTAGTTCTCCTGTGTTTTGTTTCTTTACATTTAAATCCCTACTCCATCTGGAAATTGTATACAGCATGAAATGGGGAACTAAATTTAATTTATAAACTGTTATCCAATATCTGCAACAACATTATCCAATCTTACATTTACGTATGATTCTACCTTTATTTTACATTGTCTTTAGGTATAAAAATGCCTTTTAATATTCTATTATCTCTTGGATTATTCTTGCATGGTACAGTGTGGTTTTGAGACTTAACAGCTTTTAATGTATTTAAGTAATTAGCATTGCTGGTTTCCCCTAATTGCTCTTTATTATTTTTTTTTGGCTACTTCTACCCATTTATCTTCTAGTTGAACTTCAGAAACACTTTACCAAGTTCTAAACTGTGATTTTAAATAACATTGTGTTTAATTACTATTTTAGTATGTCCTACAATACTGAATGATTTCATCCAGAGATATGGTAGATCTGTTAATTTATGGATCATTTATATATTAATTTTTACAATTTGGGTTATTTAAATCATACATATTTATGTGAGGTTTATTCCTAAGTTGTTATATTTTGTTAGTCATTATGTTTTGTTATACTTGTTAGTAAATGAGGGCTCTTTTCTTTTCCCATAATATTTCCTAAGATGATCACCATTATCTATGTACTATATATAGTCATTTTCAATATTTCTTTTTTAACCTCACATATATTTCTTGTTAGTTGAATAGGCTTGCCCAGTTGATTTCCTTGTGTTTTCAAAGTTGATTGATATTATCTGCAAAATAGTCATTTTGTCTTTCTGTACTGCTGCTCCTTCTTTTTTTCCTCCTTTTTTCTTTAGTCTTACTGCATTGGCTCAACCTTTACAGAATGATGTAAGTAATCATGAAGACAAATGCATCCTTGTTTTATTTCTTAATTTAAGGTAAAATCCTGTAGTGCAACTAGTACTGTTGCATGGCATTAGTTCTAACAGGTACTGTGTGCACACACACACACTCAAAAAGTATGGGAAACATAAATAATAAATTTATTAATTGAAAAATACACCAGTACCTTTAGTATTTTAATTAAAATAGTGAATTTTTGAGAGATAAAATTACAGCATTTTCTACTTCCTTAATTGTAGAAGTCTTTAGTCCGGGACTCCTATTGATATTTCTCAGAAGCAGTGTTTCATGAAACCCAGTATGGGAAAATGTCCATTGGCTATTACCTTGACATCGACTGTTGGTTTGAAAGCTTCTATCAAGTCACACATTTACGTATTTATCAAATATGTATGAAGCCCCTACTATGTGCCAGGGCTCTGCTAACACTAAAGGCTCACTGAAGTTCTGACAATGACATCCCTGACTTACATACCTTCAGTCTAATGGGAGGTCTAGATAAGTCAATACAGAATAACAATAGTATGTAGTAGAGTGCTCAAGGAGCACAGAGAATGGGGAACTAATTCAGGAAAGGGAGGCTGAGGATGTCAAGGTAGAAGTAACGATGTCTGAGCTGACTTCTAACGGATGAGTATTGGAGATTTGGTGAGGGGTGGGGAGGAATGGAGTTTGATAACAGAGATGGCTATTCCGGACAAAGAAGAACGTAAGAAGGGCATATATATACATGGCATATTTGAGAAACTGAAAGAATTTAGGAATAAACTATGGAAAGAACTTAAAGCCAGGGAGTGACACAATGAGAGCTATGCTTCAGAAATACTACACAGGGCTTCCCTGGTGGCGCAGTGGTTGGGAATCTGCTTGCCAGTGCAGGAGACACAGGTTCGGGCCCTGGTCCAGGAAGATCCCACATGCCACGAAGCAATTAAGCCCGTGCGCCACAATTGCTGAGCCTGTACTCTAGAGCCCACAAGCCATATCTACTGAGCCCACATGCCACAGCTACTGAAGCCCACACACCTAGAGCCCGTGCTCCGCAACAAGAGAAGCCACTGCAATGAGAAGCCCACGCACCACAACGAAGAGAAGCCCTCGCTCGCCACAACTAGAGAAAGCCTGCGTGCAGCAACAAAGACCCAATGCAGCCAAAAATAAATAAATAAAATTAATTAATTAATTAAAAAAAGAAAAAAGAAATACTACACAGGCTGCAGTATAAAGAAAGAGTGTCAAGGTGGGAATGATTGGAGCCAAGGAGACCAGTTAGGAAGCTTATGTAGCATCGAAGTAAACCATGACAACTCACATTGGAAAATGATTACAGAAAGGACATAAACCAAATGATTTCTCTAGTTTCTTTAGGTTGTATTGCTGCATTTATTCATTTTATTAGAAAACAGATGTCTGGGCTATCTTCTCTCAGTTCTCTATAGAATACCTTTAGGAACCTTCAACACAACCCTACATTCATAGCTTTTAATTTGCAGTCAATAGAAGAAATAGGACACAGAGGGCCTTCTCTGTCTACTGTAAAATTTCTACTGTGTATTTCACTGTCTCTGATAGACAGAATCATGTAATAATTCATATTATAATTAAAACAAAATAATATTTCTTACCTTATAAGATTTCATTTTATATTTTATTTTACTGGAATAGGATATGACTATGGTGTTTTGCTTTTGTTTCCAAGAAGCTCACTACTAAGGTTTTAGCTCAATTATATTAGGCTTTCTTAGCTTATCTCTTCTCCCTTTAGCATGTTTTTGGTTCTTATTCTGTTCTTTTTATTATTAGAGTTTTTTTTTTTATATGACAAAACTTAATCTTTTGTAGACTGTATTTGGGGACAGGGATAGGTGGGGAGAAAGAATTTCACACATCTTATTTCTTGTGGGGTAATAATAATAATAATGATAAAATTACTGTTCATAGTAAATATTATCCTTACTCAAGATTCAGAGACATTGAGTAACTTACCCATGAGCACATCTATAGTAAATTTCAGGGCCAAGATTTATATCTGTATCTTTCTTTCCCCAAATCTTAGACTCTTCTCCCCCTTTACCCAATGCCTATGGAGGACTTAAAAAGAATGAATTAAATCTATTAGTCTTTAAATTAAGTTTTGAATAAAACTATTGTTAAAATTGTAAAAATGCACAATGTATACTTATATAAAATTATCATGTCATACCCTTTAAATACCTTACAATTTTATTGACAATTATACATCGACAAGGGTGAAGAAATTAAATAAACGAATAAACCAATTCTAAAGGCAAAATGACAGAATGAGAAAGAACATAGCAAATGAAACCTATCCAAAAAAATTTTTGTAAGAATAAAAAATAAAGGGCTTCTCTGGTGGCGCAGTGGTTGAGAGTCCGCCTGCCGATGCAGGGGACACGGGTTCGTGCCCCGGTCCGGGAAGATCCCACATGCCGCGGAGCGGCTGGGCCCGTGAGCCATGGCCGCTGAGCCTGCGCGTGCGGAGCCTGTGCTCCG
>NC_041218.1:46606487-46732329 GCF_002837175.3 Physeter macrocephalus
AAAAAAAAAAAAAAAAAAAAAAAAAAAGAATAAAATCTATGAATGGAATTTAAATTATTTAGTCTAAATCAGAAAGGTGAGAAGCAATTTCAAATATATAAAATATAATTAGGCAGGTAGATGGGGACACCCAGATTTCTTCAATTAACTGGGTTGCTTATAAGGCTGCATGTGGGAACTGAAGAAGACAGAAAACTCTCCCAGCAGCCTCTTAGCCACACTCATAGACACTGGATTGACTTTTAAGACACAAGCCAAGTTGAGCCACCTATTTCCTTTTCCTCTGCATGGCAGGCCAATGTTGCTTCTTATTCCAGTGACCACCATTGTGGCCATGCAGCTCCACGCAGCTGCTCTGTATTTGCTAATACTTCTCCACTACTGACAGACTCTTAGGGGAATCCAAACCAAGGCACCCAATATTATCTATGCCCCTTGTATTTTACTCAGTGATGGAGATGTTCATCTGTTGCTTTTTGATTATACAGATAGTTCCCTGCACTTGGGGTAACCAATCCTGGTCCTGTTTGCCTAGGACTGAGGTGGTTACCATGACTTGGGACTTTGAGCACTAAAACCGAGAAAGTCATGGGCAAGATGGGATGAGATGGTCATCCCAGCAGCCCACTGCCTGCCTGCACTGGCGAATGGCTGCAGCTACTTCCTTCTTATAGACAGGAGGCAGACAGCTGGAGGTTGCTCTGAATTAACCAAGGATGGAACAGTATCATTAGCATGTGGGTTAATTAACTGGAAAAGAAGCAGAATTCTTCACCCACTGTGCACAATAGGTATGCTGAGGAAGGATAATAAAGGGCCTGAGAGCCTGAGTGGACCATATGACTAGCAACCATCGCCTTGAGACACTGACAAGTGGTTATCACTTAACAATTATTAATATTTCCTAGCAGTGCCTCGCACAAGGATCTCACTATTTGCCAGAAGTCCTGCCATACTTCATGGGATGTGAAGAAAATTAAGATGTTCATTAAACCAAGTGTCACTCAGTATAGCTTTCAAGCCTCAAACATATGAAAGTATGGTAAGGTCTCTTGTGGAATTAACTAGCAGATTTTCTTACTAAGTTCTGAAATAGGCTCTCAAGCATATCCTTTCTAATGGAAAAATATATGCACAAACAATACTTTCATAATATAACCAGGAACATCTGTCTAAATCTGAATGTTAAGTTATACCTGGAACGTCCCAATAAAGATACTTGGGTTGTAATGATGTATGAAAACATTTTGTAAACCATAAAGCATCATGTAAGTTGAGTAACCCATAATTCATCCATCACACATCATTGGAACAATTAAAACTATAAAATTTTATATTAATGTTCTAGAATCTTTTTCATTTGGACTGTGAGCAGGGATTTTTTTTTTCTTTTTCTCACTCAATTCCAGCCGTACGAGCATGAACGGCACAAATCAGGTAATCAACAAATGTTTGCTTCATGAATACATAACCAAACAGACTAATAAGTACTGCATTCTGAACCCAGATCTGTGCATCAGGGCATAGTGGTTCTCTGACTTTCCACTAATAGTGCCTTGGGTGGAATGCTTCCTCCAGTCTAGGTTTAAGGGAAAGGGTGTATTTCATTACAGTTCTTGAATTGTACTGTGAGCCACTCCATTACGAACACCTTAAATTGTACCTTCCTTCTTTCAAAGGTGAAGTCTATGTTACTTTCAGAATTTGTGTCTTAGCAAATACTTTTTCTCCCTGAGAATGTACTTCCTTCTTTTTGATAATAAAAAATTATGCAGTTTTCCATGTTTCCCTCTTTGCTTTAGCTTCTAGGAAGCTCAGAAGAAATATACATATTCCTATTCAAATGAACTGCCTCTTTATATTCCTTTGAATCTTAATTTTTAAAAATTACTTTTCCTTTAAGATATTCCATATGCTTCTGGGAGACAGAATATCAACATATATGTATTTGGAGCCACACCTTTTATAAATTTAAAAGCGGGTGTCTAATTTATCAAGGCTTTGTTCTAGACCTTTGGTAGTAAGTATCATCCTTACTTTACTCTGCAAGCTTTTTTTTTTTTTTTTTTTTTACGCGGGCTCCTCACTGCTGTGGCCTCTCCCGTTGCGGAGCACAGGCTCCAGACGCGCAGGCTCAGCGGCCACGGCTCACGGGCCCAGCCGCTCCGCGGCATGTGGGATCTTCCCGGACCGGGGCACGAACCCGCGTCGCCTGCATCGGCAGGCGGACTCTCAACCACTGCGCCACCAGGGAAGCCCCTCTGCAAGCTTTTAAAAGCACCACATGGTGCTTTTTTAACAGGCAAGGAAGACTTTATTCAAGGCATAAATGTGCATGTTTCAACCAAATTGAAAACCAGTGGTGTGGACTTACTTAAACAATAGGAAAGTTGTTTGGAATATGTTATTCAGGGTATAAACAACATCTGTATTGTGCAGGTAAGAGACCTAGCTCTCTCTACTACCCAATAGTTTGGATTGGGTTTTCTCTACTGGTTGAGAAGCTGAAGCTCCAAACTCCACGTGGCCAGTTAAGCAGCCAGATCTACCATCTGGTCCCCAGTGTGTTTGTGACCAGCATTTGGGCCTCTTAAATAATAATTTCAATATTGACAATGGAGCAAAGTGATGAAGAACATAGAGTCTGGTTTTACAAAATTCAGACTCTTCCTCCTCTAGAACGTCCTTGGGCAAGTCACTTAAGTGTTGATCACAGGGTAAGCCCTCAGTGGATGGTTGCTGTTGGTCTCCTCGCCGTCTTTTCTGGGCTAAAACCTTTAACGTTAGGCTCGTTTTCTTCAGAAAAGTTTCCTGGTCCCTCTATACTGGGTAGGCTGTTCCTACCAGGTGCTCCCCTGATCTTTTGTACTCACATGGAGTTAGTCATCTCTGCTTGCTTAATCACCTCTCTCCACAGCCAGACTAGAAGCCTTGGAAAGGCAGGGACTGTGTCTGTCTACCTCGTTCACCATCGTATCGCCAACAGGTGGCACAACACCAGGTGCATAGTAGGTGTTGGATAAATCTGATGAATAAATGAATGAATGGATGGATAAGTGAGTGAGTGAATGAAAGACCTTAGAATTCTTCTGATGCAGTCTCTTTATTTTCCAGAAGTACCTTAAATTTGGGCTATAGGAAGGTAATTTCCAGCAAGCTCCTAATCCATGACAATTTCAACATTTTTAATTCCTACCCAAGCACACCTGAGTCACTAATTAGTGAGTCAGCACAACTCATGTGCTCAAATGGGGTCCATTTGAGCCTTGCAATAACCTTGGCCTCTTTCTTAGGTGTTGGCCTCTCCAGGGTCAAGACCCAAATAAACCAAACTTGTTCCAGTAAAGGTGGGACTAGCTTCTGGTGGTTATCACAACTATACCATCCCTAGGGTTGGAACCCTCTCTGTATCTATCGTTCCAATTGACATATATATACTATTGATACTACGTATAAAATACATAACTTATGAGAACCTACTGTATAGCACAGGGAACTCTACTCAATGCTCTGTGGTGATCTAAATGGGAAGGAAATCCAAAAAAGAGGGGATATACGTATAGCTGATTCACCTTGCTGTACAGTAGAAAGTAACACAACACTGTAAAGTAACTATACTCCAATAAAAATTTTAAAACAAAAACCCTTCAGAGGCCAGCAAGAACAAGGAAGAGAACTGCCCACATGATTTTCAGAAATGTCAACCTGAGAGGCATACCTGCCAGATATCATTAATCAGGGCTGGGAGACTCATGGCCTGGCCACTAATTTGGTGGATCAGGTCTATCTGCCTTGGTCCTTGGGGTTCCTCTTCCTAACTAGAGTCCATGGCTACTAACTTGATCATACAGCCAAGTCTCCCAACGCTACCTCAATGCTGGGGCTGCTGCCTCTCCTACTGCTGAAGGTCTCCCTCCCCAGCACTCCTCAGAGGGCTCAGAGGAAACAGAATCAACAGGATCAGTGGATTCCATGAGACCTCTTATCTACACTCTTGCTCAGACCAAAAGCCCCTTTTCATTAACTCTTCCAGGAGTTAATGAACTCTTCCCTGGCGTTCCTGGGTGACTGACTCCCAGGCTGAAGTAAGAGTCAATTCTCTCTGGTCCCTGGATCAATATACCTACCTAATAACACGCACATATTTTAGTATGTGTACTATAATTATACTATGTTTAAATTTTATTTATTTTTGGCTGCATTTTGGGTCTTTGTTGCTGCACACGGGCTTTTCTCTAGTTGCGGCGAGCGGGGGCTACTCTTTGTTGCGGTGCTCGGGCTTCTCATTGCGGTGGCTTCTCTTGTTGCGGAGCACGGGCTCTAGGTGCGGGGGCTTCAGTAGTTGTGGCACGTGGGCTCAGTAGTCGTGGCTCGCAGGCTCTAGAGCGCAGGCTCAGTAGTTGTGGCACATGGGCTTGGTTGCTCCGCGGCATGTGGGATCTTCCCAGACCAAGGATCGAACCGGTGTCCCTGCATTGGCAGGCGGATTCTTAACCACTGTGCCACCAGGGAAGTCCCTATACTTGTACTTTTAATTTTTGTTATACTCTTAATATCTTTAATAATTTAATAGTGTAAATATGTATATGTATATATACATATATATGATGTATATATACATATATATGTATGTATATATACATATATATATAATATAATATGTATATATGTGTATTTGCCTTCCATCTTAGACTATGAGCTTCTTGAGTACAGGGAGTAGATCTGGTTCATCCCACTGGCTAGCACAGTGCCTGCTTCCTAGCAGACAGTAAATGGGGGCTGAACTGTTCTGATTTCATAAGAACAAAACTGTAAATTTTCAAAGGTGGTTTGTTCACTGTTAAGGCCCAAACGAATGTGTAACATCAGAAGTATAGTTTTAACAGAAGAGTAAGATTGGGCTTCCCTGGTGGCGCAGTGGTTGACAGTCCGCCTGCCAATGCAGGGGACGCGGGTTCGTGCCCCGGTCCGGGAGGATCCCACATGCCGCGGAGCGGCTGGGCCCGTGAGCCATGGCCGCTGAGCCTGCGCGTCCGGAGCCTGTGCTCCGCAACGGGAGAGGCCACAACAGTGAGAGGCCCGCGTACCGCAAAAAAAAAAAAAAAAAAAAAAAAAAGAACAGTAAGATTGTCTAATTGTTGTATTTCAGGTAGGCCCCCGCCACCAGGCCCCCCAAAATACCTTCGTAAAATTATTTTATAATTAAAATAATTAAAAGAAAACTTTTATATTTTCTTATGTAATGTTACTATTCAGGAAGGCATGTCAAAACCCGCATCACCTTTGGTAGGATTCCAGCAGATAACCCTTCGCAATTCTAATCAATATCCCTTTCATCTTCAACTAAAAAACAAAACAAAACAAAACAAACAACAAAAACGAGGTGAAAAGTTAAAATAGAATAATACTGCTGTGTACACAGTTTTTTTTTTCTCCCTTCCCACTGTTTTACTCCTCAATGTACGCAATTGGTAATTAAATATATATTTCTGCTGGTCTTGTGGCCATATGCCTACAATATGTAAAAATACATTTGCTCTTTTTTTCCCCTCCATTCCTTTTGTTCCCAGTGCTGACTGCTGTCAGAGTGAACAGTCCAGATTCCCGTGTGCTGGTATCCATGGGCTCTGTCTTGCCAAGCTGCCAGTCTGGAGCGTCACACCTTACTGCCTTTAAAGATTGCCCTGCAGAGATAGAGGGAAATGGCAATTTTTACATGATGCAGTCTGGCGACCCAGGAGATTTGAAGTCAGAACTGGTGCCAAGATTTACCCAGGAGAGCAAGCAGAGGCAAAAACAGAGAACCTGGGCCAAAAGGAAAAAAAAAAAAAAAAAAAAGAAGAAAAAAGAAGAGGAAGGCTGGGGGCTGGGGAAACCATAGTCAGCTCTCCTGGGGGGGCTTCTCTCAAAAGGCCAGAACTTAAGGCCACTGACTGGGTGATGGCCCTGTTACTAGGAGTGTGTGGGTTCTAAAGAAAGTCAAAGGGAAGAGGTCGGCTTTTTTTGCATGCCCTAAATTGTAGTAGATTGCAGAATGTAAATGAGACAATTATTACACCAACGCTCATCAAGCTGGGCTGGAAAGACTTCAATAGCCTGATGAATATGCATGCAAATTTGTTAATTAAGTTAATTATTCTGCTGAAAATTCATTTGTCTTCCAAGGACATTTTCCCAATGATTTTAACATGCTAGCGCCATTAGTCATGCTCCATGCTATTTAACATTACTTTTTGTCCACTTTCTTTACCCCACCTTTTTAAAAAAAATATTTTAAAGTTTTAAAAACAGTTGATTCGTTCTTTTAATTGACCCCTGCAACACTGGAAGATGCCTAGAGCCTGCTCGGTAGGCATTCTCAGAAGCACGTTTCAATTAAATATTTCCTTGATATATAAAATGTCTGCAAAATGTCACATTGGTGGGGAGGAGAAGGGCTCTATCTGGGATCATTAAAGCTAGAATTTGCATCGTTCTCCATAGTGACTGTAAGAGGTAATCTGTCCCTGCTGTGGGCGATTTTCCCAGCTCTGAGTGTGACTTGATACGTGGGTTTACCTTGCTGTGGGAAGTAAGGTGATTCCAACCTCCTCTGTCCTCGCACTGCAAGGCAAGACCCAGTGAACATGGGTGTTCAAACAGGAACCAGTCCTGTGATACTTTCCTGTCACCCATGAGGGGCCAAACCTGTTACCATGGCAACAAAGGGGAAGAGTGTGTTTAAAATCACATTGAAATGGCAACTTGAGATATTTGAAAGAAACAGTCAAGTTTAATTTTGTTAAAAATTAGCCCAAAAAAGGTAGTATAGTGTTTTTTTTAAAACGGCATGTTATTTTGCTGGGTAAACCAGGTTTATTTAATCAAGGCCTTCATCGTGGGCCTTAACATTAGAATCTTTGAGGGTTGGGGTGAGCTTTATTCAACCAGATTCTTGATGTTCAGGCACACAGACACACATGAAGCAGCCTATACAAATCTTCTAAAAATCTATGTACAGAGATTATAGCTCCCCATCTCAACTCAAACATCTGAACATGAGGTCTGATAGATGCAAGTGTTCTTAGTGGGATGGTAAAACAGAATATTTGAAATCAAGGGTATTCCAGATAATCAGAGGAATATGGCTGCTCACATACAGTAGGCAATCATATTTTAAAAAGAAAGATTAATCTATGCAACACGCCAGGGGGCTGCCACACGCAGGCTTAAAGGCTTAAAGTCATTTATTTTCTTTAGAAAGAAGGTAACTTCAGATTCTCTCCGCCCTTCAGTCATCCTAAAAGAAACTCTCCAATATGGTTCAGGTTACAACCTGTATCTTCACAGTTAGGGCTGACCAGACTTGCTTGGAGCCAGGCTAAAGGAAAGGGGATTAAATAACAAAGACAACAAGATCTAATTGAAAGAGTTAAAGAAAAATTAACTGGCGTTCTATCTCTATCAAGCCATTCGTATATATTTTATACAGTATGAATGGCACTGTGTGTCACATAGATCGTAAACCAATTAAAATGATACGTCTAATTTCTATAATTCCATCTGTTTTAGAAGGTTTAATTAGCGAAGTTACAAAAGCCAAATATATTTGAATATTTTGAAAGCAGGCTGAACGGCAAAAACTGAAAAGTTTCCATAAACATTTAACCACACAGCCATGTACATTTCACGAGAATATACTTCAGAATAAAATCTGAATTTTTCTTAATTTTACCAACAATAAACACATGCGAAGAAAATTATGATCATATGTTAGGCTGTGTAAATTAATTCAGTTTTTTTTTTCTGTTTTTCCTCTAACTTCCAGAATGATTTCTTCTGACGAAAATCCCATTCCTGTCATTTAATCTCAATTGTGGGCCCAAAGAAGCAACAGTTAGATAAAACTAACATTATTGAACACTCTCCCTTAAATATTCTTTCCACAGGCTTATAAGAGATGTTTGCCATTTTACAAGTGGAAGGGAATCTTTTTCAGAGATATTCAAAAACATTTTTCAGCCTGCCAGTAACCTATTTTTGAGAAATAGAAGTATAGGGAAGTTATGTCATCTTTAAATATTGAACACAAAATCCAAAGCTACAGTAAAGTGCTCAACCCATTTTTCCACTATTAACGGAAAATATGATTTGAATTTTTTTAATAATGGGTCAACATATAAGACCTTGCCGTATTCTTTGGTTTGGACGCTGTGCTGAGCAGCTGTGCGTTGTTTCGGGCCTCATATGGCCGCGTCACCAATGACTGACAGAGTGACGGGGACAGCGTGACGTACAATATTCTCTCTTATCAAAATGTTCGCCTTACCATGATTGTGACTCAGTGGGTGTCCAGCTCTGTGTTTCCTTTCTACTGGATTTCTGACATACAACAAGGTGTAATTAATTTTTTTATATGCTTGTCTTTATCATTGCCAGAAATATGGTGAGCATAGTTTATTATTAATTCTGCTTCTGGTCCATACCACCTGAACAAACTACTTTTGCTTCCATTTGTATTGTACACTGTCAACTGGGGAAAAAATGGCTAATAAAGGGAAAGGGAAATCAAACTTGACTGTGTCAAGAGTATACATCATGCTGGAAAACCACCCTTTATTGAGGATCTACTACACGACACGTATTTTATGTGCATCATCTCTTTAACCCTTGCATCAACCATCCAAGAAAAGTATAGCCTCATCTGACAAGTGAATGAAGCAAAATCCAAAGAAATTCAGTCCCTCGCTCAAGTAATAAAAAAGAAAGAAATGAAAAATTCCAATAAGCAAAAGCAGCAGGAGCAAGATTTGGAACCAGAAAACATATTCAGATTGTTTGTTTTACCCCAAAGCTTTTAAGTATTCTAAGGTACCTAGCTACCATTACCACTCTTTAAAAGCTCACCTTGGAAGGCCGGAATACATCCAACACCTAACATTTATATTATGCAGCAGCATTTACTTTAATCACAAAATACTATCTGGACTTCCTATCTTTATTTCATTTAACTGTATTGCATTGTTTTACTCTCTATGGACTTCCTATCTTTAAAAGGATTATCTTTGCCACTTTGATGTACTTTGAATTTAAAAGAAGATGGGAATTTTCCCAAGAAAGAGGTTAAACAGATTTTGTTTGTAAACAGTTCAGCAGTTGTGAGAGGCTTCTGTTATTTTTTGCCTCACCTGCACTTCTCTTTCTTTGGATCTGTACTTCCTCCCCACCCGCCACTGTCTTCAGGAGACCCAACTCCCCAGCCTGCCCTTTTCAGAGTCCTGAAGAGGAGGCTGATATGTATATCAGAGGAAAGAGGTTCTTTCTCCTTCTAAAATGATGATTCATAAGGGTCTATGGAGCTACAGGGGCCATCTTTGTTTCTGTGATGAGTGTGCTCTTTCCTGATAAAATCCTTCATACTGAGAAGGAGGGGAGAAAGACAGAGATGGAGAGAGAGAGGGCGAGAGTCAGAAAGTTAACGTTAAAATTAATGCTCACTGCTGGTGGGAATGTAAATTGATACAGCCACTATGGAGAACAGTATGGAGGTGCCTTAAAAAACTACAAATAGACCTACCATACGACCCAGCAATCCCACTACTGGGCATATACCCTGAGAAAACCATAATTCAAAAAGAGTCATGTACCAAAATGTTCATTGCAGCTCTATTTACAATAGCCAGGACATGGAAGCAACCTAAGTGTCCATCAACAGAGGAATGGATAAAGAAGATGTGGCACATATATACAATGGAATATTAATATATATGGAATCTAAGAAAAAAAAAAAGTCATGAAGAACCTAGGGGTAATATGGAAATGGAGACGCAGACCTACTAGAGAATGGAGTTGAGGATATGGGGAGGGGGAACGGTAAGCTGTGACAAAGTGAGACAGTGGCATGGACATATATACACTGCTAACACATATATATGGAATCTAAGAAAAAAAAGGTCATGAAGAACCTAGGGGTAAGACGGGAATAAAGACACAGACCTACTAGAGAATGGACTTGAGGATATGGGGAGGGGGAAGGGTAAGCTGTGACAAAGTGAGAGAGTGGCGTGGACATATATACACTACCAAACGTAAAATAGATAGCTAGTGGGAAGCAGCCGCATAGCACAGGGAGATCAGCTCGGTGCTTTGTGACCACCTAGAGGGGTGGGATAGGGAGGGTGGGAGGCAGGGAGACGCAAGAGGGAAGAGATATGGGAACATATGTGTGTGTATGGCTGATTCACTTTGTTGTAAAGCAGAAACTAATGCACCATTGTAAAGCAATTATACTCCAATAAAGATGTTAAAAAAAAAAATTAATGCTCAGCTTGTCTGAAACTTCTCAGTGACAGGAGCCTAAAAGTTCTCTCTCTCAAGCTACTTTGAGTTGGCTAATTATCCTAATATAGGCATTTGTAAAAGTCAGAAGCAATATTATGTACCAATTGCACCAATTTATATTTCTTAATTCTGCAGGCTTTTTTATGCAAATTTTCCAAGGACAAACATGGATCAATATCTCAAAAGAGCCATATATGCTGATTTTAAAAGGAAGGGTACTCCACTAGCCCATCTTTAATTATCTATGTCATTTTTAGCCATTGATCTGTATCTACCAAATATTTCAGTAGTCCTGAGGAATCTTCCATCCACCACAGCAATGTATCAATTTGTAATTATATGCCAGAATTGAGTTTCCATATTAGAGAAACTGGCCATGAGACAAAACTAAGTTTTTTTATAGTCCTCGCCCGTTCTGTGACGCTTTGAATATGACATTTGGCGATACTCATTGTGAAATGCTAGTCAGATAATTCAGACCAAAGAATACACTTTGTGACAGAATACACATCAGCTAGTTAGTTAGTTGGTTAGTGTAACTAACGCTAACGATGTGCAAAATCCTGGCTAAAAGTCTTCATGTTTCTCAGTAGCTGTATTTGCAAGAATTATCCAAATAATTGACACGTGCCCAAACTGATTTGTCTTAACATAGTCTTTATTATTTTCATACCAGATGTACCTTAAAGAAAGTTCAATTTATTTTCTTTTCATCTTAAAAAAAGCATTACATATCTCTTATGTGCATGGTACTGTGTTGAGTGTTGATGGGGTGTGCATAGTCACGTCATGGAGGAAATGTGGACCCTGCCCTCTCACATTAAGGATAAATTTGGAAAGTTATGATATGTACACAAAAAAGTGAGACATGCTGCAAAGATAGGTGTTAGCGACTGAATAGTGTCTGTTGAAGCCCCAATCCCTAGTACCTCAGAATTTAACTGTATTTGGAGACAGTTTCTATAAAGGGGCAATTAAGTTAAAATGGGGTGATTTGGGGGGACCCTAATCCAATATGACTGCTGTCCTTTTAAGAGGAGGAGATTAGGACACTGACACACACAGAGGGAAGACCACGTGAAGACACGGGGAGAAGACCGCCATGTCTAGGCCAAGGAAAAAGGCCTCAATCCTGCCAACACCTTAATCTCAGACTTCTAGGCCTCCAGATTTGGGAGAAAATAAATTTCTGTTGTTTAAGTCCCCCGGTCTTTGTACTTTGTTTTGGCAGCTCTGGTAAACTAATGAGATAGATAAAAGAAAAACAAAAACTATGTGGATTCAGGGAACTGGAAGCATCCTTCCAGCTGGGAGACTTGGAGAAAGCTTTATCTAGGTGGCTTCTGTAATGGCGTTTGGAGTAGAAAATGGCCATACGTAGTTGGAGAAGCTAGGTGTTTTTCACAGTGGGAAGAGCATGTCAGGCACATGGCTGCAGAAAGTAGGAGAAAAGACCAAAAGTGTACGTTAAGGCCAAATAGCGAGCTTGGATTTTAGGCTGAATGCAAAGGAAAGCCACTGAAATACCTTGGCGGCACTGTAACAAAATCAGAACTGTGCTTGAAAAAGATTAATCTGGAAGTCAGGTAATAATCAGTTGGAAGAGGAAAGCATTTTGAGTTGGGGCAGAACAGCTGGCAACTCAATGCAGTAGAGCAGAGTAAGGGGGTAAAGTAGAAGGTTCAGAAAAGACAGACACTGAAGAAGAGGTAAAGTCACTGGGACTCAGCAGATGGCTTTGCTATGGGAGGCAAGGGGTAGAAAAAGAACTGAAGAGCTGAAAGACAGCCAGGAGGTTCTGCTTGGGGTCTGGGAAGATGAGACGATGGAATTGACTACAGAAATAGGAAGAGAGTAGAAAAACAGGTCTAGGGCGTCCCTGGTGGCGCAGTGGTTAAGAATCCGCCTGCCAGTGCAGGGGACACGGGTTCGAACCCTGGTCCGGGAAGATCCCACATGCCGCAGGGCAACTAAGCCCGTGCGCCGCAACTACTGAGCCTGCGCTCTAGAGCCCGCACGCCACAACTACTGAGCCCGCGTGCCACAACTACTGAAGCCCGCGCGCCTAGAGCCCGTGCTCCTCAACAAGAGAAGCCACCGCAACGAGAAGCCCACGCACTGCAACAAAGAGTAGCCCCCGCTCACTGCAACTAGAGCAAGCCCACGCACAGCAACGAAGACCCAACACAGCCAAAAATAAATAAAATAAAAATAAATAAATAAACAAAAAAGAAAAACAGGTCTAGGAAGGATGATGACCAGTACAATTTTAGAGCTCCTGGGGACTGACAATTTTAAATGTGGTTGGAGATACAGAACTGTAGACATGTAAATCGGGATATATATACACACAATATATATACATACGTATTATATACACACAATCTTTGTTTGGAAATGTATATTATATTTGCTTTGGGGAAAGTTTGCTTATATATGCTTGGGACATTTACAGACTTAGAACTAAGGGTGAAGATACAAATTTTGGATCATCACTGAAGCCGTAAGAGGGGATTAAATTGCCAAGAGAAATAACAGAAAAACAGAAGAGAGGTTTGGGCAAAGGACACAGGGAGCATTTAAGGAACAAGGGTCAGAAGAGAAGTAAATGGTGCATTCATTGGAGAGGCAAGAGAAGAGCTTTTACTTGTTGGGAAATCTCTGTTCAGCCACCGCAGTTGTTCCAGAAACTTGAAAAAAATTCCTTCCATTTAAATAATTAAAATTTTCAAGGGAACAGATGAAAGGATTCCCCCTGTTTTAGACAATAAAGTAGATCTATTTTTACTTGCATTATCAGAAGACGACACAGGAATCTTAATTTCTTCTTAGCTACAGTAAATCTAAATAAAAGTTTCAAAAATCAAAGAACTTAGTGGCCACTAGCTATTGCTAGCCTCAAAATTTCCTTTAAGGAAAATAAATGTATTTTCGTAAAATATGAAGAAAAAAATCAAATACAGCTACATAGAGTATTGATCCTAGAAGTGATCCAATCTAACCTCTTTTTCCCAGGAAGCAGGAGAATTTCAGTCAAAGAACTCAAGAGAGTTTACACTACTAAACACTGGTTTTTCATATTTCCATTGCATCAGTGATAGAACATTGATACAAACATCGAAGCCATAAAACTGTTCTTGCTGGTACATTGCATGGCCTCTTCTTTCTGTTTCTCTCTGCACAAGGCTGACCTGCAACACTTGTGTTTAAATATCCCTGGTTACAGCCACATGCAAGGACCACCCAGTGCCCACCTGATCTGCTGAGGACAGAAGGGAAGAATCTGTCCCAACATTCAAATGTGGTTGCCAGGGCTCACAGTTGTGACCCCACAGGAGGTGATGCTTATTGAAAGGATGGGCTGAGAAGGGTCCCCAAAAGATGACTTCCTCCTTGATAAGAGAACTATCTTTAAACTCTTCCTTTTCATTCCCCAAGCCCCTGAGCTTGAAAGAGATAATGATACTTTATATAAGTGGATTTATGAGCAGTTGTAAGCTTTATAGAGTATTGAACCTTCTGTGCATTTTTGGCTACTGTAGAATAGAGGCTCCCTAACATACTTCCTGAGTGTCTGTTTATATAATATCCAGAAATAATTAACTAACCAATAAGATATCAATTTAATAAATTGAGTTTATTATTCCTATTGCAACATCTTTGCTGTTAATATCTATCAATCATTTGCCAACAACTACTTAATTGGCATTTTGAATAAACCTTTAAAGAATTTATAAATTATGGATTTATAGGAATCACAGAGCATATAATGCAGTTGAAGAAAATGTATCATTATTTCTCTTTTGTAAATGGAAAATCAATCGTTAGGAAATATCAAAGGTTTTATTTGCTTGGTCAAATCAATTCACAACCATTGATCTGAGAGTGTCTGTATATCTCCTTCCAAATAGGATTTGAGAGCTACTATCAACAGATAGTGTACATTCAATATGTTTGTTATAGAAATAGAAAATCAGAGTCATGAGTAGTGAAACAAGGAAAACATGAAATAGTGATAAACTTCCACAGCAAAAACAGAAAGTTAGCCTTTCTTCTATATTGCAGTAAATGCAAACACATTACCCCAAAATATGGCACTTGGCGTATTGAATATTTAAAGCTGAAGAAGTTTGAGAAAACAGCAGGAGGAAAGTCCCTTTGACTTTCCTCCCACCCTGCTTCCCTGAAACAGGCCATAAACCTTCATGTGAGATGTCCCCTCCCTACACCTGGAAGAAAGGAGAGCATCCTTATCTTTGAAGACAAAGGGGACACTGTCCTAACAAACGGGTCTTGCTAAGTTTCCCCCAGTTTGCTTCATACTCCATAACCTATATCATATCTCTGCATGACTGCCCACTCCGCATCAAACCCAGCATAAAAATTCTCAAGTCAAACGGTTTCTTCGCGTCTTCATTTCCTTATGAAGGTTTCCATGTCACGTAAAACTTAAACTTAGTGAATTTTCGTACTTTTCTCTGTTCATCTGTCTTTGTTAATTTAATGTTCAGACTCAGCCAGAGACCCTAAGAGGGTCGAGGAAAACTTTTTCCTCCCCTATAAAACCATCAAGCAAGGAGAAGTAAGCCTCAAAATATATTTGCTAGTGTTAAATTATACAACTATGCTGACCATCTCAGGAATCTGGTTAAAGGAGTTTGAAAGGATTTTCTTTCCACCTGCTTCACAGGGCATAATACTAGTGCTTTCAGCAGCCTCCTTCTAGGCGAAGCATCAATTATTAGATTGGACATCATAATCATCATAACATATTTCATTGCAACATTTCTTCCCATATAAAGCCTTTCTGCATGCTTTACGTCAAGAAAGGATTGTTATTTTTGGCAGTAATGTATCTTAAACGGAATTTGTATGAAATCATACTGTCTTTTTAAGCTATGTACAGACCATGTGGTGTTCCCAATATTAAATTTCCCTTTAAAGAAATTGTCAACTTTGAACTTGAGGATATGTCTACAAGCATTGGTGACTCAAAGACAGAGCTGTTTAATTATAGTGGTACAAGGTATTAATATGCATCTACAAAGACTAATTTTAGTTAAATTTTTTTATCACAAGTGCATTGATGTTGCAAGAATAAAATGGTGAAAAGGCTGCCGCAGATGCTATTTGCATTGGGGCTGGAGGTGGGTAATTGGGTCAGTTGAGTTCATATATTAAAGAATTGTCTGCTGGCTATTGTGTTGGCTGTCACAGTCTGTCTCAATCAAGCACAACTGCAGATCTCCAGAAAGCTGTACTGATCAAAATAAAAATCTACATTTTATTTAGGTTCAAAGGGCTGGTGCTAATATCAACTACATTTGATCACCAAGTGTGTGATAGTTGAGTATTCAGGTTTGCAGTACTGCAGCTTGCTAAAATAGAAAAGTCTTGGTCTCTGGAAATACAGACAGATCTGATTATTTGTCTCAGTTTGAGAACAAAAAGTGATGTTGAAGGAATGAATGTTTATTTGATGATGTCCCATCTCTGAATAAAAAGAAGAAAACAACAAAAACAAGCAACAACCAATATATAAAAATAGTTGAACCCCATCACAAAAATTTCTGACTTCCATAATCAATCCACATTTCCTAAAGACACGCATGTTTTTCCTCATTGTCTATTTAAATGGCTCAAAAAACGGCATCGCAATGGACAGACTCCCTTGTTAGAGGAAACAATTACTTGGTAGTATAGGTTATTTTAATGGACATAACACTTTGAACGAAGCCATCACATCTGTTCCACCTTCTAATTACAAATGCAAAAGAAATACAATTCACCAATGCATCATAAAAGAGTAAAACATAAGTGATTTAATGCATATGTATGTTCCTAAGTCAATGCAGCATGCAATCTGCTATGTTTTTTACATGTTCTGAGCACAAATCAGATGGAAAACCTGTTCTCTGATGAAATGTGATTTCTTCTCCCTGGATAAGTTTGGTGCTGTATGGAAGCAATGGTTTGCACAAACGATTTGCAGACTACACTGCTGCTCTAGCAAGTGTTCTTAGCTAAACTCTTCCTGGGACTACTATTTTATGATCAACATAATGGGTTGCACCACTCTGATGCAGGTTGAGTACGAAAATATCTTAACCTAATGTATAGGGGAAATTTTCACTGACACATTAAGAAATAACTTCTTTTTCCCTCTTATTTCCTAAAGGGGGGGGGACATCAGAAGTATTAATAGTGTTACCCAACTGTCCTTGCTCAAGGGGGCGACTAAATGGCATTTAATGCTCCTCAATGACTGCTTAAAGAATTGTGTGTAGTTCTCATATTAGTGGTAGAATAGACATTGGTAAATGAGGATATTATTTTCTTGTTTCTAGTAAAAAATAGTCCCATTTAAAGAAAATATTTGAATGGGGTTAGCTTTCTGTACCTCTGAGTCAAGCAGGAAGGCAAGAATTTGGTTAGAGTTAGAGGTCAGGAAGGGCAATACTCCCGACTTAGGACAAAGCAGCATAATCACAATTCCATGATAGCAACCAAAATTGAATTAACAATTCAATCTTAAATGTTAAGAAACTGTTAGTTATCGTATCTCTTCCTCAATCAAGGTTGGATCCATCCAGTTTCTCTTACCCGTTTTTCACCACGGCAGGAAGTGTTGGCGGCAGGTAGATGGACCTCCGTTCTCCCTCCGCTAAGATGTAGGCATCTCAAAAGCAGGGGCTATGTTTTATCCATCAGCATGGTCCATTACTGAAAAATAGACCCATTACTGAGAATAGAACTGAATAAATATTAGCTGGCAGCATTTTCTGAGCGAATGAGTAAACCTGAAAGTATGGATGGGTAATTGACTAGTCCTGACAAAATTCCGTTTCCAAAGGGTCATTTTATGTGGAAATATTAAAACAAGTGTTAATACAGCCTTTCAATCTGAGGGCAATTTTTCCACCTTGTTGATTATTGCTGAATTTCAGAAAAACCCCGTTGGTACCTCTCTCCCAGAACTGTTGTGAGGATAAAATGAGATAATATAGGTAAAAGACTTAAACAGTGCCTGGGCCAAAGTAAGCGCTTGGTGTAAACATTAGCTATAATTCTTCTGTTCATTCTTACCTATGCCCAAATAACTCAGCCAAAGCCTGATCAATTTCTCATCCAATAGAATTAATCATATTAACTATTAATATGTTTAAAAACCTGACTTTGATGGCAGCACTGGATAAAGCCAAAGATTCAAATGTACTGAGTACACACACACACACACACACACATATAAGCATACATAATTAACAGGCGATAGACAATCATCAGCATACATTTTATTGAGATACAATAGAGAATAAAAGTTAAGAATATGGCCTTTAGAGCTGGCCAGTTCTGCCTTAGAGAACTAACTTTGTCTCTTCTCTGTGTGAACTTAGACTTAACTTGTCTAAGTCTCTGCTTCCTTATCTGTAACATGGGAATAATAAAGAATACCTGCCACCTCAAAGGTTTGTTGCCAGTGATTAATAAGACATAGTGCAGGGCTTCCCCGGTGGCGCAGTGGTTGAGAGTCCGCCTGCCGATGCAGGCGACACGGGTTCGTGCCCCGGTCCGGGAGGATCCCACATGCCGCGGAGCGGCTAGGCCCGTGAACCTTGGCCGCTGGGCCTGCGCGTCCGGAGCCTGTGCTCCGCAACGGGAGAGGTCACAACAGTGAGAGGCCCGCGTACCACAAAAAAAAAAAAAAAAAAAAAAAAGACATAGTGCAAAGCACGCTGCCTGGATCATTGTAAGTACTCAATAAATATTAGCTAATATTATTTTTATGGTTACCACCTCTGGTAGCAATAAAAGTTTCATCACATGCTGTCAAAGCATTTAAAGTGAATTCTGTCATTTTCATGAGCAAGAAGAAGGAAATCCTGATAGCGTTTGACAAATAAAGACCCCAACATAAATTATTTTCTCCTTTCCATACACAACTGACTTCCTTTGATATGAATATGAAATCTCCATGTGCATAGAAATGAGGAGAGACCAAATGCTCTTCACATCTATTTGGCTTTCTAACTTCAAAAGCAGAACTCTGAGGCAATCTGCTGCAGCATGCAGTCCTCACAGCCTCCTGACTGGGTTCACTAATACAGCATCAGATAGAAGCTCTAGTCTTCAAACAGCAACTGTCTATCACCTGATTGGCATAAAAGACATGTATACACCGAATATTTTTCTTCCGAGCTTCTTCTCCATCCTCTCCATTCCCATTGCAACACCTTCATGTCAAGGACATTCAGACTGTTGGTCTCCTGGTAGATATCCCTTCTGTAAATCACCCAAACTTTACTGCCACCTTTATCCTAAAACATAGTCCAATAATATTATCTCTTTACTCAGAAAAAGTTGTCATGACTTCCCAATGACTCCAGAATGCAGAAACATCCTTAGTGCTGGGTCTTCTCCATTTGCCCTTCCAGATCCACTCTTCACCCTTCTCCACTGTGCTCTGTCCAGTAGGCTCACCTCCAGAGGTGAACACCAGGAGCTCTTGTTCTTTGGCTTCCAATTGCGTTTAACCAAAGAGAAAACCTAAAAGGTCTAAATGAGGACATTGCTTGAAGTGAGGAAGAAGAGGGAGCCACCTTATTCTTCCCTGCCAGAATATGGTTTGGGGACTGGCTGCATTTCTCTACTTAAGGCCACAGTTCCTGCCAGGCATCCATTTCCCACGTAGCACTTTCCACATTCTGGTAACAGTTTCCTCCTCCTGCCCATTCAGGTCTAAAGGTGAGGATTGCTTCCCTTTTTAAACTCTTCTATTTTATCCCATTAAAGTATGTCATCTATTTCTTGATAGGACCTTGACTAATACAGGTTAGTTCTAGAAAACAGACCCTCAAAGTGGGATTCTGGGAATGAGTTGCCCACATATTTCATGAAAGCACAAACAAACTTCCTGCCAGGGAAAAATAAGACACTGGCAATCCATGGCATGTGCTACCATCATGAACACTCAAACTATCATCATCTCCTAACCATTCCCCTGAGAGGACCTGGACAATGCTTTATCAAGGCATTTAGAAATGCACTGACAAGAGAAGAACCAGCATCTTTGAAAGTCCCTGAGGTGGTGATGCAGAAGACAAAGGTGGAAGCTGGCACTGAACTTCCTGATTTCAAAGGAAATAATGGGACCTCAGGGTAATAGAAACCAGATGGCAGTGCTTAATCATCACACGTAATTACCCCCAATAAACCAAGGAAGGGATAAGAAAATATACATAGAATAGGTTGTCTTCAAGTAGAAGGGACAAATGTATACTTTGCAAGGGTTCTGTCTACTCTCTTGCTTTCTGTCATAAGACAGTCCAGAGGTATCTTGATTGCCTTGGTGTCCCGCAGAATATTTCTCTGGTCTAGTTCATCCCTGATATCATGCTAGTTGGATCTGGAGAACAGAGAGTAGCAAGAACTTCAGGTCTCTTAGAAAGACATGTGCATCCCAGACTATGGAAGAAAATCTCCACAGAATTTCAGGGGCCTGCCATATCAGTGAAGGTTCCAAGTGTCCAGCAGTTGGGGAGCATAGCAGGGTATCTCTTTAAAGTATAAGACAAATATTTTACCTTGACCCATTTTTCCCAAAGAGCATTAGGTTTGTTGGGCCTCTTGGTATTCTAGAAAAAACATAGGTGTACTGCTCTGACCCAAGTTCTGGATCACCTGTGAGGCTGGCAGTTTTGATTAAACATGGGCGGCCATTCAAACTGCTTAGCCACTTGGACCTTCTGACCAATCATATCCAACTGGACTGGAAGGGTCTATGGCAGACAGGGATGCTCATGGATTCTCTGGCAAGTCCTAGTAGGAGAAACGCAGAACACCTCCCTTGGGGTTTGGAGTACGGCCATGCCAACTCCTACCAATGGCAATTCTGTTAGAAAGTCAGAGCCAGACTTGCTACCAAGCCTAGTAGAGTCTGAACACCTGACCATGGAACATCAAGTGGTTACCTGTCATGAACTGGATGTGATTTGATTGACTGGATCAGAAAATTGGACGTGCACAGCAGTATTCCATTATCAAATGGAAGTGGGTTGCTTAAGACTTCGCCCAAGCAAGTCTGCAAGGGACTGTAAAGAGCACAGATGGTGACTCAGACCCCCACTGTACTTGCTCCTCATGCTGAGTTATCTCTTTCCCAGCCGGAACCTACGATATCTTGGAGAGTTCTCTCCATTAACGGTTAACAGAGGAAGGGAATGCATGGGCAGGTTTACTGATGTGTTTTCCAGCCTACTGGCACCAGCCAGAGGTGAAAGGTGGTTATGTTCCAGCCCTGAAGGCAGTAGAGGAGAAAAATCCTCCCAGGGAGCCAAACTGTGGGCAGTACATCTAATTGTCCGCTTTATATGCAAGGAGAGAAGGCTTCATATGTGAATCTACAATTATTCGTGAGCAATGCTCAAAGGGTTTGCCAGGTCAAGTTTTAGGAAAAAATGGTGGCAAGGAGGTCTAAAGGAGGAGGTGGGTAGCTAACTCCTAGGAATGGGCACAGCATATGAAGATATTCGTGCCCCACATAAATTTCTATCATTGGACATCCACTGAGGAGGAGGATCTCAGGAATCTGGTGGACAACGTGACCTGTCTGATGGGTGTCAATCAGCTTCTTTTTCCAGCCACCCCAATACTTGTCCAATGGTACCATGTACAAAGTGGTCATGGTGGCAGAGAGGGAGGTTTGCACGGGCACAGAGATGGGGACTTTCCCTCACCAGCACTCACTGGCCACCTTCATTGCTGGTTATCCAAACAGCCATCAGCAAAGACAACTCAGCCTCTACTATGAAATCCTCCTGGACAGCAAAATGAGGAAAAGATTTTTCATAGAGCTAAACAGATCCATTGCAAAAGACAATTCTCTATTTTGAGATTAGGTCCTTCTGCTTTTTGGTATAAAAATATATTTTTATTTGATTGCATAATGATGGTAGGCTTTTTTGCTTTTATTATTTGTTTGTTACTCAATGTTTATACTAGACAAAATAAAATATGACTACCTTATGTTGGTTTCTGGAAATTTTATTAGTTTGTAAAATCTAGCAGTCTAGAAACCACTGGTGTACTGGTTAAGAGCACTGAAGCCCTTGGCAATAGACCACCAACCCCAACTCCACTACTAACCTCGGGAGGAAATTTACTCACCCTTTGTAGATCTCTGTTTCCTTATTGACTTCGTATGATTTGAGGGCAAATTAAATGAGGCATTGCCCATTCTGGATATTTCATATACATGCAGTCTTATAATATGCAACCCTTTGTGCCTGGTTTCTTTTACTTAGCATGTTTTTGAGGTTCATCTATGTTGTAGAAAGTATCAGTACTCCATTTCTTTTCACGGCTGATACCCTATTAGTATGTACATACTACAATTTACTCATCATTTCATCCATTGATGGACCTTTGGGTTATTGTAGCCATTTTCTAATCACCCTTCATCATTAATGATTTCCAGCATGGTTATTCCTTTTTATTTTTAACTTGCTTCTATTATTTTGCAGTAAAAGACATTCAAGATCATTTGACACTTTAGTTAATGTTGAAGGACCCATATTCCAAAAATGCCTTATTTCTACAGATATTTGTTTCTGCAAGAGCATCCTCCAAGACACAAATCATAAAACCTGAGTGGCTCAGTGAAAACTTTGAAGGGCAGATAATCATATAAAGAGAGAACTTTGGTTCAGTCAGTTAGATGGCAAATGGTACATCTTCACGGCACCAGCCCCAGCATTGGCATGAGGTATCATGAAAGAGGTCTTCCCTGGGTGTGGAAGGGCTCTGTCATCTCTTCTACTTCTGTCTAGTCACTCAGTCCCCTAATTACAGACCAACATCATGAGGACCTTTTCCCTAATTGGATACCAACTCCCAGGAAGAATAAGGAGTATGGTCCCACACAGAGATTATGGGGCCTGCTGAATTGATTGTGTGATTAGGAAGTAAACTAAATCCATGACCTCTCCTATGGATTATCCAGATGTAAGGATGACATCATCACTTGCTTTGTGGTGCTTTTCCCCTCCCCTCAGACTCTGTTGCTTCACATGATGAATTCTGTCTCTGAAACTGCCTCACCCAAAAAGTTGTATCTACACCTCACTGAAGGAAATGGAGATCTGGCAATGATCCAGTTCATTTGATCAACATAGCTGGCGGAACCAGATAATTTAAGCTCCAAACTTCCCCATTAATCAAAATTGTCTGACGACGGCTACATCTGCTTTTACCTTGGGTTGTGTAGACACAGTCTAATTGTGCATTTCCTAAAAACTGAATTTTATCATCTGTAACAGTCATAGAGCTCTTCTTGCCCACATTTCTTTCCCAGCCTGTTTGACTGAACAGATAACTCAGTAATTAAAACTCACAGTCAACACATGTTGAGTATTTTTCCTCTTTCTTATGTTTTTACAATCTTTTCCCCTGACTTCTGGGTGGTTTGCCAACTGTCTCACTTTTCAGGAGTAAATACTAGAGGTTATCTTCCCAAGGGGCCACCATATTAGCCGCCTTTCTTTTTTTTTTTTTTTGCGTTACGCGGGCCTCCCTCTGCTGTGGCCTCTCCCGTTGCGGAGCACAGGCTCCGGACGCGCAGGCTCAGCGGCCGTGGCTCACGGGCCCAGCCGCTCCGCGGCACGTGGGATCCTCCCGGACCGGGGCGCGAACCCGGTTCCCCTGCATCGGCAGGCGGACGCGCAACCACTGCGCCACGAGGGAAGTTGGCCGCCTTTCTTAACCCTTTCCTCTTGTCTCAACCTCCCACCCCACCACCTCTGGAGGCAGGAACTTCAGAAACATTGACAGTTCTGACTATACCTCAAAGGCTAGTTGCAGAGTAAAGTAGTAAATAGAGAAATAAAAAATGGAGACAACAGTCTGGTTTGAAGCAAATATACCACTGGCTTTACGGCTATTATCTCCCTTTTCAGAAGGTCTGTGAGTCCTAGACAAGCCCATTAGGCACGTACCACTGGAATGGAGCCTGGCCAAGCCAAGCTTGTGTCAAACAAGGGGGAGGAAGGGTCAGTGGGCTGGCAGGCAGCTAAGGCTGCAGTTAACAGGAGGCAAGAAAGCCCCTTGTAAAATGTTTGCCTGGGGGCACAAAACAGATGCCTTCTGAAGAGGAAGACCAAGCTCATGAACCTGACTTAGTTTCTTTCGGAGTTGACCATGCGGAGGAGAAAACAAAACTCACATGGTTTCTAAAGTAAACCTGAACCAAGATTATCACCAACATCCTTAACTGGAAACGGACCCTCAGAGTCAGGTCTTCTTCTGGAGTCCTTTCATCCTTCCCTTCAACGCACCCATAGTTTCTTTTCTCCTCAGCACTTAGGGAAGCCTTCCTCATGAACAGATCTCTTTCATCCCACACAATAGTCCTGCAGCTCCATCTTACAGATGAAGCCACCACCAAAGCCACACCTTGACGGAGCTGCCTGCCTCTGTCCCATTCCATCCCAAGAAGCTTTGCTTCTTGGGCCCCAAGAAGTTGCTGGTTCTTTAAAATCTTAAGCACTGAGATTCAAAGCTGCTGTTGCACAACCCAATTAGACAAATACTTTTAACTGGCTTGTGCATTTCTCCCAGAATTACCTTCACCCGAGTACATAAATGAGGATGCCTCCTCACTGTTCCATAAACTTGTGAAGCTGAGATGGTATTTTTAACGCACTCATTTTAAACAATGTCTGTGCCGTACCCCTTTTGCTTTTGCTGTTGGCGCAGGTGAGGAGCTGCCTAACAGCTGAGCTCCGGATCCGACATGTGTGGCCCGGGGCGGGCCTTGGATTTTTCAAAGGGTAACGTTTTCACACGTGGCAAAACCCTCAAGTGTTTTCAGTATTCGTGGCTCAGTATAGCTCCTTCATGTGTATTTCACAGACAGGCGAGAGGCACCTAACAATGGAAATTCTATCACCTTATCTGTTTTACATTCCTTCCATCTGGAAAGCGCGCGCGCGCACACACACACACACCCCCCTAGGAAGTTCACTTTCTTCTTGAACTCCAAAAAACTTTTATGATTTTACATAGAATCCTCTTAGAGTACTTAGAAGTGCTATGCATATTCCCAAAGCCCTGAAGAAAACATGGTCTGGAATTCTTTACTCCAGTAGAACCTGCCTAGAAGCAATAAGATTTCCTAAAGTTCCCAGATAGACAGGACGTTGACTTCCTAGCAAGAGAAGGCTGCGGGCCATACCCTGAGGGCTGCGTGGAAATGAGGGTGCAGTGCCCTTAGTCATGCTGCAGAGAAACCTCAGATGGGGCAGGACTGCACTTCCTCGAAGCAGGGCCACCTACTCAGCTCTCTATGTGGAGGAAAATGGAAATTTTGGTCTCTCTATGGTCCCCCACAGACCATGCTACCTTTGGTGGTAAAGGGTTCCCGAACACACCACTGTGGCATTAAAGACTATTTTGAGCAGAGGCATTTGAGTTCCTGAAATCTCTTTTCCGCCTAAAAGCAGAGTCTCCCAAAAGGACTCAAAAGAACTCAATCGTCATGAGTCCCAGAGCTTGCAACTGGGAAGACTGGCTCATCATGGGAGATGAGACACTGTCATAAAACTATCATGTCTCCCACCTCTTCTTCTAAGCATCCATCTAGCTTTGCAAAAAGTCATTTATTTTCCTGTAAGTGCCCTTCTCCCTTTTCCTTTCCCCTATTAAGATGGTGTATAAGCGCTAAATTCTAACCACTTCCTTGAGTTACATCTTTCTGTGAATTCCCTTAAGTACATTTTAAATCTCTTCTCTTGCTAATCTGTCTTTTGTCAGTTTAATTTGCAGGTCCTCAAGTTCTGAACCTAAGAGGGTAGAAGAGGGTAGAAGAAAGGCTTTTCCTCCTCTACAGTGGGATCAGCGTGTGCTGGGTATCCTCCCTTTTCCCCTCCAGACCCACCCTCTCCTCTCTGCTCTGCCCTAGGAGACTCACCTGTATGGACTACTTCAACAGGCTCTCTTGGTCCTCTAGTTTCGAGTTGGGTTTGGCTAATGGGAAGCCTCAGGAAGAGCTCAGAGAAAGAAGAATGAGGTCAAGGTATTTATTCCCTCAGTTCCCTCCAGTGCTGTGAGGTCACCATGGGCTATGTCCCTCAGCTGAAAGCCCAGCTCCTGCAAGGGAGCCCACTCCACATAACTTCTCTGACTGCCTCTTCTTACCCTTTCTGGTCTAAAGGTGAGAGAGTCCTATCTAGCCCCTGGGTACTACTGTACCCCTTGAAGCTTTCTGTAACCCCCTCTGCCTTTGCTCAAGGTTTCATATGAACTCCTCCAAATTACCCAATTTGGATGTGCTTTTTTTTTTTTTTTACCGGAACCCCTGCTCATATATAAGGAAGATGGAAGACAATCATGAATTTGGAGGCAATCTCATTACCTTTGAATGTAATCCCCATCTCTGGGGAGTCATTGAACGCCTGCTACTCCAACCCCTCTCTCCTGATTTGGCAGCAGGGTCTCAGCCAACTATTTCATGCTCCTTTGGAGCTGTGAAAGCTCAATCACTGCTCTTGCCACTTCGGCCACCGTCTTTGTGCTTATGATCAAGGTGAGGGGAGTAAGTAACCAGGTACCACCACCAGCATGCCAGCACTTGTGAGCAAAGGACAAACTGATCTTCTCTGTCTCTCTTTCATCAGAGAGTTGATTAAGTCTCTGCAGGATGCGGTGAGAAGACAGCTGAGCCAGCACCCACCATGTGCCCAGAAGAATCCTCTGCAGTTACTTTGCCTCAGGTCTCAGTACAGAGCTGCACCCTCTTCACACCCTCCCCACAGAAGCCAAAGTGTCATTTAACAGAGCACTCTTCTTAGAGATGGGAGGAAGTCTTTCTCTTCTCTCTTAGAAGAAAACTTTCATCCATCTATCTCAGCCAGAGTCCCCCCTGCATCCTCTCTCCAGTAGAGCTCCCAGAAAGGGGGTGTCCCACCTAGGACACTACATGTTAGCTGCCAATGCAGGAAGGTGACCCCTTGCTTCTTGTCAGGGTTTATAAACAAAAGAGGAGTCACCTGGCCTCCCCATATGATAAGGGACACCTCTGACCATGACACACTCACCTGCACTGTTTTCCCATTACCTAAAGGATTCCATCTAAACTCCTCCACCTGGCATTCAAGGTCCTTCAGGATCTGCCCTCAATCTGTCTTTCCAAGTATAACTGAAACTCCTCATCAGGTGACAGGTTAGATGATCAGAGAACTTACAGGCCAAGTCAGGGGTCTTCATCTTCCTTGTAGGTGATTGGCCCTGGGCAGTGGGGGAGATAAGATGATTGCAATGAAAGATCACCCAGACCCCATGTGGTGGAAGACCAGAATGGAGGTAGCCTGCGCAGAGGTGGGATAGGGAGGTTGGGAGGAGGGAGAACCACGGCTTCCTTGGAATGTGACCCTCCCCAAGGTCAGGAGAGGTTGTGAGTGAGCCCGCACTCTCTTGAGAGGAGCACGTAGTATGGAACAAGCTGCTGGCAGCTCCCAGGGGGAATCGAGGGGTCAGAGTCTCAGCTGCTGCAGCCCTGCAGCCCACCTGACCCCCTGTACAAGGGAAACTGGAAAAGGGAGGGAGAGAGAGGTTCCAAAAAGGAAAGGAAGAGAAAAGAGAGGCCAGTTCTTAAAAAGTCAAAGTCTCTGGGTTCTCCCAATGTCCTGAGCTGAGATTTATTCTCACACCCTCTCTAACCTTCCCTGGCATTTCAGAAAGCTGATCAGACCCTGGAACTCAGGGAGTCAAAAGGAAAGGGACATTCAGAAGTTAGGGTTAGGAGGCAGGGATTCCTGCACTGATAGCATCTCCCCGCCCTTCTGCCAGCCTGTGTGCTGAGATGCTGGCAGGGTTGCCTGGGAACAGTCATGAATCCCCAAGGTGAGCAAAGAGGCTGAGAATCCTTGTGTCCTGACTTCAAGAGAGACATCCACCTCCTTAAAGATATCTCTGTCAAAGACCCGAAGAGACAATTCACAAAAGAAGAAATAAAGGTTCAATAGCACACGTAATGCTGGACAACCTCACTACTGAGGAAAAAATGCAAATTAAGACATCATTTTTTATCTATTAAACTACCAAGCACTGAGAAAAAGATGATACCCATTATCGGGGAGAGTTTAAAGAAACAGAGCCTGTTATAAATCACTGGTGCTCATGTAAAGTGGAACTGTCTTCCTGGCACTTTTTAGTAAATATCAAAACCCTGAAAAGTGGCATACCTGTCACCCAGCCATCTCTCTTAGTGGATTTATCCCAAATGACTAATTAAGAATGTGACCAAGGTACTAACTTTCATCGGATGATTGCCTTATGTTCAATCCTCAATCCTCCATATCAAAGGACTGAAGATGGTATTTACCCCTCTTAACAAACAACTCCTCATTATGTTACCAGCTGAGTGAAAAGAATATTAATTTTTAATAAGCACATGTAGGACAAAAACATTACTTTAGTGACCATATAAACAAAAGTCCCACATTTCTTTTTTTTTTTTTTTTTTTTGCGGTACGCGGGCCTCTCACTGTTGTGGCCTCTCCCGTTGAGGAGCACAGGCTCCGGACGCGCAGGCTCAGCGGCCATGGCTCACGGGCCCAGCCGCTCTGCAGCATGCAAAAGTCCCCCATTTCTTAACTTTCTATACTAGGCTTTAGTTTTGGGCTTTGTTTCTACTGTTCCTTCCTAGAAATAGTTCAACTCTACACACTCTTATTTTTTTTAATTGAAAAGCCTTATATAATACATATGACAAATAATTCAATATGGATTTGGTCCATGCTGGGTCACTCAAGAGAGATTAAGATGCAGTAACATAAACTTTAAAAATGTGTGTCATTTGTCACCACAAAGCTGTGTTTCTTGCTCATGTTACACATCCCATATGGGTAAATGGAGGGTCTGCTTCTCATCTCCTCACTCAGGGACCCAATGTCCTGGAGCCTCTGTATCTGGAGCATTACTGGTTACGCAGGCAGGGGAAGGGAACCTGAATGGGTACTGCAACAGCAATTCAATGCTCTGGCCTAGGACAGACACCCATCACTTGTTTTCTAGGAAGAAAAGAAGTCACGTGGTTGCACAAATAAAGGGTGTGGGAATTGCCATTCTACTACGATTGTAAGGAAGAAAAGCAGAAGCAAGTGAATCATCCTTGTGTCTACCACACAGGCCAGGGCCAGGGAGTTTGTCTCTAAGACGTGAGACTTAGTATCAGACTGCATACTTCACCCCTGAAATTTTCTGAGGGCATTAGGAAAGAAGAAGAAACAGGATCAGTCCCATTTACTGATGATTCATTCAGTGATTATTGAGTATTCGTTCAGCATTGTGCTAGGAAATTAGGAAAATACAAAGAATTATAATCACAGTGTTTCCAGGTGTTTAAATCTAGTGGAAGAGGTAATACTATAATATTGCATATAAATTTAATTTATATAACATTGCATATAATATAGCATATAAAATGTAGGGGCTCCATAATAACTACTGACAACAATACAAGACTATGGTTTCTTAGCCTGTTTCAGGCTTCAGAATCACTCAGAGAGCGATTTCAATGATACATAATCACATTCCAGTGTCAGAAATATTGAATATTTGAATCAGCAAATATTCAGTGAGATAAAGGCCAGGCACATGAATTTTGATTAAAACTCCCTAGATGACTCTGGGCTCACCCCATTTTAAGAACCCTTGAAAAATGAAAATCCAACAGTCATGCTCTTAGGGACAAGTGGGTATTAGAGACACTAAATAGAGATTCAGAGGAGAAAGAGGAACCTGTAGCCTGTAGCCTTGTGGTCAGGAAAGTTTTTAAGGGGAAGGTGGCCCTGGGTCCATGAAGGAGGCGTAGGGTTTGGCTAAGTGGATACAAGAAGTGAGGAATGGCCAGAGTTCAGGAGTAGGTGTAGATATATATAAATTATACTAGAGGGATAAAAAACATGTCAATCAAGTGAGAACTTAAGTTGCAATGATGATTAAAAAGTGAGTATTTAGTTTAGACCAATATCCAACTCTATAGAAAGCCTTTGAATCAGCGTAGTTCCTCAGCTATTTAGACAATGACAGGCAAGTGATAAGTGCTTCATTAATATTTGTTGAATTAATTAAATTATTAATTAATCAATTCTGAATTGAGTAACTGAAGATCCAACCTCAAAAGTTTAAGAAGATAATTAATGGCTGTTTATGAATAACTGATATCCAACTTCTTTGGTTTTACTTGTCCCAGAGATCAAAACTACAAGTTATATGGCCCTTTTGTTCCTTTTAATAATCTATAAGCTACTCCTACTTCCATAAAGCATTCTCAAAGCTCACTGAATGAGCTGAGGAGGTTATTGAGGTCTCCTAAAAGGCAAAATGGTTAAAATCATGACTGTTGGGGTCAAACAGACCTTGCTTTGTCAGTTACTAGCAGTGTGGCCTTGGACAAATTAGTCAACCTCTTTGGAAAGTTTAGATAATAGTATCTAACTCACTTGAGGATTAAATAATATCAAGACCATAAAGACAATTTAGAAAAATCTAGAACAACGACATGGTCAGGACCAGTGCATCTTAACAATTACCTGAAACTATCCCCTGTGACAGATGAGGATATCAAAACCTGCATTCAACTAAAGCAACAGAAAGACCCACATGGTAAAACTCAAATATCAAACCACTCAGTGACCATACCTTGATTGACATTGGATTTTAGACTTTATTAATTTATACAATTGCATTAAAAATACTGGACATTTTGCCATATGCTTAAACTACCTTGCTGATAGATGGAGAAAACTCCCTGCATTTTGTTTTCACAAATCACTGAGACACAAATGATTTAGCCAACAAACTTTCTTTGCATTGGCCTGACCTGTATTTACAAGGTTCTCTGTTGGCCATTCTACCTCGTTTTCTTCCCAGCCCTGTGCCACCAGCTAAAACAAACACGTGCATCTGCTCATAAGAAGCACACTCAGGTCTTTGTCTCTTCCAGGCAAAGAAACAAAACAAACAAGTAAACAAAAAAGGTTGATATGATAAAAATTGAGCCAACCATGGTTTTTGGCTATAGAACACCAAACTAGCTAAACTAATTTTAAAAATCAAAACAGACTTGACTGCATGAATGCACAGTTTATTGGCTACTAATCCAAAAGAGTGGGTTCATAGCTGGCCAAATAAAAGCAATAATAAGAGTAGTTAGCACTTTTAAGCATGACACTGTGTGCCAGGAATTGTGCTAAATGCTTTGTATGGATTACTGTGCTAGCCACACAACAACCTAATAATGTAGTACTATTTTATCCACATTTTTCATAGGAGGCAGTGATAACACTGAGAGGGTAAGCGATTTGCCTAAAGAAACAGCAAATCACTAAAACTCAAGTTATGTTACATGGACCTCAATTCCAATGCTTGGTTGTTACCAATAATACCAATATCAGGATTGCTATGGATATAACACATCTTGATTTTAACACGGTCTTCAACAAAACTTCCTGAAATTCTTGTGCTCAGTATCTGAACATTTTAGCTGGGTATCAGCAAAATGAAATAAATACATGGTGCACTGATTAGCCCTGGCCAAGAAGTGTGGATTACTATCATTACAATTCTTATTAAACTTTATGAAGGATGGTGTCTAGTTAGGTCCTATATAGCTCTGTCTTCATCAAAATATTACTGACTTGGGATGAAAACATAGAAGAGCACTTAATATATTTACATGCTACAAATAATAGAGAAAGAATGGTACCCAAGATAGTTCATAAGGGGAAGATCGCAGTGAGCATCTTGTCCAGCAATTCGCACCATAGCAAGCATTTTCATAAGCACCCCCTGCACATGAAGCCAAAGCAGGAGGGGGGGATTGGTGTGGGGGGGGGAAATCTCTGTCCTCTAGGAAGCTGTGATTGGATGACCTGAGCGTGAACAACACACAGCCAGCTGAACCACAGAGCAAGAAATAAAATACCCAAAGACCCCAAGAAAGTCCCGTTCCTTTGGAATTTGAACTTGACAGGGTTACTAAATCCTGAGAATTGTCCCTTGAAAATGTGTCTGGGGGCAGACTCTTCCTTTCCAACACCTGCCACCCTGACTGTTATCACCCCACTCCTGACTCCTTCACCAGATTCCCAAAGGACACTCCTTCTGCTTTAGTTGGACATTGTGTTTTCGTATTGGGATGGGGGAAGGGACTCACGAAATATATTTAAAGAAGATTACTCTGGTAGTCATGTAGGGTACAAACTGGAAGGAGTAAAATTGTGCTTCCCAAGATGAACCAGGGCATTCCCACCCCTTCGTAAAAATTCAAGGACTGCCTTTGTAATGCTTCCAATGGTAACTATTAATGTCAGCCAACGGTCACCGAATGTTTACCGAATTATCTTGTAGGAACTTTTAAAAAAATGAATTCTCTCGATTCACCATCATTTTACAGATAAGTAAACTGAGGGACAGAGAGGTTAAGGACTTAGGACCTCACAGATTGTTAGTGATAATCCTTTGCCTCCCAGACCATCTGAACACAGGTAATCCGCCTCTGAAGTCCTCCAGTTAATTACTATGCTAGTTTGCCATCTAATAACTACTTTTTATATCATTTTAGAGCCTTTAAATTAGTAATCATTCATAAGGTTTTTAAAAGAAATAACGAACAAGATTACATATAGTGGAAATAACCTTCAGTTGAGACTTCTCATGTGATAACCAAGGCTGTTTGTTTGTTTTCTCCTCTGGGCCTCAGTTTCTTTGTGGATGAAGGGTTGACATAAGGATTCACTTTGTTGTAAAGCAGAAACTAACACACCATTGTAAAGCAATTATACTCCAATAAAGATGTTAAAAAAATTAAATTAAAAAAAAAAGGTATATGAAGTTTCTCACAGCTCTAACATTTTATGGCTCTTGGATGCAAGAGGTTGAATGCAGCACAAGCAAAAATTAGAGATTATTAGAAAATATTACTAAACCATCTAGAGCCATCTTTTTCTTTTTTGTTTTTTACCATTAAGAAGTGAGGCTAACCCCATGAAACTGAAGAAAAATTTGACCTTTTCTGCCTTCGGAAAAACGCGTCTTCAGGAGGAGAACCGCGGGAGGGGCTAAGGCGGGGCGGCGGCGCGCAGCGGCGGGGACGACCGGGATGCCCTCTGGGGCCTTCAGGGAAGCCGCGTGGCCCTGGCGCCCAGCTCCTCTGGTGCCCAGAGAGGCACGTATCCGGACAATCCCTGGATCAGACTGACCCCTAGGGGCAGCGCGGCAATCCGCAGCCAGGGCTCCCGCGCACACAAAAGGAGTCGCCGGAGCTTCCAGCTGGAGCGGGCCAACAAATCTGCAGCGAGTGCTCTCAGATGCAGACACCACAAAGCCAAAACATTAACATTTTGCTTGCTATTTATTCAGCTTCTCCGTCTTGAATTCCCCCTCGCCAAGTAGCCTCCAAATGTGTCTTTTTGAGTATCAAAGTGATCACTTTGGATTAAAGTATTCCTTCTCAAAAGATACCTTAATTAAAATGTGTGTGGTGGAGGGAGGAGGGTGGAGAGAGACCTCTGTACTTCTAATTCCTCTATGAAAAAGAAATGACTAGTTAAAGGAAAAGAGGGATGGCCTTTTCACAACAGGAATTAGGAGATACAAAATAAGTTATTTTCAAGCTTTTTATTTGTTTCTTTCTGGTAATTGTTCAAAAGCTTTGGATAATGATGACAATAATAACAGTATCAGGTAACATTTACTAAGTGCTTACTATATGCTGCTAGGCGCTGTTCTCATTACTTTCACTTAGCATACATATTATATTATAAGGCACAGAGAGGTTAAGTGACTTACCCAAGGTCACACAGCTGGCAAGTTGCAGAGTTAGGATTCCACCCCATAGCCTCCTTCCCTAACTGGTATACTGCACTCCCTTCTAAGCTGTAGCACTCAAAGCATTTTTCAAACCTGAATTTACGCACTCAACGACTTCAGCAAATAGCAAAATAGCACTCCAGGTTCAAAAGGAAAAGCCAAGAGTTTCTCAAATAGGATGAAAAGAAGTAGGATTATCTACAGGGCTGGATCACTGCCATAGTAAGGACCCGACACTGGAGACTGTCCCAGTTATTTTGGGCATCACTTAAAAGTTTCTTTGGAGGAGATTCTAAAACTCTCCCTCAGTTTCCTCATCTCTAGAATGAGGATACTAAAACAGCTTCATCATAAGGTTCTTGTGAAATTATGTGAGATGATTCATGTTAAGGGCATACCACAGTGCCTGGTACTGAGAAAAGGTACCTGATTTTTTATTGCTTCTTATTGAAACCTGACTATGCAGGTTCAGGGTAGGGGAGAAAAAGATGGTTATGAAGTTGATTTCCACATGCTTCCCTTGGGAAGCCCACTACAGAGAAGGAAAAAGGAAGATTCATGCCTAAAAAGCTCTAATATCAGGCAAAAAATTATTGACCAGAAAATATCAATGAGGTGGACCCTGGAGGAGTATGCACCCTAATGTGGGAAACGTGCCCCATCCCCCTGTACACCCAGAACCGCACCCAAGGCTCAGTGCCCAAGAAATGGTCTGTGACATTGCCTCTAAAGCATTCTAACCCCAAATTTCAAACCTGAGTCTGATCAAGTCTGTAGACCTAACTACCAATTTATGGGTAATACAGAAGACAGAAGAACATATGAAGCCACGCTACAGGAATGCAATCAGCAAAAAACAGAATGTGGGAAATTCTATAGGACAAATGATCCAGTTTCTTTAACAAATAAATTATAAGGAAAAAAAGGGAATGTATAGATTAAAAGAGATTTAAGTGACATATCAACCAAATACAATGGATGGACTTTCTTGGAATCCTGATTTGAATAACCAACTATAAAACTAAGTATGTAAACATTTAGGAGACAGTCGGAGAAATTTAAACATTGACTATAAAGTTATATTAAAGAATATTAATATATTAAAGATATGACTTTTTATTTTTTTGGATATGATCATGGTATTGTGTTTATGTTTTTTAAAAGAGTCCTTGTCTTTTAGAGATACTTACTGAAGTACTTATGAATGAAACAGTATGGCGTCTGGGATCTGCTTTAAAATAGTCTATTAAAATGCCACTTGCAGCAACATGGATGGACCTAGAGATTATTATACTAAGTGAAGTAAGTCAGACAGAGAAAGACAAATATCATGTGATATCACTTACATGTGGAATCTAAAAAAATGACACAAATGAACTTATTTACAAAACAGAAACAGATTCACAGACATAGAGAACAGACTTGTGGTTGCTGGGCGGGGGCGGGGGGAGGGATGGTTGGGAGTTTGGGATTAGCAGTTGCAAACTATTATATGTAGAATGGATAAACAACAAGGTCCTACTGTATAGCACAGGGAACTATATTCAATATCCTGTGATAAATCATAATGGAAAAGAATATGAAAAAGAATGTATATATATATGTATAACTGAATCACTTTGCTGTGCAGCAAAAATTAACACAATATTGTAAATCAACTATACTTCAATAAAATAAATTTTAAAAAATAAAAAATAAAAATAATCTATTAAGGGTAAAGTTGAAACAAGTCTGGCCATGTATTGGTTATTGTTGAAGCTGGGTGACAGGTACATGAAGGGTCATTTTACTATTCTATTTAGTGTATACAGTTGGCCCTTGAGCAACAGGGGAGCTGCCTAGGTCCACTTATACATGGATTTTTTTCAATAAATGGATTCTACAGTACTACGCAATCTGTGGTTGGTTGAATCCATGGGTGCAAGACTGAAAATACAGAGGAACCTCAGATACTGAGGGCTGGCTGTAAAGTTAGACTTGGATTTTCCCCTGCATGGGGGTCAAGTGCCCCAAACCCCTGAGTTGTTCGAGGGTTAACTATATACATGAAAATTTACATAATTTTTTTTATGAATGACTGATCTAACCATGGATAAATAAGGAACCAGGTGAAAAGACGTACATGGGTGCAAGTGCAGAGGTGGGAACATCCAGGCTGCTGTAAGGAACAGTGAGCAACGTAGACTAACACAGATTATGTAAAGAGGGGTGGTGACACATGCGTTTGGGCAGAAATGATGAGAACTGATTAGGAAGAGCCACGAATACCTATCATAAAAAGAGCAGCTAACGTTCTTTGACAATTTCTATGTGCCAAGCATATAGTTTCCTTAACACTGTTTTGTGTTAGATCAATAATTAATTCCATCTTTCGGAAGAAAGTGAAGCTTACAGAAGGGATGTGACTTTTGCAAGCACACAGAGTCAGCAAGCTGAGGAGCGAAGATCCAAACCGAAGAGTCTGACTAAATAGTCCACCACCTTAACCACTGCTGGCAAGCAGTGTGGGATCAACTCAGAGTCGGGGCCAGGCTTACTCAGAGCTGTGCTCCAGGAAGATTCATCTGGCAGCAGCACATGAGACGTCCTGGAAAGAAAAGAGACTGGAGGTGGGGAAACCAAAAGATACTGTAGTTATCGAAATGAGAGGTGGAGAAGGCTTGAACAAAGAAATGAGAGAGAAAATAAAGCGACTGAGAGCAGAAATGAAGAACGTAAGAACACATAAGGGTCAAACAGCAGATTGGATTCAAATGACTAGAGAAAGGGAACCATCAAAGAGAGCTCTGAACTTGGAAGGATATTTAGGGAGAATAATTCCTCTCAACTGCTGATATTGGGGGAAGAAGGACATATACGCTGTTACATTTGATGTACTTATGTTTGGGCGCACATTCTTTGCTGTGGAGTATTATTCAGATGTCTTTTTACAAAGCGATGCTTTGCCTCGTGATTTATACACCATTATCTATTTAATTTCAGCTACGAAATTGAAATTAGACATGTCTTTGAAAGAAAAAAAAAAAGCAGACTTTGATGTATTTTTGTGCCTCACAATTCCAGAGGCACCCTTGGTGCTCCCTGGAGCCTTCTTGACAGATCTGGACAAAACAGCCAAACCACCTAGAGCTTATTGTGGGAGAGATTAAAATGGCCTCGAGTGAGAGGAAGAACCTTCTTACATAGGCAGAAAATTGAATCCCTGATGCTCCAATAATGTCACCATGCTTGATTTATTAGACATGGAAGGAACTCTCATCCCCTATGAGTGTGAAGCCCAGAAGGGTGAGGTGACAAGTCCGAAGTCACACAGCTAGATGTTGGCAGAGGCAGGCCTAGAAGTCAGGGCTCCTGCTGCCCTGTTTCATGCAATGTGTACGCCACTGGGCCTTGAGGTTTCTAAAACACAGCACCTTAGGAGCAACAGAAACATACTTAATAACTCCTCCAGTGAACTAATAATTTCTCATATTTTTTCAGATTAAGAAACCAAAAACCCAAACGCAGCTTAACCGTCAAGGTAACAATCTGCTCACTTGGCTGGTAAATAATTGGACTTTACAAGGGTCTACTCACCAACTTGAACAGGCATGAACATGATTAATTGGCAGTACTCTGGGGAGAGTATCTTAGCCCCTTCATCCCAGGCACAACCCCAGCTCATCACAGATATATTCTATGCCTACTTGGTGAACACATGAGGTGGGGTTCTAAGAGAATGAACTTGACCTAGTTATGTCTCCACTCTATGACAAGATGATCTTAGGGAGGTTTTGTTAGCTTACTTTAAAGGCCCATTGAAAAATTAACAAATGCAGATTTACGAGGCCCAAGACAGACATCTAAGAACTCGGAAAGTTTTAGAAGAGTCCCTCTATACTCAGGGCAGGCGGGAGAGCCTGCTCTGGCCGCTTGGCCTGGCATCCTGATGGAGGTACACTGGGAGAGATGGCAGTGTCTTCGGATGCCAAGCCTGCCAGAGGCACTCAGAGACATCTGGTCACTCTTTTAAGAAGGCAGAGACTCCAAACAGCAGGGAAAATTAATTCAACGGAGCAGGATGAGCAGCGCCACGCTGCTATGCTCCATCTCAGCAGAATTCGAGTGCCATCAAAGACAGGCAAAGAGCAGCGAGAAACGGATCCAGGCTTCCTGTCAAACCACGATTCTGCATCTGAGGCAGGTTGAATAGTAAGCCTTTGGTGTCTGCTGGGAAGTCACCAAAATGGGAAGGAAACGCACAGCAGTGTACTAGTAGCAATGTTCAATCGTACCAGTAGGAGTCAGTGCAAGTTGGCTGCTCCGTGCAATTTCACCCCCAAGACTTGCAGAGAGAGAACTTCCGCTGCAATGACCCCATCCCTGTGCAGACGGACAGCGTCAGAAATTAACACATTGTACCATGGGAGAATTTGGTCGTAAAATTGGAGTGGTGGTTGGTCAATATACATAATAGATGAATAACCTCACTCATTTATTCACTTTCTGGGCCAGCCACTGAGCTAATACCAGAGACACAAGAATGAAGAAAACTTTGGCCACTTCCCTTGATGACTTAATGATCTAGAGAAACAAGATAAACACTTGTTTACAATATGGGGTAGGGTCCACAACAGAGGCATGAAAAAAAGTGTTGTGGGAACTTAGAGGAGAAAGCAACTAACTCCATCTGGGGGGAAAACGATGGTCAGGAAGGCTGCACAACGGAAGTGACATCTGAGTAGAATCCATACGAGATTAGTTCACCAGGTTGGGCGAAATACCATTCCCAGGATGCAAGGATGAAGCAAGCTTGGAAACAGAAGGCATAGCATCTTCAGCCTGTTGCTATGGCTTCACAACCTTCCTTATCAGAGGACTTGTAGCTCTGATGATTGTCTCTCCCAAATGTATGCTTTAGGTCACTCACAAGAACTGTCTGGTTAGTGCCAACTCTTATAATTGCTTGTTTATGGGCCAGTGATGGAACGAGCAGAATATTATAAAGCCTCCCTTTAATTTACAAAAGTACAAGAAAATAAACTTTTAAGGTATAGAGCTAAAATAGCCACTATTAAAATCCCTTCCACTCAGCCCTTAGACACATCAGAAAGAAGAAGCATTTGTAGTCAAGCACATGCCCTGCTGACCATCTTGCTCAGTATTATTGCAAGAGGAAGGAGGTTACCAGTAGCCAGAGTTTTTCTCATTTCCCACACAAATTTCCAGTCATCTTGGGCAACCACCTTGGATTGTTCTGTCACGCCATTTTTCAGAAAAGGCTCATTGCTTGCGTATCCCTTCTTGCAATGAAAGATGTTATGCTCCCTGAAAAATTCTATTTTTATTTTAAATGCTCAGTTGGGAACTTTAAACTTTGTTTTGCTAACTCATTTGCAACTGAAGCTGAAAAACAGCATATGATCCAAATTCTATAAATTTTCCTCCTAGCTTCAAAGACTTCCACTCCCAAGAGCTTGAACTCTGGCACTTTACACAGCCACGTGGTTGGAATGTGTCAGAGGACTAAGGGTAAAACTTTCCATCAGAATAGCATTTGGGGCTGAAATAGTCCCACAGTCACAATTGGGGCATCCCCACCCTTCTGTCTGGATTTTTGCTGCCCTCACCCAGCCATCCTGGTTCCCACAGTGACCCCAGTAGGAAAAGAGCTAAAAACAGAAGCAGAATATAAAAAGGTCATGGATGTTCCCTCGTGATATCCATGCATAGAGGCTGCAAAATAATAGCATTTATTCACCATTCTTCGTGTGCCAAGTGCTAGGAATACCATGACAATAAAAAACAAAGTCCAGGCATCATGGTGCATGCATTCCTGTGGGGAGACAGAAAATATATACCATCATGTTAGTTATGTAATGAAATATAAAGCTGGCTAAGTGGGCAGAGAGTGACGGTGTAGGTGGAGCCTATTTTTGTTCAGATGATCAGGGACTGCTTCTTTGAGAAGCCAATATTTGAGTGGAGATTTGTCTAAAGGGAGGAAGAATCCAGACGAATATCCAAGGGAAGTTGCTGCACCATCTTCTGGGAAAGACATGTCTAAGTGCCTAGACCCAGAGTAGGGGGGGGCAAAGGTGGACTCTGGTTCCCATTAGGAACCTGCCCAGGCATAAGCAGAGTGGTGATCCTGGTGGTCTGTTTTCTGTAAGAACTCTCAGTCTGCATGGCGAAAGTGCTTTGGCTGTGTCAGTGGTTATGAGTAGGTTTCGTCAGTGGTTAAGATGAGTAGGTTTCATCAGCGCTCAAGACACCGAAGGGAAAGGAGTGATTCTGAGTTTCTAAAACCAGTAATCTACTCAGAGGAGAGAAGAATCCATTCAAATTCAAAACAAGATGAACAAGGTGGTTATCAGCATGTGTTTCCAGGTCCCTCCCTTATAACCATCCCTGAACCTGTCATGGGAAAGTCAGACTGATATTCAAATGGAAACACTGAGTCAGCAGTTAGCTGTGAGTATAGAGTTTGGAGTTAAGGTCAGAGCTGTGCATGTATATTTGAAGGCATTAACATGGATACGGTATTAACAGCCAGGAGAATGCATGAGCGCACCCGCTGTCCTGCATATAAATAGTGAAGAGAAGGGGTTCTCTTCTCCTAGAGCAGATCTCTGGAGTTGCCTCCATCTAAAGGTCAGTAAAAGGCAAAGAAGAATGGGAACATGTGGCCAGTGAAGAAAGGGGAAAATCATCTAGTTTAGTGGAACCAAAATGAAAAAGAATTCAAAAGGTGGGCAACGATAATTCTGACAAATGTTATTGAGCGGTTACTTAGAACTGACATTGGAATTCAGCAACATGATCGTCGGTGATCCTGACGGCAATTTGGTTGTACTTAATGAAAGTAGGTTTACATATATCAACACGGTAGGTCAAGCAGTTCCACTTACAGTGTGTAACCCAGAGAAGCTCTCTAATCGTCACATGGGGACATTTATTAGGATTTTCATTGTAGCAACATTTATGAGAACAAGGAATTGGATATAACAACAGGAAAATGGATAAATAAAATAGGAGTTTAAGCAGGATGGAATATAATTTAGCAGTCAGAAATAACGGACTAAATTATGTATGGCATTTTAGATAGATTTTTAAAAATAATATTCAGTGACAGTAAAGAAAAAAGTTTCTTAAATTAAGAAATAGTAAGATTTAGAGCATGATACTACTATCATATAAATTTTAAAATTACAAACTCAAAACCACACTACCTATTTTTTAAGAATATTGGGAAAGTAGGCTGAAAGGACATAGCTTGAACATAACAGAGTGGGTGCATATGGAGTAATGAGAATGGGGCTGGAGAGAATGAGGAATGGGTGGAAAAAATAAAGCCAAACCAAAGAGATGCCTCACATGGACCAACGATGTTCATTGCCATGAACTGAGGAGTCTGACTGACTCAGTTCTGTTCACCTGAGGTCCTTACCTCACATCCTTGCAACAAGAGGTAACAAAGCTAAGAAACAAAGGGCAGAGTGAGAGGGTGAGCGATTTGTCACAAACTCGTTCCCTTTATAGGCTTCACCATCCCTATCATCTCCCTCCCATCCTCCTCCTCTTCCTGATCTTTCTAAAAGCACCTCTGGTCAACCACCACTGCTGGATGTGTCTTTCCACGTTTGCCCACTTAGGGCCTCTCTTCTTAGGGCCCCTAGTGCACACTCTGTATACTGTCCTTGTATTGTCAGTACTCACCACAGTGTATGGGATTATCTGCTTCTACCTCTACCTGCCTATCCTGGGCTGCCCCAGAGGTTTCAGAGCCCATTTAGGAATTTTCCCAGCGATTCATCTAACATTTCTGCACTAATTGAGAACTGCATATACTGTTTATCCTTTAGCTTTTTTGCACAATGCCTGGCACATCTGTAGCCATGATTGTATTTTAGGTTTATGGAGTGAATGATTCAAAATATATGTCTCAGATGGACAGATTAGTAACATTGTGGAGAAATGATACCATATCTTCCTTCTAAAAGCTTTCATACTGTTGCCTTTAATAACTTTTGAAAAGTGATTTCTGTGATGGAAGAGACAAATTTCCCATACAGAAGAATTCCAAATCATCGATGTAGAGACTCTGCCCTCAGGGACAGGGGGCATAACTCCCCACTCCTTAGGTGTGGGCTGCACATAGTGGGTGTGGGAAAATCATAACTCTGCAGTGCTGAAATATGACAAACACTACCTCATCCAGGTTATCAAGGTCAATATTAACAATCATAAATCACATTGATAGGATGTACCTTTGCAATGCCGTAATGCAAATGGCACTTTATCTCTGTGATCTGCCCCCCAAAACACATAACCCCAGTCTAATCACAAGGAAAGCATCAGACAAATCCCCAAACACCTGACAACTGTTTCTCAAAACAGTCAAGGTCATCAAACACAAGGAAAGTCTAGAAATGGTCCCAGCAAAGAGGAGCCTAGAGAGACAGGATATGTAAATGTAATACAGTATCCTGGATGGGATCCTGGAACAGAAAAAAGACATTTGGTAAAAACTAAGGAAATCTGAGCGAACTATGGATTTTAGTTAATAATAATAGACTAATATTCGTTGACTAATTACTATGCCAAATATATTTATATATAACAAATATACCATACTCCTGTAAGTGTTACTAATAGGGGAAACTGGGTGTGTGGTGTATGGGAACTCTCTGTACTATGTTGTCAATTTTTCCATAAATCTAACACTGTTCCAAAAAATAAAGCCTATTAAAAAATAAATTGGATTTTTAAAAGTGATTGCCAATACCGTAAGACCAATGGCTATGTGCTTTGCATTATCGTTAGCGTTAGCTCCTAACCATAGGTTACCCTCTATTCTCCCCTCGCCCAACTAGTTCAGCCCACAGGTAATGAACATAGTCACTCATCTCTAAGGCTGACACAACCAAAAAAAAGAGTCAAGAAATCAGTGCCGAGGAGACAAGTCAGCCCTCTGGCTCGTAGAAAGTAGAGCAGGATCAGGACTAGGAAGTCCCCCAACCAGTGAGTGTATGAGATGAGTCTCCGCTCAATGGAAAAGAGGTCCCAGCTACTTTACTGCACTAGTAGCAAGGAGATGCCACCCCAGAGAGGAGCGATGAGAGACAGATACCACAAGATAGAGAGATAGAGGAGACAGAGATAGAGAGATAGAGATAATGTATTAGTCAGGGTTCTTCAGAGAAAAAGAACCAATGGAATATATATGGTCACTTTTTGCACATTTTTGCAAAAAATGTGCAATAACCTAATGCAATATTTTGCTGAGAAAATATGATTTTCTTTTCTGAGCAAACACATGTTTCTTTAGGATTAGGGGAGATCTGAATAGGAAAACAGTTTATAAACTGTGATAAACTATTCACATTTTAGTTATATTATTCAACCTTATTAGCATCTTAAGGTAATCCACAGAACCATCATACACAGATCTACAGGCTCATAGCTAACAAATCAAGAACCACTGCTGATAACAACTAAGAAACCTCAATTTGCAAAAGCCATAATGGAAAGCCCAAGCAGGTTACATATGGAGATTTCAGCAAGTTAATGTGGAATGGTGATGGACACTTAGGCAGAGACCGTCCTTCCAAAACGGATGTGAGAATTGAGCAAGCGGAAAAAAAGCTGAGTCAGAATAGAAGTGATCTTTTTCATTAGTTGAAAGTGTTCGATTTTCTTTCTTTTTTTCTGGGTCGTTTCCTTCAAGAGAATGGACTGTTAATTTAAAAAAAAAAAAGCCAGATGGTATTGGTATTTTATGTAGTGCTAACAGAAATATGCAAATGCAATCATTAAATGCTTAATGTAAGACTAGTTAATAAAACCAAACCCTCCCTTCTCCCAATAGCTTTTCAGAAGTTTTCTGCCAAAACCCAATCACAACAGAGAGCACAAAGGAGCATGCAATTATTATGCAAGGATCACTCCTGCAGTTAACTGACATCAGAAGCATTCAGCAAGAATGGGAGAGTGTCTTTGGATGGTCAGAAACAGAGAGGAATTTTTCTGCTTGGAAATCTGACTGCTTTTGATCTCTGTGGTTTCCATTTTGTTGCCTGTTTCTGCTGCTGTGCAATGCTTGATGGTGTTAGGCCAGGATTGAAGGTGGCAGAAATGAAGCACTGTGAAAACAAAATGATCATTCAGAGACTTCCCTGCTGAAAACTGCAAAACCTTAGGGGAGGGGTGCTTAAGAAAAGCCAGTGAGGAATCTTCATTCCTCCATCCTAGTCCGTTCCTGTGCTCTTCCTCTGTTGCCAGGTTCCTTTAGGGAAAAAGAAACATACACTAAGTGCCCCCTCATAGTGTCTGAAACACCTAGTAAAGCGGATCCCCAAAGGTTAAGTCTAGATGGTTCCTACTATCAGAAAGAATTGTTTTAATAACTTCAATTGCTGAGAGTTTTTTGTTTTGGTTTGGTTTTCTTTCTTAAACTAGCTGATTCCTGTTGGTGAATGAAAGTTTCTATCTGGTTAGGCTTTCTTCTCTGCACAGAAGCTGGAGAAGGTCTTAAAACAGTAGTTCTTAAACTTTTGTGAGGCAATGCATCACCATTCTAAGGATTTCTTCACAGAGTGATGTGCGCGTGCACACACACACACACACACACACACGGATGCCACGTAAAAAACCCTTGCGGTAAATAATTTTCCACAGTTCCTCGTATTTCCATAGTTTTATACATTTGGTGTGCATTCCTATAAGCTTATACAAGTTGCAGCAAAATTAAACGTGTTCCTAGAATCCTTGCAGGTATCGTTTCTGAAGGCACGCAAGTGCAGGTTTGATTGAGGAAACGACACTAGGTGTGAGAAAGCGAGGCAGCGCCGTCTGGAGGCTAAAGCATGCGTTTCGGTGCCCAGACTAGTTGACCTGCTGTGGCAGCTTGGGCAAGTGACTTTAGCTGTTTGCTCAGCTGTGAAAAGAAGATAAAATAGCACTACCTCACACGACCGGTACTGCCCAACCCTGCCAAGCACTTGGTAAGCTCTCAATAAAAGTTAGCAATTATTATTTATGCTTCAATTACTTAAACTATGCTCCCTTTACTACTTGGCTACTCTATCCTCATTCTTCTTCCAAATCTTAACACTCAGAAACACAGATTCATGGGAAGTGGAAAGGGGATGGAGAATCCACTCCAAGGACAGCCCAAACAGAGGGTCATCCTGTCTCTACCTGATGCTTCCTCTAGGACAGCTAAGATCCCTTGTCACACTAACCTACCACGAAGGCCTGCAACAGGAAGGCTTGCTGTGTCTTAAGCGGCCCTTTCTAACTTGGGACAGGTGCGTTTATAAACGTCCTTTTATTAAACTGAAACCTTCCTGTCTTAGAGACGCTACTGTCATCCCAGTTTGCTCTTTAGAAGCACGCAGAGTCAATTTCATTTTCCTTCCTGCATCCAGAAGGCAGGATGTATCCATATTCATCTACTCATCCCAGGCTCCATGTACTGGGCTGGCTCTGAGCTAGTGCTCAGATTTTTATTTAATTCCCTAAAGCTTTAAATATTTGGAAGCAGCTATGAGGTACCTCCACGGGCTTAAGTGTCCCCTCTTGAAATCTAACTTTCCTGTTTCTTCAAAATTCCTCATAAATGCGATTCCCAGACCGTCACCATCTCAGTGGTCCTTTGGTTTGAGCACAATATTTCAGGCGCAATCTGGCCAGGTCAGAGAAGGAACATCATCTTCCTTGTTCTGTTCAGCTCATTCACTCACTGGCACCTTCTATTCTTGTTCCTAGGAAATTTTCGGAGTTCTCAAAATGGGAATTATACTTAATACACAGCTCAACACACTTACTTCTTTCTGTTTTTCCCTTCACTCAGTGGCCAACGTATATCTCTTCTTCCCTTTTGATCTATGCAGTGGCAGAAGATGTCAGCCATTCCCAGAGGAACTTGGCCTTCAGATACTAATCACCACCACAGGGGCAGGGGAGATAAAAGGAGGAATATTTTGCTAACTTGAGATTTAAAAAAACAAAACACTGCTTCCATACTTCTGCAGGCAAGTCAGCTACACAAATGTCTGAAACTTTGCGATTCTCCCAAGGAACAGCCGACAGGTTTAATTTTAGCACAATTCTTGGAAGAGCTTAGGGAGCTCAGGATAACTGGTGTGCTATCAACCCATGATACAACAGGACAGGAGGGGTGGGCATGCCCTAATAAATATGGATACTGGCCCTCAGACTTTCATATGATGACTGTTTTCAAAGGGAGAGTCTTTTATCTGAAGGATCAGATTGACAGGTAATGTTTTAGAAGCTCTTTCATCAACAAAATGGGTGGAGAAACACTAGCATAATTAACTATTTTAGCTGCTGCTTATTTTTTTTAAGAGCTGTGATTCCACAACTCTTAGTTCACTCTTCTCTTTCTGAAGTAAGTTCTATTTCCCACATGGTCAAAGACGGTCTACCAACTTCTTCAAGGTCAAACTACCTTTGGGTAGTTTGAAAAAACCAGTGGGATATTTGAAGTCAGGCTGCTTCTGTATGATTGTAGCTGAGTCAGACAAGAGCATGGGGTGAGGCGCATGTGACCCTCTGTGGGGCAGGTGAAGGTCTAAGGGAGGGACAAGAAAGGGCTCGTGGGGCTTCCCTGGCAGTCCAGTGGTTAAGACTCCACCCTTCTCGCAGAGGTAGAAAATGGACATGTGGACACAGTGGGGAAAGGGGAGGGTGGGATGAATTGGGCGATTAGATTTGACATAAATACACTACCATATGTAAAAATAGATAGCTAGTGGGAACCAGCGGTACAGCACAGGGAGCTCAGCTCCGTGCTCTGTAATGACCTAGATGGGCAGGAAGCTGGGGGATGGGAGGGAGGTCCAAGAGGGAGGGTATATATGCATACATATAGCTGATTCACTTCGTTGTACAGCAGAAACTAACTCAACATTGTAAAGCAATTATACTCCAATTAAAAAAAAAAAAGACTCCGCGCTTCCAGTGTAGGGGGTGCTGGTTCCATCCCTTGTCAGGGAACTAAGATCCCACATGCCATGTGGTGCAGCCAAAAAAAAAAAAAAAGGGGGGGGGGCCGTGTGAAGACCCTGAAGAAGTGAAAACGGCTGTCCTACAGTGTGCATGCGCATAAACACTTGGAAGGAAAATCTACCAAAGTACCTCAAACCCACGACTCTTCCCACTTACACAATTTCACAGAGAATAATCACAGAGCAGGGAGAAACGTGGAGTGCAACACCAGGGAATCTGAGTTGAAAACAGAAGGAAATTCAGGTGGTGTTTTCGTCTCCTCTTCCCTAGAAAGTTTCTTTTTTTTTTAACTTTTATTTATTTTTGGCTGCATTGAGTCTTCGTTGCTGCGCGCGGGCTTTCTCTAGTTGCGGCGAGAGGGGCCTACTCTTCGTTGCAGTGTGCGGGCTTCTCATTGCGGTGGCTTCTTTTGTTGTGGAGCACGGGCTCTAGGCAGGCGGGTTTCAGTAGTTTTGGCACACGGGCTCAGTAGTTGTGGCTCGCGGGCTCAGTAGTTGTGACTCGCGGGCTCTAGAGCGCAGGCTCAGTAGTTGTGGCGCACGGGCTTTGTTGCTCCGCGGCATGTGGGATCTTCCTGGACCAGGGCTCGACCCCGTGTCCCCTGAACTGGCAGGCGGATTCTTAACCACTGCGCTACCCGGGAAGTCCCCCTAGAAAGTTTTGATTCTGGAAGAGAAAGGAGGCTGAGGTAAGTAACCAGCTGGACTGGATTTTAAGGTGCCTCTTGGGCTTCCCTGGTGGCGCAGTGGTTGAGAATCCGCCTGCCGATGCAGGGGATGCGGGTTCGTGCCCCGGTCCGGGAGGATCCCACATGCCGCGGAGCGGCTGGGCCCGTGAGCCATGGCCGCTGAGCCTGTGCGTCCGGAGCCTGTGCTCCGCAACGGGAGAGGCCACAACAGTGAGAGGCCCGCGTACCACCAAAAAAAAAAAAAAAAAAAAAAGTAAGTAAGGTGCCTCTTACAACGCCAACATGATGACTACTGGCGTGAGTGCATCCAGTGGGAACCGGGAAGACATCGCTGGCAAGAAAATTCTGAATAAAGAGGGCTTTAAATCAGGCAAGAGAGAAGAGTGCCCACACGACATGGTAGAAACAGAGTATGATGGAAGACAAATCCACATTCATATATAAAAAAGAAGAGCATTTGGCTTCTTCAGAGAACATAAAAATCCTAAACTCTTAATATTATTATTCTTATTAAATCTTTGTATAAACAGTTGATAGGATGACTTGAATTCAGCAGTGGAACACTGTATACATTGTCCCTTTCAAATGAATTTTATTTTATTTTAACAGAACCAAATGAGATAACGCATACAAAGGGCCCATCAGTTAAAACTCTATTCATTCACTTATTCATTTATTGATTCTATGAAGATTTACTGCTCAGCAACTCCATGTCAGATCCTGCACTACAGACACTGCAGCTACTTAAGAAAGTAAACATAACTACTTCTTGCTCCTATAAAGCTTACTGGCTAGTGAGGTCCCCATAGTACATGTCATGTCAGAAAGAGATATAATTGAAGTCAAAGAGGGGGAAAAAAGATTCTAATAAAGATCACGAGGAGAAAAGACCATAACGGGCAGAGCCAAAGTGAGAAAGCTAGGTCAGCCCTGCAAGAATTAAATGCAGTCCAGTGCGATGATTAAGAGAATGGGTTTTGTTACCTGGTGGACCTTCTGGAAAAATGATTTAATCTGCGTGCCTCATTTTTGTTATCTGCAAAATAGGAATAATAATGCCCATTTACAGAGTTGTTGCAAGACATGAATGAGGGTATGTATATAAAGCATATGGGACACGGTTAAGTACCCAACAAATAATAATTTTTTTAAAAAAAATTAAAGAAGCTTTCACTTTCTGTCATATATTTCTGTACTATTTGCATTTTTACAATAAGTATGTATTATGATAATAGAAAAAAGGACAGAAAAGAGCCCTACCAAAAATACAAGGAAATATGCAAATTAATCCTCAAAAACGTTGATTTTTAAAAAATACGAGGTAGTATATAGGTGAAGTGCTAATTTCAAAAACAAGGACAGAATTAGCCAAAGCCAACTTCTTTTTCCCAGAGGTCATGCTACAGATTTAGGTACCCACCCAATCAGCACCATACTTGAAGAGAAGCCCCCTATGTGCTGGGACCCAGCACTCCAGCACTGGTGCCTGCCACACACTGAGCCTGCCAACGTCAGATACTGAGAAGGGAAATCCCAGGCCTCCCTCAGAAGGGGCAAAGTGTGGATTCTCTGGAAGGTCAAGCTACATGGAGATTTTTCACACAGGTATCACCTTGGGTAAAGAGTGCTCTTTCCGATACACACAGAACTGGATATCAAGAGGATACTCTGCCACATAAAAAGGAATGGCGCTTCAGAAAACAGCCCCTCAACTCAACCAGTACAGACTGACCCATGTGAATCATTCAGACCTTTAGACATTTAATACATGCTGTGCATTTGAGCTTTCAAAATACTCTGTGTTCTGTGATGGAAAGAGTAGGGCTTGGATTCAGACAGACCTGACTTCAAATCTGCTTTCAATCACTTATTACTATGCGGTCATCTCTAGTTTACTTAACTATCTCCTTCTATGTATGGACTATAAAAATAGGGATAATACTACCTGTCTTGTAATAAATGATCTTTCAGTCTGTGAAATCTCCTAACCTAACATCATTTAAATAGTAAATGCTGTAAATAGTAAATGGTGGCTGTTAATACCTGGCTTTCCAGATTATGATTACTTGATTAGTCAAGTATATTGAAAATTTGCCCAATCTTTACTTAAATTTGATTGTGTGAATTGAATCAGACATAGTAGAATGGACAAAATATTGGATTGGGGTATTTTATGGCCCCAGAATAATAACCACTGACTATTAAGACCTGATGGTCTGCTTGTTTAGACTCTTTGTATGGAACTTATTCATATTTCTTTTTTCACAGATTCAAATGGCTAAACAAGTAGTAGTTCCCAAATAATAATAATAATAATCTACGATTAGAACATGAAGCATGTTCAGGGTGACTAAGACAGAAGCCTGGGGAGCTGTGCCTGGAAATCTTGGGCCTCTTTGATGTTTCCCTGTGCTTTCTTTCTCCTGCTGTACTATATTCTCTACTTGACTAAAGGCTTACAGGAGTACACTCTCTGGAGTTTTGTGAATCCTTTCAATGATTCAAACTTGTGTAATTGATGCAGGAACTGTTCTAGATTAGAAGATTTAAGAAATGCAACAACTAAGTGTAACGTGTAATCCTTTATTGGAACTCAGATTGAAAAAAAAAGCTATTAAGAACATTATTGAACAACTGAGGAAATTTGAATATGACTATATTAGATAACTGTATTTATCAATGTTTAGCATAATCATTATTTTATGCTAATATATGAGAATGTTCTAATTCTTAGGAGATACATGATGAAATAGTCAAAGATAAAGTATTATTATATCAACAACTTACTTTAAAAAAATTTGGCAAATAAAAGTAAATAATGCACACATATATAGACAGAGATACAGAGCAAATTAGTAAAATGTTCACAATTGGTAAATATAGATGAAACATATATGGATGTTGGCTTTAATATCTTTTCTATTTTTCTGGACAGTTGAAATTTATTTAAATAAAAAGTTGGGAAAAAACTTTACTTAAACAATAAATTTAAAAATGTAAAATTCTGTTTTGAAAGGACACACTAAATGTTGGAAAATTTTATCCAGAATGGCCAACACCAAGACAGAGTCTAGTAATTTCATCAAAACTTTAACAAAAATAAAAGAAAACATATATTGGATATCCAGACAAAAAGACTAAGTCACCGTTAGGGGAAAGAAAATCAGACTGTCATTTTGTTTTTGATGGTAATGTGATATGCCAGATGATAATAAGAGTAACAGTTTATATACTTAAAAAAATAAAATGTGAGCCTTTTATATCAGGCTAAACTGACCTCAAGAACAGAGGACATCAACATTTTAACTTTTTATTTTTAAATAACTTTATAGTTACAGAACAGTTACGAACAAAATAGTACAGAGAGTTCCTGTGCACCCTTTACCCAAGTTTCCCTAATGTTCTCATTTTCCATACCACAGTGCAATTATCAAAACAGGAAGTTAGCATTGACACAAGACTATGAACAAAACTATAGCCCTTATTTATTCAAACTTCACCAGTTTTTCTAAATTGTCCTTTCTCTATTCTGAGATCTAATCCAGGATCCCACATTGCATTTATGTCCCTTTAGTGTCCACCAATTTGTGATAATTCCTCAATCTTCTTTGTCTTTCATGATCTTGGCATTTTGAAAAGTACTGGTCAATTATTTCATATGAAGTCTCCCACTTTGGGTTTGTCTGATAATTTCTCATGATTATATTGAAGTTATGCATTTTTGCAAGAATATTTAGAAGTGATGTTGTTCTCTTTCCAGTGCATCATACAAAGGGTTACATGGTATCAGTACCCCTTATTACCTGTGGTGTTAACTGATCACCTAGTTAAGATGGTGTCTACTGGGTTTCTCCACTACAAAGTCACTATTTTTCCCTTTGTAATTAATAAATTTATTGGTGAAAATACTCTGAAATTAAACAAATATCCTGTTTCTCCTCAAAGTTTCATCCACTGATTTTAGCATCCTTTGGAGATCTTGGATCTTAAATCCAAGTTGTTGCATTTCTTAAATATTATGGTGTTTGCCTAACAGTGACTTTCTATTGCCTTATATCTTCTACATTTTTAAATTATTATTCTTCTATAAGGAAGAGCTATCCCTCTTCCTGCTTTTTTATTTATTCAATGATTTATTTGTATCAGTATGAGTTAATAGCTATTTATTTTATTCTGTGGGTTATAACCTAATATTATCATTATTTATTTTGTTGCTCAAGCTGTTTTAGTTTTGGATATTGGGAGCACCATCTGATTGGCTCTTGTATCCTAGAAAAAGACTTCTTAAAAAAGAGATGTAAACATCATTATTAAAGAAAAGATTTAAACATTTACCATTAAAATAAGAAAAAAAATTTTGTTCATCAAAAGAGGTCACTAAGAGAATGAAACGTAAGCCACAGAAGAGCAGAAGATTTCTGCAATACTTATTACATTCAGAATAAGTAAAGGACTCCTAAGTTAGTAAGAAAATGTCAGCTGACCAAGACCAACAGACTTGAAATGGCACTTCAGGAAGGAGGAAATTCAAGCGGCTGATAAACACATGAAAAGGAACTCAACCTTATGAGTAAACAGGGCAGGGCAAATTAAAACAAGTCACTACACACCCGCTAGACTGGTTTAAAATGAAGTACAACCGCTTTGGGAAGCAGGCTGTATTTTCCCACTATAGTTAAGATACCTGTAAACTATTACATGTTAATTCTATTCCTAGGTATATACCTTATAGAAATGCATACTTATGTGTACCATATACATATATGATGACATTCATAGAAGCACTATTCATAATAGCCACAATAATTGGAAATAACCAAATGTCTATCCATGTAGCATGGATAAGTTATAGTATCTTTACTTAATGGAATACCATATAGTAATGAAAATGAATAAACTATTACTATACATAACAACATTGATGAATCTTAAGAAGAAAGCATAAGCAAAAATTATATATATGTGTGTATATATACATATATATGTATATATATATATACACACACACACACAAGTGGTATTAAGTGCTATGGTGAAAAAAATGAAATAAATAGAAACTTTTAAAAATAATAAAGATGTAGAAAAGGTAGATTAGCCACGAGCCCTGAAATCAGTTAAAATTTTGGTGAATTATAAATTATAAATATGGTAGAAAATGGAATACAAATTTAAAGATTTTTTAAAAGAGAAGAGATATAGTAAAAATATAATAATTGTAAATCAATTTAATAGAGTATTAAAATTAATAATTATATATGATTCATAGTCATAAACATTATAATCACATAAAATTAATAATCTTACAATAAGAACAAACCCAAAAATTCCTATATGAGTACATTTTAATTATTACCATTTTATATATTTTAATAATGAATAGAGAAAATCATCCCCCCCTCTCTCTCTTTACCAAAACTTTCTTAGTAATTTCCTTCCATTTATTATTATATATGACTTTCAGGATCATGTTGTCACATCCCAAAAAAGGCACATATTTCATAAAGCTTTTCAAACATATGAGTATAAATCAGCTCCCCTTGAATTTGGTGGCCAATATCCTTTTTCTAATTTCTGATTCTGTGTCTGTGTTTTCTTTTTTCTTGACAAAATCAGCCAAAGACTTAATTATTTTACTTTCTCTTTGAATGAATTAATTGTTAGGCTTATTTATTGGCTTTACTTATTTTCAATAAAATATGTTAATTTTTATTTTCATATTTATTATCATCTTCTTGTTTGCCTTAATCAAACAGCCACAAATTGGGACATCTTCATGACTCCCAATAGTGGCCATATCTGTGCAACTCCAGACCCTTCTGGTAACAGACCCAACCCTGGTCAGAGGAGTGTGTACATAATTCAGCCCATCCTATTATCTTATCCTCCTGTCCACATTGATTAGTCCAGGTAAGCGAATTTGAATTCATCAGAATCCTTCAGGATTTTGCTCTAGCTCTTGGGGAATGTATCCTAGTCACTACAGTATCTGACTCATTTAGATGAGGTGAGGTTATGCTATGGTAGCAAAGCTCAAAATTTATTTCTCACTCACATGAAGTCTTCAGCACGTCCATAAGCACTCAAGAGCAACCCCTCACAACTTGTAACTCAAAGATCCCTGTATCTTTGCTTCTCAACATAGCACTTCTAGGGTCACTGTGCAGGGGAGGAGAGAACAAAGAGAACTCTTAAGTACCTCCAACTAGATGTGGTTTGTGTCTCTTCCACGTAAAGCTCACTGACAACTTGGCCCCAAACTAACTGCAAAGGAGGCTGGGAAATGTCACAGTCCTTTGTGCAAGGAAGAGGCCACAGAGTAGTAAGCACATAGTGGCTTTCTCTGCTACAGCCACTGAAATGGTCCAAGCCACGTCCCCCAGACTGGGAGAAACCCTCTGTGCAGAAGCTATGAGAGGAGTGGAAATTAAAAATAATGACGGAAAGTCTGACAGCTTATGGTCTGAACCCACTTATCTTTAATGCCAGGCCTACCTCACCTTTCCACAGTCTGGGTAAGTGTCTGTAAATCCCTCTTCTAGGCTTGAGTGAATTGGTATTGGGTTTCTGTCTTTTGCAACCAAAGAATCCTAACTAACATAGCTGAGATTTTTTTATAGGTGTTTTTCTAACACTAATAGAACGCTTAATTCACTGATATTTGTGTTTTTTTGTTTATGCATCTAAAAAAAATTAATGTAGTGAGGAAATTTTTGAGACCCTATATATTATACACTAAATAAAATTTTGGAAAAAGTGAATTTTTTATTGTGTATGCAGATTTTTATGTATTTACTATCAATCACATTAATTTTGAATGATCAGATATCCTATAATCTTATTCTGGTTTGTGGATCTATTAGAGGCTAAGGACTGCTTATTAAAATGTCCAAATACAACTTGTCCTTGTATTCTTAACATTTTATTTAATTGATATATTACTAAGTTATTCTGTACACAAATATTTAAGCATTGAGGATTATAAATTTCCCTTCACCATTGTGCCACATCCTAAAATGTTTAATGGATTATACAAGTTTTAATATATAGTATTTTCATTGTCATTTAGTTCTAAGCATTCTTGAAATTTCTATTAAGTTTTCTAATGTACCTGAAGTCAGAAAACAAAATCATCTTGTTGAAATTGCTGTAAATTCTTATACATGTTTCATTGTGTTTAAGACGAACGCATACTCTATTTGACAGGTGCAGAATTTTTTGCAAGCTCCGTTAGCTCAAACTTATTAGATTATATATTTAAATTTTCGCTGGCTTTACTAATATTTATCTGCCTTTCTATAATTGGAAGGGCTGTGTTGAAATCTCCCATCGTGATGGTAACTTTGTCAATTTCTCTTTATAATTTTTATCAATCTGATGTATGTATTACTTATATATTTATATTTCTCTAGATCATTTTCTTAGATGCCTAGAAATTTATAATGGTTATGTCTTCCTGGTGAATTAAAATTTTTATATTATGTAGTGACCCTCCTTGTCCTAAATTATTCTATTTGAATTAAAATTCTATTTTGACTAAATTTAATGACACTACTGTAGCTTTGTTTTGGTTAGTGTTGTCGGGTATATATTTTTCTATCCTTTCACTTCCAATCTTTCCAGATCTTCTTTTTTCTTATAAATAGCAAAAATAGGTGTATTTTTTTCTTTTAATCTAAACTTACAGACTTCATCTTGTAACTGATGGATTTAGTTTACTTTTAATGTGATTCTTGATATATTCTGATTGGTGTCTACAACCTTAATAACTGATTCATCTTTGTCTCACTTTTTCTATGCTGTTTTTTCTTCTCTTTTTTTTCCCCTTTTTATATTTAATAAACTCGTATTCATTCTTTTCTTCTTCCATTTTTGCTCCTCTACTGGTTTGGAATTTTACAGTCCTATTTACATTTTGATTCTGTTTTCCTAAATTCCGTAAGTTGGACATTAATATTATTTATTGATAAATAATATTTGCTTAGGTTTATAAACTTAAGTATGTATGTATTTCTTACCTTTCCTTCTTGCATCTTAGATCAAAGACATTTTAGGATCATTTTCCTCCTGCATGAACCAATGTTCCTTTAATGAATGTCTCTTAAAGGTAAATTACTTTTGTTTTCATTTACCTGAAAACGCCTTGCAGGATAATTTTCTCGGTTGATAATTATTTTAAATCAACCAATTGAAAACATTATTCCATTATCCTCTATCTTCTATTATTGCCACTAACATCTCCTGTCAATTGAATTGTCTTTCTTTTATAAGTCCTGTCTTCTATTTCTAGCTGCTGTAACAGTAACAGAAACAGAAGAAGCCCCTTAGCTCATATAAGTCACTGCCTAAATCTACTAGGAACACATTCGTAATAAGCAAACAAATATATATCACAAGACTTACGTGTTATGAAAAAAACATAATAAAGCTGTGTAAGAAGGAAAAGAAAGTGACAGTGAGTTCTATTTTCTACGTGATGGTCAGAAAAGACTTCTTTGGCAAGGAGCTCTTTAAACAGGGACATTGCAGCAGTGAGGCTCTCTAAGGCAAAGCATCCCAGGGACAGAGAATAGCCATTGCAAAGGCCCTGACATGGGAGTATGCTTGGTGTCAGAGATACAGTCAGAAGATTAACGTGGCTGGAGTGCAATACACAAAGGTGAAGAGTGTTACGAGAAAAAGTTGGAGAGGCAGCGTTGAACCAGATTACACTGGCCCTTTCAGGCCATTTTAAGGCCTTTGGAGTATTTTAAAGAGAGGAGTGTTAAAGAATGAATTATGTTTCCCCAAAATTCATATGTTGAAGCACTAAATGTGACTGTATTTGGAGATAGGGTCCTTTAAAGAGGTAACAAATATTAAATGAGATCATAAGGGTCCAATATGACTAGTGTCCTTATAAGAAGAGGAAGAGACACCTGAGATGCACATATACAGAGAAAAGGCCAGGTGAGCACACAGGCAGAGGCAGCTATCCGCAAGCCAGTGAGAGTTCTCAAGAAAAATCACCCCTGCCAGTACCTTAATCTTGGACTTTCAGCCTCCAGAACTCTGAGAAAATAAATTTCTGTTGTTTGGGCCACCCAGTCTGTGGTATTTTGTTATGATAGCCCAAGCAAACTAACACAAGGAGTGACATGATCTGACTTCCATGTTTTCTGCAGGCAGTCCTTTCTTCCCAGCCTCTCCCCTCCAATTTAGGATATCATACTGTAACTCTGCCAGAACCTTCATCTCTTACCTCCAAGGATCTTTGGTTTCTTGGAATGGTCTAACATGGACTGATTCTTTGTAGTCTTCTTTCAATCTGCCATATAAAACCTTGCATAAGCCGTACGAGCGCCGAGGCGCTCGGCCTGGGCGGTGTGCGTAGGCCCGTGGCGCTCGGTGGGCTAAGGGGCCCTCCCAAGCCGGCCCGCCCCCGCTCCGCTCCCCGCCCACAGACGCACTTCCGCGGTCGCCGGCGTTCCGGAGCCCACACGCAGCGTCTGAGGCACCCGGAACCTTCTGTTTGGTCAGTGGCGTGAGCGTCTCGCTGTGGCGTGTCGTCCGCGCCGCTCGGCCAGTGGTACGCCCGTACAGCCGGCCTGCGGAGCTCCCGCCCGTGTCCCACGGCTGGTCCGGGGCGTCCGGGCACCGCCTCGACGGCGGCTCCGCCGGACGCGCGGACTGGACCGCAGCCCGCACCCGGAGCGGACGGCGTCATGAGGCACCTGACGTACTTCTGCCGCGGCCAGATGGTGCGGGGCTTCGGCCGCGGCTCCAAGCAGCTGGGCATCCCTACAGCTAACTTTCCTGAACAAGTAGTAGATAATCTTCCAGCTGATGTATCCACTGGCATATATTATGGTTGGGCCAGTGTTGGAAGTGGAGACGTCCATAAGATGGTGGTGAGCATAGGATGGAACCCATACTACAAGAATTCAAAAAAGTCCATGGAAACTCATATCATGCATACTTTCAAAGAGGACTTCTATGGGGAAATTCTCAACGTGGCCATTGTCGGCTACCTCAGACCAGAAAAGAACTTTGATTCTTTAGAGTCACTTATTTCAGCAATTCAAGGTGATATTGAGGAAGCTAAGAAACGACTAGATTTACCAGAACATTTGAAACTCAAAGAAGACAATTTCTTCCAGGTTCCTAAAAGCAAAATAATGAATGGCCACTGAAGGAAAAGCATTTATTCATTCACTGTTTTCTAATATTTTACTGCTCATAACTCTACAGTCTCATCTTGGTTATATTTTAAAAATCATTTTCCTACATCTGTGAATTAAACAGTACAATGTAGTTAACCATATTATGTTCCAACTGTTCAATTAAACCCATAATGTTACAGTACTAAAAAGGTTCATTTTAAGAATCACGATTCTTTTTTATGTAATATGTTGATTAAAATGTACCACTAGAAAGGTCTTAAGTGTTTTAGAATGGAAATGAAATATATATAAATATGGGTAACAGGCAAGTCACTAGTTTGAGATGAGAACTATAATTCTCATGGTAAAATTCTAGCATGCATGTACCTGTATAGCATGCTCTGCTAATCAGAAGGCTCATAAAAATAACTATATTAAGCAGAGGTTTGACAGTTTATTACAAACCTAAGGGGAAGAATCCAGACTTCGTATTTTGGATATTTTGTGCATTTATATATTATTATAGACATGAAGACTTGTGAAATTTCATTTTAGTCATTTCCTTTAAGGGCTCAAATCATTGTACTGTGTTCCATTTTTGTTACAGTTGCCTCAGTTCTAATTCGTCTAGGCTCTCTCCCTATTAATTTTTTGTTTTTCTTTTAAAACAGTAAAATGAGTGTTTTTCGAATCTCTGGTTCTCATTTTTGTGTTGTATAATAACACTTCTCTTTTTTTTTTTTTTTTTTTGGGGTGGGTACGCGGGCCTCTCACTGTTGTGGCCTCTCCAGCTGCAGAGCACAGGCTCCGGACGCGCAGGCCCAGCGGCCATGGCCCACGGGCCCAGCCGCTCCGCGGCATGTGGGATCCTTCCGGACCGGGCAGTGTCAGTTCTTCCATTTAGAATATACAACTTTACGTTTACAAAATGTAGAGTTTCATCTGCGTCTGTATCTGCCATCCCATCGCTTTACTATATGAACAGTGATTAAGTGCATATCTCTTGCATTTTAGAAAAAACACCCAAAGGTTCATCTGTAGGTTTCCTCAAAGTTTAAACGAACACCTAGCATTTCATTTATATACACCAGTTTCTTCAACAACACAAAATACTTGTTTCCCCCCCTAGGGAAACTATTTAAGAGCTAACTAAACTATGAAATACAAAGTTAGTTGTTTTTAATGTGATTATATGTTCCTGAGCAAATGCAGACTGTTGTAGTTGTGTGAGCACAATGTAATTTAAGGCTAAAGAGTGCTATCTAGAAGATAATTTTAAAGATAACTCATTATAAAACCATTTTCCCCTAATCTGCATAAATGAGAACTGATTTTAACAAAACTGTTTATATAATATTTAGAAGAACATCTAAAGCTAATGTTGGAGAAGGGGGAAGCAGGAATAAATTCAGTTGGATTGTTTTGTCTTTTTGGTGTATGAATTTATGGCAAACAGTGTAGTATCTGTCTTTTTCATTTCTTCTTTAAAGAAATACTTAGAAAATGTAATTTAATGTTAGAAATCCTATACTTGAAAGAAGCCTCAATTATCAGTGGTTCTATGAAACAAAGTTAAAAACAAACATGGAAAGTGTAAAAAAGGTGTGTGTTTGAGTAGCTTGTGACTGATCGTGTCCTCATTAAGTGTGAAAATTCTTGGATATTGTCACCTTACATTTTGTTAAATAACTATTGCTTTTGAAAAGCCTATAGTGTGTGGTTTAGGAGTTAGTTAATAGTGTCTACATTTTTTTAAGTTTTATATATAAAGTATTTATAAAAAAAAAAAAAATCTTGCATAAAATTCCTTCATGTTTCTGGCATGTGGAGGCATCTTCTCTAGTTTCCAGGACTGTCATATTTTAGCCCTATTTTATATTCAAATAGCCGTTTCACTGAGAATCTGCAAATATGGTATTATATGCACATACTTATTTCTTCAGCTCTCCAGGAAGTCTGATGAACAGCCTATTTAAATGAATATTGGCTATAGTAACAGATTTGTTAAAAATTTCTTGATGCAGCAAGGTTATGAATTTAATAGTCTCTCTAGTTTATGAAAATCTTCTAACCTACCTGGTAATGAAGCAGCAGACAAACAACATCTGGGCAGATATTTATCTTGTTAAGTTAAACATGCACCTGGCCCCTTAATTATCAACTGTAATTGACAACTTCATCATCGTAGAGCACTTTTCTGTCCATGCCACAGTGGTGCAAGTAATTAGGTAATAATTAATGATTCTTTAAGTGCATTATTTCCTATGAGTTCAATTTTCACTGTATGTATATTTAAAGAGCAACAACTCTGTTTGTTTTACCCTTATAGACAAGGGTTAAAATGAATGAGAATCACTGTGCTTATCCTGGGTATCTAGAGGATCATCTATAATCATTTCTGACCTTTTTTCTACTCAGTGTAGTGTTTGTTTTATTTTCATTCAGCCTTACCAAATAACCATAAAGTATTAGAGCTAATCATAGAGACCAAATGAATATACATTCACAAAGACACTCATCACTATGTTACACATACTAAGGAAACATGGACATGACCAACATTGGAGAAAGGATAAGTAAATTATGGTACATGAGCTAAACAAAATATTATGCAAAAGTTTAAAATAATTTTGAAGACTATAAAAATATGAAAAAGTTATCTTAATAAAATAACATTCTCTGATTATAATTATGTAAAATATGTATGATAATAGGCAAATAATGAAAGGAAATAGGCAGTTCAGTAATGCCCACAAATGAAAATTATTTCACTAGAGAACATGAAAATGCATGTTGTATTTTTAAAAATATTTCACTTACATTTTTGAATAGGTAACACATGCCCACAGTATAACATCCAAAACAAAGAGAAGGATACGCATTGAAAACTTAATGTCCACCTTGAATCTGTCCCTCAGTGACCTTGTCCCATTCCCCAGCAGTAACTTTTGGAGAAAGTAGTAACTTTTACTAGTTTTTGTACATATTCCAGACTGTTTATGCATTTATAAAAAAAAACAAGTATACCTTTTTTTTTTCACACAAATTATAGCAGTAATATCGTACACATTCTTCCACACCTTGATATTCTCACTCAATACCTCTTGGAATAGTTACATGTCATTACATAGAAAGTTACCTCATTATTTTTAATGGCTATGATGTTTTATTCTATGAATTTATCATAATTTATTTAACCATTCTGTATTCATGTACACTTAGGTTTATTCCAATCTTTTGCTATTTGAAATAATGTTCCAGACAAAAGCCAGAGGGATTCATTTTAAATTAAAATGAGATCAGACTTCTGATTTGAAGATAGCATTATAAAGTTAGAATTTTTCCCTTCATCTCCCCAGAAGTCTTTGGAAACTAAAAAGAACAGGAAAAATAAACACAGAAACCACAAACATTTTCTTTGTAGCAGTGGGTAAGGAGAAAAATCCTACAGATATCTATCAAGTTCATAAGGAAAAAGATAAAAGTGAAATGAATTTATACACCAAATCCTGGATCATAAGAAAAAATTTACCTTGATACAGAGCCCTTATTATTCTTCCACAGAAATCTCCTGTAAAAACTCATCCAGGAAAATTATATATACTTCAAATATTAGTAATCAGAGATTTATGCTTCTAATAATTACAGAGTAGCTGGTTTCAAATCAACTTTCCCACTAAAATCAACTAGAAATAGTTGGAAATATGTTTTTAAAATATGTATTTGGAAGTTATTGGAGAGCTACAAAACAGTGAGAACTTGAGGAAACAAGTCCTAGAGGGAATGAGTTTACAATGAGGTGAGCTTGGCATTAATTTCATACTGCTTTTCTGATCAAGGAATTTGATGATTCACAAGTGGTGGCTAACAGAGAGGCTGAGCAAGGATATCCTACACTTTTATAAGACTTGGGGAAAATAAGTGGAGGGGGGGCCCTAGTAAACAACCTAGGATTTTGGTTGAGAGCCCTAAAGAACCTATATTGTAGGAATAGAGATGAACCAGAAATACACCATCCCTAACAAAGACTGAAGCCCAGCTTCAAATTAACTCATTATCTGATTGTGTTAAAATTATTGTATCCTACCCTAACTGTCTATCAGGGGCAAAATAAAAACCCTCTCTAGGCATAGATAACACCATCCAGAGCATCTCTAAAATGTTTTTATACTCAGTGTAGGGATTTAGTCAAAATTTGTTGCTACATCAGGAAATAAAACCAAATGGTTTAAATCATGAGGAAAAAACCAGATAACAGACACAGAGCCATAATATTTATTCAATATTGATGATTCAATATTGGTTTTATAAGACACTGTCTTTAAAATAAGTGATTGCTGCTGTTCAAGAAATTAGGCAACAAGTTGGTAGGTTTGATTAGAGAACTGTAAACAGTACAATAGAAAAAAATAGAATCTTAATTTCAAAACCAAAGTTAAAAACTCAAAAGATGTGTTAACAGCAACATATATATATATTATATACACATATATAATGTATATATGTATCAATGTAGAGAGAGCTCTGTATATCTATCAATCTACTGAGAGAGAGAGAAAATTAGTTAGTTGGGGCTAGATCAGAAGAAAATATCAAAAGTAAAGGACAAAAAAGGAGGAGGATAGAGTAAGAGACATAAAAGACACAACAAAAAGGTCTAATATGTATAATTGTAGTCCAGGAGAGAATATAGAGAATCAGTGGGACTGAAGCAATATTTGAAGTGATACTAGATAGAAATTCTCTAAAACTGATGAAAGACATCAAGCCACAAGTTTGAGAAACACTATGAACCCCAAATAGGAAAATATAAAGAAAAAACACACTTACATTTATCACAGTAAAACTGCTAATACACACACACACACACACACACACACGAAAAATGTATTGAAAGTAACTAGAGGGAAAAGGAGGCATTTCCTTGAAAGAATCAAATTAAGAATTACAGCTTACTTCTCGATGAAAATAATGGAATCTAGAAGACAATGGAATAGCATCTTCTAAGTACTTAAAGAAAACAACTGCTAAACTTGAATTCTTTCCCAGAAAAAAATATCCATCAAAAAATTTAAAAAGACATTTCAGAAAATGAAAAATTGGGAGAATTTGTTAACAGCAGATCTACAGTAAATGAAATATCAAAGGCATAAGGGAAATGATCCTAGAGTAATCATGGAAATGCAGAAAAGAATAAAGAGCAAAAGAAAGTTCAATATGAGGGTGAATCTAAAAATAAATATTGATTGTATAAAAATAATAATTGTTTAAAAGGATTAATAGGTATGTAAAACTAAAATACATGATAACAATTCTAGGGTCTTTGCATTAACAGAGAGTGGTTAAAATACTAATTTATATTCCATTTTAATAAGTCAGCATTTGCAGATGACATGATTGCATGTAGAATATTTAAAATTTACAGATAATTTATAATGCTTGATAAGTAAGGTAACAAGTTTGTTTATGTAAAAATTAACTATTTCTTTAGGCAAGTAACAAGAATTAGAAAATAAATTTTTAAAATATTATACCATTTTCAAAAGTATCAAAAAGTTAAACACCAGAAATAAATCTAAGATGTCATCTCTTCACAGAAAACTATAGCATTTTACTGAAAAATATTTTTTTAAAGAAATGGCTTAATATTACCATGTTTATGCTTTGGAAGACTTAATATTGGTGAAGGTGTCAGTTACTCCCAAATGGACCTACAGATGCAAAGGAATTTCAGTCAAAATCCTAGCCTATGTTTTTAAGGAAACTGACAAACTGATTCTAGAATTTATAAAGAAATGTAAAAGGGGAAAATAAGCCAAGACAATCCTGGGGTTGGGGTGAGCAGGGAGAACATTATTGGAAGACTTACACTACTAGATATCAAGATATATAATAAAATCACAACAATGTAATAATGGCACACAAAGAGACAAATAGATCAATGGAATGAAATTGAAAGCCCAGACAGACACATACATGAACACCTGATTTATGATAATTGGTGATTGTGGTAGGCTGATAAAAATGGCTCCAGAAAGAGACCAAGTCATAATCCTTAGAACCTGTGAATGTTACCTTATATGATAAAGTTTTTTGCAGAGGTGATTAAAAACACTGAGATGACTATCCTGGATTATCCTGGCAGGCCCTAAATGCCATCACGAGTGTCCTTATAAGAAAGAGGCAAAGGGAGATTACACACACCCAGGAGAAGGTGATTTCAAGATGGAGGCAGAGATTGGAGCGATGTGGCTATAAATGCTGGCAGCCACCAGAAGCTGGAAGAGGCAAAGAATGGATTCTCTCTTAGAACTTCTGGAGGGAGTACAGCCCTGTCAACACCTTGATTTCAGCCCAGTGATACTGATTTTGTATTTCTGGCTTCCAGAACTGTGAGAGAATAAATTTCTGGCTTCCAGAACAGTGAGAGAATAAATTTCTCTCATTGTCTTAAGTCACCAAGTTTGTGGAAATGTATTACAGTAGCCACAGGAAACTAATACACTGACAATGTGGAACACTGGCGAAAGGAAGGATGGCCGTCAGTAAATGGTGCTGGGTCAACTGAATAGCCATATGGAAAAACAATGAACATTGGCTTTGACTTCACATTATATACAAGCATAAACTTAAGATGAATCAGAAACTTAAATGTAAATGATTTTTAAAGGAACATCAAAAAGATAATATAGGGAACACATTCATGAAAATGAGATAGACTAAGAGTTCTTAAATAGAACCCCAAGAGTAACTAAGAGAATGTACACAGAGAAGAAGATTGGTAAGTTGGCCTACATTGACATTAAGGTTTATTCATCAAACAATAACATTAAGAGAGTAAAATTGGAAGTCATATAGCGGGAGAAGACATGATCAACTACATATAACTCTCAAGAGATTTGTATCCAGAAAATATTTTGAAAACACCGCCAAATAAAAACAGAAAGACTGTCAACTCAATAGAAAAATAGACAGGAGATTTGAGCAGGCACTTGAAAAAATATAATATCCAATTGTACAACTAAACACATAAAAATATGCTTAATGTCATTATTTAACAGAGGAATGAATATTAAAACTATAATGAAATATACTGTTACCTACCCATGAGAATAACTAAAATTTAAAAGATCGACATACTAAGTGCTGGTGAGCAATTTTAAACTCCATATACAGCTGGTGGGACTGTTATGTTGTACAGCCAGCCACTTTGGAAAAGTATTTGTCAGTATCTCCTAAAATTTAACATATACATACCTTACTATGTCCCTGCTGTCTGATATTTGGGGGATGACTCTTTCAATTTCTGTGTCCTCATCTGAAAAAAACAAGGATATAAAACAAAAACAAAAAGATTCCTATTACATAGGGGTTGTTGGGTAGATGAAAGGTAAAAATCTTTATGAAAAGCTTAGAACAGTGCTTTGGTATGTAAGTTTAGTTTATCTGTTTATTTATTTAACGAAATGAATGCATATGATTACTTCTAGTTTATTTCGGAAGGATCATAGCATACCAGTATTTTTTCTACATAAGACCTGGACAAGAAGGCCTGGTTCAAACCAGTGACTGAAATTGTGCCTATTCATTCACTAAATATTTCCGAGGCTCCAAAACTCCCATCAGCGGCCTTCGGTGACCCTGAGAATAAAGTCTGCAGTGGCACCAATGGCTTCAAGAACTCTCCATTGGCTTTGGGGAGAGTCTAAACTCCTGAGTGCAACTTTGCAAACTCGGGTCTCTGGCTACATCTCCCCACCACTCCTTCTCACCATAATAAAGCCCTTCAAGTGCCTCAGAAAAGCCATGTTCTCTACCCCTCTGCTGCTTCCTCTGTCATAGCGTTTCTCAACCTCAGCACTACTGACATTTTTTTGGGGGGGGGGGTCTGGTGGATGATTCTTTGTTATGGGGACTGTCCTCTTCATTGTAGGATGTTTAGCAGCATCCCTAGCCTCTACCCATTAGATGCCAGTACCACTTCCTCCTCCTTCCAGGATGTAACAACCAAAAATGTCTACAGACATTAACAAAAGTTTCCTATGGGGCAAAATCACCCCTAGCTTCCAGCTGGGAACCACTGTTCTATTGTGAATGTTTTTACCTCCACTTGCCTGGCTAACTTCAACTCATCTTTAAGATTTCAGATTAGATGCTACCATTGAATCCCCAGTGTCAACACCACTGCTATATTCAAACACATAGGTGATCAGACAAACAGCAGCATCACTCAGTGCAAATGCAGAGGAATGGGAGGACCGAGGAAGTAGACGTGAAGTGAAGCATCACTGACTGGTAGCAGGTTGCACAGGAGGGTGAGAGTTCCGTAAGGAAACAGGATGGCTCTGAAGTTCCTGAAATGATAGGGTTATGAGAGTGTAATATATCAGGAGGGAACTAGAAAGAGAGGATTGGGTGGGAGAGGATAAAAAGAAGGAAATAATGAGTTTGGTTTTTGAAACGATAGAGGTGCCTGTGGAAAAGCTCAGTGGAAAAGCTCAGTGCTCAAGAGAGGTGAGGGCTCAAGTATGAGAGTAGTGAGCAGTTGTGGTACCTTCTTTCTTGCCCAGAGTTAAATCTGTGCCCTTAGAGGGGCCATCCAAAATTGTGTAGAACTCACAAATTCCCTCTCCCTCCCTACCACCCCATGCCATCGCGCACACACACACACACACACACACACACACACACACACGTCTCCTCTGCCTTCAAAATCACACAAAAACTGCTTCTGGAAAAAAACCTAATTTTTAAATGGGGTTGGGATGGGGTGAGAAGTTGGAGAGAAAAGTGGGAGAATGAGAATGACAGTGGCAGAGAGGGGAAACTATCTTCAGACCCTGTCTTCCCTCTGGGAGGAAGGACCTACAGAGCTGGCTCAATAAAGCACTTTAGTCTGAACAGCTGGTGCTATCTAGTGGCTGATTCTTATAACTACTGTAGTGGAAGTGGAACTGATAACTGCTTTGAGGACCGTCAAAGGCAGCCAGAGGGGAGGAATGGGGGAGTTAGGGAATCAGTAAAGGAGAGCGGTAGTGATTGGAAAGGCAGACATGAGATGTTCTTCTGGGACCCAGGATTCATACACCCAGCTTGGAACAGGGTTCCTGAACTACATTCAGGCTGCCCATTGGCGGTCTTCCAACTGCAGTCTTCGTCAGCTCCTGGGAGGCTGGCTTGTCAGAGCCACATCATTGCCTTATAATCCTCCCCGGACCCCTGGTCCCTTTTCTTTGCCTGATCAGAAGATTTCTCATGTCTGGTTGATGTTGTCCCTTTCTGATGTTTTCTTCCTGATTATTAGCAGTCTTTATTACTAGTGCTTGGATATAGTATTTCTTGTTTGGATATCCAACAAGCTTTTAATTAGAGAAGCAACAGGAAGAGATATTAAGCTGTATTAATGCAACTGAAAACCCAGCACAGCTAAAAGAAAGATAATCTCATAGATAACAGTATTGTTGAAAATTACGGGAACAGCTTCCAGCAAATAACTAAATGGAAAATCCCAGAGAGGGTCAATTGTTGTTAGTTAATATTTGTAGCAAAGTACAGCACTTAATAATGTGGCTGTTTCTTATCCTTGTGGGAGGAAAATAACAAGAGTTGGGATTTCCACTTTAGATTGTAACTCTGGTTCATTTTTAAGGGCCCCAGGTCCTGCAATAATGAGCATAATAAAAGTTTATCTTAGAAATAATCCTTTCACCATCAACTCCCAGAAAAAGGATCTCTAAGATGCTTTTCATCCCAAGGAATGTCACAAAAATGACCTTATATTAGGTCATCAGATAGACGCTGAAATAGATTGGTTGCAAAAATTGTCACAATTATTCCCCTCCCTATATTTATTCCTTGAGTCTGGGCTGGCTTTGATTTGTTTTATCCCCCACAAAACACCGTGGAAGACACTTGCCAATTCTGAGTCTGGGCCTCACAAGGCTTTGTGTGTTTCAGCTCAATCTCTTGGAACCCTACCAGCTGCCAAGCAAACAACTCCAGGCAGCCTGGTGGAGCTTGCAAGAACACACAGAGTAGAGACAACCATCCCAGCAAGACATGGTGACACATGGGAGGGCCCAGCCAAGATGAGCAAAGCCATTCACAGATACCTGGGGGGGCCCAGTAAAAACCAGAAAACCACCCAGCTGATCCCAGCCCAAATCACCAGTCTTCAGAACCATGGGCTAAATAAATGGTGATTGTTTTAAAACTCTTTTGGGATGATTTGTGATATAGTAATAGCTAACTCTTATAAGCATTATGGCTAAATTACATCTTAGAAAATTTATATTTCCTGACTGAACAAGAAATCATGATGCCAAAAAGAAGACATTTGAGGAATAGGTCAGATGGTATGAAGGAAGTTGGGCCTTCTCATGTTGCCTGTCTGAGGACTCCTGATTTCCCTCTGGAGTAATCCAATCCTCACTGTAAGTAACCCTATGTAATCATTAGTACATTCTAGTTAAGCAGAGAGAGGCAAAATTTTAATAAACTATAATTCCTGTTGTTCCCACACTTACCTAAATTGTTATTTACTTTATACCTAATTTAATGTAATAGTTGATTTTCCTTACTGTAGATTTATTTCTACTTCAATTTATATCATTGTCTACAATCAGACCAATTTCTGTTTTCATGTCTCTTTCAAGATATTGCTTCCCTGCTCAAAATTCTTCAAAATCTGCCTACTTCCTACCGCATAAAAATGCCTCTGAAAACCAAATTAGTGAAATAAATTTAAAAATTGATAAACTGGGCTTTATAAAAATTTAAAGTGATTGTTCTTCTAAAGATACTATTAAGACCCAAAGCAATCCACAGATTCAATGCAATACCTATCAAATTACCAGTGGCATTTTTTTACAGAACCAGAATAAAAAATCTTAAAATTTGTATGGAGACACAAAAGAACCTAAAGAGCCAAAGCAATCTTGAGAAAAAAGAACAGAGCTGGAGGAATCAGACTCCCTGACTTCAGATTATACTACACAGCTACAGTAATCAAGACAATTTGGTACTGGCACAAAAACAGAAATACAGATCAATGGAACAGGATAGAAAGCCCAGACATAAACCCACACACCTATGGTTGACTCATCTATGACAAAGGAGGCAAGGATATACTATGGAGAAAAGACAGTCTCTTCAATAAGTGGTGCTGGGAAAACTGGACAGCTACATGGAAAAGAATGAAATTAGAACACTCCCTTACACCACACACAAAAATAAACTCAAAATGGCTTAAAGACTTAAACATAAGACATGATTTAAAACTCCTAGAAGGGAACATAGGCAAAACATTCTCGGACATAAATTGTACCAACATTTTTTTAAATCCATCTCCCAAGGCAATAGAAATAAAGACAAAAATAAACAAATGGGGCCTAATCAAACTTACAAGCTTTTGCAAAAACAAAAATAAACAAATGGGACCTAATGAAACTTAAAAGCTTTTGCACAGCAAAGGAAACTATAAACAAGACAAAAAGACAACCCTCAGAATGGGAGAAAATAGTTGCAAATGAATCAACAGACAAAGGATTAATCTCCAAAATATATAAACAGCTCATGCAGCTCAATATCAAAAAAACAAACAACCCAATCAAAAAATGAGCAAAAAACCTAAATAGACATTTCTCCAAAGAAGACATACAGATGGCCAAGAGGCACATGAAAAGCTGCTTAACATCACTAATTATTAGAGAAATGCAAATCAAAACTACAATGAGGTATCACTTCACACCTGTTAGAATGGGCATCGTCAGAAAATCTACAAACAATAAATGCTGGAGAGGATGTGGAGAAATGGGAACCCTCTTGCACTGTTGGTGGGAATGTAAATTGATACACCCATTATGGAGAACGGTATGGAGGTTCCTTAAAAAACTAAAAATAGAATTACCAGATGACCCAGCAATCCCACTACTGGGCATATACCCAGAGAAAACCATAATTCATACAGAGTGAAGTAAGTCAGAAAGAGAGAAACAAATATCATATATTAACGCATATATGTGGAATCTAGAAAAATGGTACAGATGAACCAGTTTGCAAGGCAGAAGTAGAGACACAGATGTAGAGAACAAATGTACAGACACCAAAGGGGGAAAGGGGGGTGTGATTGGGATGAATTGGGAGATTGGGATTGACATATACACACTAATATGTATAAAACAGATAACTAATAAGAACCTGCTGTGTAGCACAGGTAACTCCACTTCATTGTACAGTAGAAACTAACACAACATTGTAAAACAACTATACCCCAATAGAAAAATTTTAAATTTTAAATTTTAAAAAGTGATACTATTAAGAAAACAAGGACAAGCTACAGACTGGGAAAAATATTTGTAAGTCACTTATCTGATGAAGGACTTGTATAAAGAATATATATATATTTTAAAACTCTCACAAATCAATAGTAATAAAACAAACAGCCCAATTTCTAGAAAAAAGGATATAAACAGACATTTAACCAAAGGAAAGATATGAATGGCAAATAAATACAGGAAAAGCTGTTCATCAGAATAGTTCATTAGGGAAATGCAGATTAAAACTAAAGTGGGGCTTCCCTGGTGGCACAGTGGTTGGGAATCTGCCTGCCAATGCAGGGGACATGGATTCGAGCCCTGGTCTGGGAAGATCCCACATGCTGTGGAGCAACCAAGCCTGTGAGCCACAACTACTGAACCTGCACGTCTGGAGCCTGTGCTCCGCAACGGGAGAGGCCGCGACAGTGAGAGGCCCGCGCACCGCGATGAAGGGTGGACCCGCTCGCCGCAACTGGAGAAAGCCCTTGCACAGAAACGAAGACCCAACACAGCCAAAAATAAATAAATAAATAAATAAATTTATAAAAAAAAAACTAAAGTGGATATCACTATACACACTAGAATGACAAAAATAAAACTAATACATGAAAAGATACATGCACCCCAATGTCCATAGTAGCATTATTTACAATTGCCAAGATATGGAAGCAACCTAAGAGTCCATCAACAGATGAATGGATAAAGAAGATGTGATACACACACACACACACACACACACACACACACACACACACACACAATGGAATACTACTCAGCCATAAACAAAATAAAATTTTGTCATTTGCAACAACGCGGATGGACGGACTTGGAGGGTATTACACTTGGTGAAATAAATCAGACAGAGAAAGACAAATACTGTATGATATCACTTATATGTGAGATCTAAAAAATACAACAGACTAGTGAATATAACCAAAAAAGAAACAGACACAGATATAGAGAACAAATTAGTGGTTACCAAGGGGAAAGGGGAGGTGTAGGGGATTAAGAGGTACAAACTATCATGTATAAAATAAGTTACAAGGATATATTGTACAACACAGAAAATATAGTTAATATCTTATAATAACTCTAAATGGAGCATAACTTTTAAAATTTGTGAATCACTGTATTGTATACCTATAACATATAATATTATACATCAAGTATACTTCAATTAAAAAGCAAAAACAAAAAGACAAAAATATTTTAATAAAATAAAAATAAAGTGGGGTATTGTAGTCTCCAACTGTTACTATTGAATTGTCTATTACTCCCTGCATTCTATCAATTTTGTTTCATGTACTTTGATATTCTGTTATTAGGTGCACATATGCTTATCGTTATTATATATTCCTGATTGATTGACTCTTTTATAATTATAAAATGTCCCTCCTTATGTCTATTTTGTCAAATATCAGTATAGCCACTCCAGAATCCTTGTGGTTGCTGTTTGTATGACTTTTTTTTCAGGCTTTTACTTTCAATCTATTTGTTTCTTAGGATCTAAAGTGTGTTTCCCCGTAAGTAGAATACAGCTGGATCACGTTTTTTAATCCAGCCTGACAATCTCTGCATTTTAATTGGATTGTTTAATAGAATTTTTATTGTAAGATAAATAGAGATATAGAAACCATACCCCAAAAATGTATAGCTTTAATAAATTATGATAACGTAAATACCCTGTAGCCAGGACCCAAATCAATGGAGTTTTCCGAAACCGTTTCAGAAGCCCATCCATGTGGTATAACAATCCCAATCCTGTCCCAGCCCCCCAAGTTAATGACTATCTTGACTTTTATAGTAATCCCTTCCTGGGTTTTATTACACCAACGTACATCCCTAGATGCTATAGGTTAACCTCTCTTATTTCTTTTTACTCTAGTAAGTGTCTTTATGAAAGTGATATGGTTTGGTTCAAGCTGGCCTGTCTAAAATGAGAATAGAAACAGGATTCAGCCTTGTTAAGAAGGTCTAGAACAAGTACGATATGATATCACTCATATGTGGAATATTCTAAAAATAGATAAATAACCAACCAAACAAAACAAAAACAAACATATAGGTACAGAAAACATATTGGTGGTTACCTGAGGGGAAGTGGCGGGGGGAGTGTGAAATGGGTCGACTTTAAAGTGATGGATGGAAACTAGACTTTTGGTGGTGACCATGCTGTATTGTATTCAGAAGTCAAATTATAATGTTCTACACATGAAACTTGATGTTAAATGTTACCTTAATAAAAAATTAAATTAAATTACTAAAAATTTTAATTAAAAGACGAAGGTCTAGGAACTCACGAATCAGAGAATCAAACATCTTGCAGAACTGTAAAAACAAAATGTGTGTGGTGTACTAAAGCCTGTATGAGCAGAGTCACAAAGTGAAAACATGGCAGGAAATAAGATTTGGGCCAGAGAGGAATCAAAGAAATGGGGGGAGATGATATCTTCAGTCCGTTCCCACCCCTGCTGTCTGCCAGAGATAATGCCTGTTGCCATTGTGGAGTGCCAGCTGGAAATGGTGTCTGGAGAGACACCATCAGGGAACAGATGAGTTCTACCCTCCACCCACCAAACACAAGTCTAACCTTCAGAAGCAGAGGTCAAGAAAGTCACCACCTAGCTGACGCCTAGGATAGAGCAAGAGCCTGTTGCTGAGAGACAGGAACTGTAAGGTTAGGATGCTGATGTAAAGGCCACAATACAACATGATTTGTGAAGTTGGAGAGCAGAACACAGATTTTCCAAGAATCAGGCTTTCAGTCAACATTTTAGAGAATCCCCAAACTAGCAAATGGGGGTCAGGGAATATTTATCCCCAAGAGCATCCCCTGTTTCTCAAAACAATGCCAACAGGAAATGAGCTGCTGAAGCATAGCAGTACCTGGTAGAGGGAAATCCTCCTGAATCTTGCTTTCAAGTGTAGCCGTGGAAAACAAGGTATAAAGGAAATCCCTCCAGTGTGAAGCCTGAGCTCGGCCAGGTATGGTGAATGATGGGTTGGGGGAGAAAGAGAGCACAGAGGGCCACAAGGATCTGGGAGCACCATCCTTTCCAGAAGCAGCTAAGAACATGAGCTGCCTGCAATGTGCTCCTGTTCCCCACGGACAGCTAGTCTCAGCTGAGCCAGCCCAGCCCAAAGACCACCATCTCCTGAACCAAGTGTGGCCATCTGAAACTGGGACTAATGGGAAGGCTGAGATGGGGTGGAAACCCCAGAGATCATCATGGGAAAGAACTTGTGTGAACAGCTCTAACAACCAAATGAGGAAAAGTTAGGGGTGTTCAGAAAACATCCATGGCATCTGAAGGTGCTGGCCTGGAGGGTGTCTGCATATCCAGCCCTTTGGGCGCCACTGTGCTGCTCTAAATCACAGGTCCTAGTGCCAACATCAGACATAGAATCCTGGAGAGTCAGGCCATAGGAGCAGCCATCCAACATGTGCTAATAACAAATCAGCTTAACAGAATCAACTTTAAAAAATCAGCTCAACAGATTTTTAAAAGAAAGCTACTTTTAACCAAGTCAGTGTTGGGTGGTGTTAGGGGTTCTGAAGAAGTATGAAGAAGCATCCTTCTTCAGAAACACTTTGGTGCTTCTTAAGGAGGGTAAAACCAGCCTCTGTGGGCCACTTTGGACATTTTAGCTGGGGGGGAGGGGGTTTGATCATCACAGCAATTGGAGTTGGGGTGCAACTGGCATTTACTGGGTGGGGGCCAGGGACAGTAGACATCCTGCAATACACAGGGCAGGTGCACACTATAAAGAACTGTCCCACATTCTGCACGACTTTCCAACATCCTAACAGACCTTTTGCCTTCTGTTATGTAGGCAAAAAAACACATAGGTTTTTACTTAAAATCTGGGCCAATTGTAGGTTACATTTAAACCTGGACCAGGAACACAACTCCTGTTTATACTTAAACACAAAGTATCTGGAGCGTCGTTTCAAAATACATTGCATTTTCCCAGGAAGCCAACTGCTTTGTTAATCAAGGGAGGATTAAATTTTCATGAAAAACTTTACTGAGATTTGTTCCTATTTTTAGATAATCATGTCAGTGACAACAGCACTGCCAGTTATGTTTGAGTCACTGGCATAGCTCTAAGAGTCTGCATTTGCAGCTGCTGTATTCCTAGTGCTAAGATGTATAGGGACAAGCATCTCCCTCTTTAGGTCTGCTAGTGCTGTCAGCTGAGAGCATTTACTACTGAATATATATCATTACAATTTAATGCCCCTTTCTTTCTCCTTCATATTGCAGTTAGACCATTATATCACTTTTTAAAATTAGGTAAATATATATGCATATTATATATATGTATATGTATACAGGTATATACATATAGACACAAACACACATACGTATACTATGAATTTCATTTTAGGAGACTAAAATGGGTGCTTCAGTCATAATGAGCTACATTCCATGGCAGAAATTAACAACCCTGGATTAATCCCTGTGACTTCAAACAGCCAAAGTTTATTTCCAATGTAATTTGCAGATCCATACTGTTCTTCGCTCCAGCAGAGGCAACAAGAACGTGACAAATCTTAAACGGCTCTTTAATGCTTCAATGGCAAAGTGGTCCAGCTCACTTCTGCCACAGTTCGTTGGCCAGTGCATGTCACGTGCCTATGCCTGACTTCAAGGACCTTGGGTGAATGCCATCCCAAGAAAGAGAGGGATCAGAATATTCAGCAAAGCCCTAACGACAATCCAAAGTGTTATGTAAAAGGAAGGTAGAATTTCAAAGGATTGATTGCTGCTGCGTTAGGAAGATTCTATCCCATACAAACTGGAGAACAATAGCTGGTTCTAAGGTCAGTCTGCATCACAGTGATCATGGGAGCCTTTGCGGAGGAGGTGAGATTTGAAAGGTGGATGCTGTTTGGTTATGAAAATAGAGGACATTTCAAAAGCAGACCGGGAAGATGGGAGAACTGGAGAATGACATACACTGAGTGCCTACTATGTACAGGCAAGAGTGGACACTGTGTACAAAGTTTCTATGCAGAAGCCATTTGCCCTAAGTCACACACTTTGGGATTCCAGTGCAGGCTTGGCTACCCCAAAAGCCCAGGGGTTTCTTTCAATTACCCAGGCAGCCACTGAGCAGGAGAGCAGGCTGAGCAAAGGCACAGTGGCTGGAAACGGCATCAGGCTTGTCGAATGGAGAGAGGACTATGGCCTGGTCATTGGGACCCTGGGAGTAAGGCAGGTAAGTAGGGATTAAAAAGGGACCTGGAATTCACTTAACACAAATGTCACTGGTTAATTCTCATGGAACACGATTTGTTTGTGCCCTTGGGGCACAGGAAGATGAATATAACACTCTCTGCCTGGGAGACCTCACAGACCAGAAAGAAGAGGGGTTACCTTGGGAAGGCACATTGGATCAAAGGACAGTGTGGTTCCGGGATACTGGCATGGAGAACGGGACTTATAGCTGTGCAGGACAAGTCAAGCCTGAACTCCCAGGAAAGCCAACTTCTCCTTGTCCCCAGAACCATCTGTCAGGCAGCCACAAGTACTCACTGCCAGCAATGGCAGGGACTTGCATTCTACCAGTTTAGAGAATTCCCAGTCCTCTAGAGGGTCTCTGCTCTGAATCCAGAATAAATGAAACTCTTCAATGCTTGAACTGTGGAAAGCCTAAAGAATGTTCCAAGATCCCAAATTCAGGCTTTGGAGGTGCTTGAAACATGTTTGGGGTCAATGCTCTGGTTTAAAATAACCAGCCACAACAGGAACTCAGTGGGAATTGACACTGACACCGAATTTCACTGACACTGAAATCTGAACCATTGGATGTAAAGAATTATAACCATTGGGAGAAAGGTTGGACTGAACTACCTGTTCCCATGGGTAAGTGTTGTAGAATGGTAGGAAGGAGAACTGGTGACATTAACCAGTTACCATGCTTTATTTTCACTGTAGAACTTATCTGAGTTCACCTAATCGTCCATTATTTGTTTTATTTCTTTCCTTCTCCACCAGAATGTAAGTGCCCGTGAAAACAAGACTGTCATATTTGCCGCTGTGTCCCTGAGGCCTGGAAGAGTGCCAGGATCATAGAAGGCACTTGTCAATAGGTGTCTGTAGAATGAATGAATATTTTCTAATGTGCTCAAATCTAAACTAACCTTCAAGGCATATTTTCCCTGATCCTGAAACTAGACATCATCTTTCCTGGGCCTCTTTGATAGCACATGTTTTTGTCTGGATTCCCAAGAAGTAGAGCCTGAAATGGAGATTCTTGAGCAAGGAACTTAGGGAGGGGCTGCCCTTGGGAGAAACGGTAGAGGCGTGAGGAAAGCAGGGAGGGGCAGGGGAAGTAGGCAAAAACGTCGTTTCAGCAGAATCAGCCTCCTCCCAACCCTGCAGGGGGCTCTGGAGTGTACAGGGCACCACAGAGGCGGTCCCACCCGGAGGGCAGGGGCCGGAGCCCACATCAGTCAGCCTCAGGCCACAGGCAACCCCGGATGGGAAGTGTGGAGAGGGGGTAGTGTTACCCCTCAGGCATCCCTCGGCAAGCGTCTGGAGAAGGGGCAGGCGTATGCTGTTAGCAGCCCACACCTGCAGCAACTGGACTGGCGAGGGAGCCCTGGGCGGCCACCAACAGCATCTGGGCACATCTCTCTGTTTGCCTTCTTTCGGCGTATTTATCAACTTCCCTACAAACAACAAGCTCCTTGAGACCAGCATCCTTATCTCTTTCACCTTCGTGTCCCCCAAAGCATGGGAGAGACGACATGGCAAACATCTCATTGAAAAACTGAGGAAGGAATGAACGGATAAATGCGAACACTCATGTTTACAATTAAGTGTGAATATTCTTAGACACATATTCACTTCCTAAATGACACCAAACATATTTTTCTTAGATGTCTGTGACCTTCAGAAATAAATTTTCTGTACGATCAGGAAAACAATGTAAGCACATGCTTCATCAACAGGAAATGCGGAGATTTAAACCCAGGGCAAAATCTTCTCTAGGCCACATTCTTTCCACAGGCGATTTAAGATAGAAGTTTTTCCATCCGATGTTAATTATATTAAATATTTTAACTTGCTCTTAGCCCTCATTATCTCATTTATGAGTCACTGTATGGAAACAAGCCCGGTTAGCAGAACACTCCATTCTAGGGAGAGCTCCCGCGATTTCCAGGTTAGTGCCGGGCTGCCGGTGTTGATAACCAAGTGACCGACAGAGGGCAGTGCAGACCGATGCACCGATTTTTTGCCAAGACAAATCAAGATGGGAGACCTTGCCCACAGACATTTTGATTGGAGGGAAGAATTGGCTCTTGGTTCCCAGGCTTTTTATATCTGCTGCTGCCTCACCTGCTTCAGGTTAAGTGACTGGTTGTGTCACGACCTGTTTTCAGTTTTTCTCCGCTGGTGATGCAAATGGATGACGAGGCAGGACCACTCAGAGGCCTGTCTTCTGCCCTCTGTGTGCTTCCCTGTTGTCTGCCTGCAGGCCAGGGCCCAGCCTCAGGCCTTGGGTCACTGGGAGGCTTGGTGCAGCCTCGACATCATGCAAGTCCACAGACCAGTTAGACCTCTCCTCAAACCTCAGTGTGTGGTTCCATTCAGGGATGCGGCTTTGGCCAGTCCTGGGGTTCCAGTCAAAGCAATGGATGCAGACATTCTGGGGCCTGAGCTGGGTCTGACATTTTGATTGCTGGAGTGGGCCCAATAAGGCAGCATTCCCTTAAACGTGCCTAAAGATAAAACCCATTCCATCTTCAACTCATCCCTTCCCCTGCAGCCCTTTCACTCCAGCGAAGGGACTGCTTTCCGGCAAAGTTCCTTCCTGGGGGCAAATAAGGACTGAAAAAGGATGGGCTCCTTTTCCAGCAGGGCCTTTCCACCACCATCCCCACTGTTTCCAGGGCCTGGGTCTTACACCTGGCAGTGCCCTCTCCTTCCTTCAAGAGGCACGGATGCAGACTGGACTCTCATGAGAAAACTCTCCAGGGTTTCTACCAGCACTGGGCCTGACCCAAGCCATCCTGGAGGGAGAAAAGACTCCCAACTGAGCCCCTCCCCTGTGCCAGCTGCCAGTTCTTCCGGCCCAGCCCTTTTTGCGGCCTGGACTCAGCTCTGGAACCCTGGGGCAGGCTGGGACGAGGCCTGGATTTTGGTGAGAGAGGCTCGTGGTTCCTACAGGTGCTAGGACCTGCCCCTAATAACCAGGGTTAGTAAGGACTGCAAAGTGACAGACCCCCTTTGGCGCCAGCTACCCATCCTGCCACCACCAGGTGACTTTTAGGTCTCAAGCCCCTGGGAGGTCTGGATGAGCCCTGGGCTCTCCTGTGGGGAGGCCACTGTGGTCCCTTCAAGCACTGCTGCCTGCCCTGTGGAGCCTGGGGTGAGGGGTGCTCCTTAACAGACACCACTCCTCCCAGCCGGCCGCTGGTTTCTGTCCTAAACTGCATAAGTCAGGAACAGTTTAGGGACATATGTGTTTGCCTATGTATCTTCTGCTTACTTGATTAGAATGTATTCCCTGTAAGAAAAAAAAAATTCTTATCCTTAACTCATAGTTTTACTGCCAGGTATCTAAAGAACGTAAAACCTAACAGAGGTGCCATTAATATTTCTTGTATAAATGCTTAAAACTCAGTGTGCCTTCAGTACAGAATTTTATGAGAAAACATCTAAGAGGCATTTAATCAGATTTGGGCTCTTGGAAAGCTTTTCAGAAGAAAGTGAAAAAGTCTTCACTATAATTTCTCTGCTTCTAATGTTTTTTTTTTTCTTTTCTCTCTTCTTGTTTTTTTTTCCCCTCATTCATACTCAAGCTTAAGAGCAAACTCTCATGGAAAAGTTTACTTGCCAAACCTCTCCCCCAGCTAGAGCAGACAGCTCTAACAGTCAAGACACAATATGCTACAAGAGACTGAAAACTGAACACCATCTCACATGCATGGTACTGTTGAACAGACCATAAGCATTTTGGAGATCCAGCTAGGAGGAAGTTAAGTTGGAGATACATTTAGTTTGGGTTATGATTAAGTAGTGTACTATTGCTTCCTGTATAGTATATAGTTAGATTATTACCACCCTATATTCTACTCAGCATGACATACAAAGGCAGAGGGCCAGAGATCATATCAACATGAAATGTCCTAGAGTGTCCAGCACTGTGAGTAATGGTGGAGAAACAAAGTTTGGCATGTATGGAACCAGGCAATAAGCTGTGAAAAAATCTTCCAGTCATCAAATATGTAAAATTTTAAGTGGAGGATTCTGTTCTCATTGGTGCTGAGTCCAAACTATCAATAATAAAACACATATTTTGATCATGTGACTGAGTTCCATTTCCATTTTCTGTCTAGAAAATGATATAATTGTTACCCAATAAATACAGAATCAAAAAATATACCGCCAAAAAGTAGGTTAAAACTATCGTAATACAAATGTTGTGTTATTTTTCTGGATTTTGTAATATTGGATAGTTATCAACTTTTTTCATTCTAAAAAAAATCATTTTTACACCTAATTTTGAATTTAAAATTTTTCATTTTTTATTAAAGAGGACCTCCCCCCAAATTATATGTTTCAGTCCCCATAAAACCTAGATCTGCCTTTGTCCACGTCAGATACATTGGCCACAGTCTGCTCTCAAATAGGTACAGTGTCTTGGAACTGTCTGTGGTGCTGGAGCCAAGTTCACTCAGCTCTCTTCATGGTACTTACTGCACCGGCCCCTGCCTGTGCCGGTAGATTGTCCCTGGAGATGGAGAGTCAGGATTACCAACTGAGATCATGTTTCATGCATAGGAATAGATGCTTCCGCTCATGGAAGGAGTGTCTAAAGAAAAGGGGGCTGAGGAGAAAACCACAGACAATTCCCAAGTATCAGGGAAATTCAAAAGATGTGAGCTCCAAAAGAATATCAACTCAAGGAAAACACTGACTGCCAAGCCATGCCCAAGTCTAGGTCAAGGGCAGAGAAGAGGGATCTGGGGTGAGGGAGGAAAGGCAGTGAAAATATAATTGACTGGGGTAGGGGCTATCTGGAAGGCAGAGAGAGGAGAGTGACTGAGCAGGGTGGCCTGGGAGAAAGCCCTGAGCGCCAGAACAAAGATGCTTCCCGTTGAGCTGGCTGGGGATAAGCCAACTAAAGCTGAGGCTTCACTCCCAGACCCCATGAGAGTCTATGTGAATTGGAATAGATGTAAATGATGGTTTTATACAAGTCTTCTGGCATTCACGAGTGTAGATGGCCATCGGAAGACGGTTTGGGTTTGCCTTCGTTTCTGCTTTGAAATGGGCACTCAGTTTCTCTGAAAGTTGGCGTTGTGTGCAGAGTGAGAGGAGGTCAGTGTTCAGCCTGCTTGAATGAATTTCATCCAGCTTCACTGGCTAAGACTGAGCCCTCTAAGGATTTGGATTCTGCTGTGCAACTCATGATCTAGCAGGAAATGGAATATTAGGAGCCAGTTAATTTCTGTGAGAAATGCCCAAAAAAGGACCAAACCAGGGCCAGGGTGAGTTTTTGTTTGCTTTTTTACCAAAACACATTGGTGGTGCCAGGAGGTGACTGTGGGTGAGAGCAGGCTGTCACCCTCCCTCTCTTGCCCCACATATCCATCATTGACCCCCATCTCTTCCAAATTATCTAAGCCAAAGCAGTGTGCCAGCTCAGCCAGTGAAGCTTCAGACTTTCTTTCCCTTTGTTGTGCACTGAATTGTGCCCCCACCCCCAAAAAGACACACTGAAGTCCCAACTCTAGGTACCTATCAATGTGACCTTATTTGGAAATAGGGGTTTTGAAGATGTAATAAGCTCACATGAGGTCACACTGGATTCGGGTGGGTCCTAACTGCTTTATTTTCTTCATAACATTTTCCTCTATCTGAAACCAGCTCATTTCTTTTCTTTCGTACTTGGAATGTAAGCTCCTGAGAGCAGGACCCTTACCACCAGTGCTCACCAGTGACAGAACACTTTCTGGCACCTAGTAGGCATTCAAGAAATAATTATTAAATGAAGAGTCAGATGCTCAACAAGTATTTGTTGAATAAATAAATGAAAGGTACAAACTCTATTGCCACCATCCTCCTTCTAAAAGGATTTACACCCCAAGCCTGTCCTTTATAGAAATCGAGAAAATGACAATTTCAAGAGGCCAAGAAAAACGATCTCCGTATGAACATATACAATACCACATCTTAAAAGTTAGAAGAGCTCTTGGTGGCTGAGTTTCACACGTGGAATCCTTAATCTTGCATCCAGGACAGGGGGAAAAGCCATCTCTAAGATCAGATCAGAAGAATGGCTGTGACAGGCATCCACCAGGGGGCAGCCTAAGATAGTTGGGGGGCTCAGAAGCACCTAAGTTGGGTTCACTTGAGACAACTGACAAAAATTAAAAGACCCCCCCCAAAAAAAGTGAACTACATCACCACTCTGACGATCCCCCCAATTAAAAAGAGATTAAATAATGTAGCAGCTGCGAGGGAGCAGAATCTACTCAGGAAATACAGTCATGAGAGAGCAAGAAAGATGTAGGAAACCGGAAGTGAGGCAAACATGCCCTCACACCTCACACCTCACACCTGAGTAGGTTCCTGTGGGTGGACATAAGCAGCTCCCTCAGTTCTGACTGGGGACCATCTCGAGTTATTCTTCGGTCCAGGTTGGAGACGGCATCCCCCAGTTTGTTTCCAGTTGTAGGGTGGGACATCAGTAGGATGTTAGCCTCTGGGTTTTCACAAGTGTGGATGAGCTCAGCAACCATCACCTAAACGCTGAAAGATTTTGGGTTTTGAGACTATGGCACAAACTACTGTTTGCCAACCAATATCCATTCTCTCTTCTATATTTACTTAGGGGTGCATAACATCACGTGCCTTGAAGTGTAGCCTTGTGATTAACTGTTGGCCGACGAGATGGAAGCAGATCTGAGGCTTCTTCTGAAAAGAAAATTTAAAAACTAGGAGGGGGCTTTTGCCTTCTCTCACTTTGCCCTGAGTCTGGTGACATCCAGACCTCTGGGAGCCTTTCCTGGACCATGAGGTGACCCTGAGAGGGGAAGTCACAGGCTAAGGATGAAGGAGCAGAAATGGCGAAGCTTGAGTCCTTAGAGAGACCGTACAGCCACCAAACCGATTCTGGAGTGCCTACCTCTGGACTTTTTAATGTGAGAAAAATTAACTTCTATCTTCTTTAAGTCACTTTTCATTGAGGTTTTTCTTTTATCGCCCGCTGAAATTGATCCTAGTTGATTCAGAGATGGTCTTATACTTACTTTGATCGAAAATAAATGACATCCATGGGCTGATTTTCTCTTGGAACTTTCTGCTTCCTGTCCCTAAACAGTGGCCTGGGAAGAAAAGTCGATTAAAGTTCATGTTGCTGGTGTCCCTGCCTGTCTGCCCTATGCTGGGAAGTTAATCGCTGTCAAGCCTCCAGGCTCCCAAAAGGGGACTGTGATGCCCAGCCAGTGTCCTTGGGTAGAACGTCTAGAACAATGGTTCCTAAAGCATTGTCTGCAGATCAGGAGCAGTAGCACCTAGAAACTTCTTAGAACTGCAAATTATCATGCCCTACACCTCAGACTTGGATCAGAAGTTCTGGGGACGGGCCCGGCAATCTGTATTTCATCAAGCCCTCAGATGATTCTGATGCATGCTAAAGCCTGAGAACCACTGTGTACCCAAGAGGAATTGCTCACACTACCCGGAGCAAAGAACATCATCAGAAATAAGCAGGGTTGAAGGCATTCTTTTATGGGGTCTGGGGACAGAAGAGAGCTGGAAGAGTTGCTTAATTGGAAGGAATGGATAGAGGACACAGGATTTAATAAGTGCTCATCTGGACTAAGTCTTTGGTTGATCTTCACAGTTGCCAAGAAATTCAAGACTGAGATGGAATTCAAGGCTTTCCATTTACTTCTGGTTCTTTATCTTTGCTTGTTGCGTGTGACCTCTCTCTGCGAATGAAACATATGGCACCTCAATATATCATGGTCACACAAGTGAGAATATCTTTCTAAGCACTAGGGAAGTCATCTTCGTGAGCTCTCAGCACAGTCAGAAACACAAGGAGACCAATTTTCACCCTGCGAGGCTAGGTTCCATTTTGGAAGCAGCTCAACATATCTGCCAGATAAGTCATATGGCATAGCCTGACAATTTCCCTTAGGAGTGGAAGAAGAGGTGGACCTGGAGAGGAAAGAGCAGGGGTGAGCTCAGGCAGCCTCCCAGCTGGGGAACACCCGCACCGGATCCCTAGGAGCTTTCGGCGAGTGGTCTAGCTGCTTGTAGGGATCACATGCAGTTGGGCTGGGATTCATCTTTCCATTGACTTGAGTTCCTCAGAGTGGCCCACCTGAACACTGAAGGGAGCTGGCTCTGCAACTGCTGTAGACCTCAGGCCTGCGGTGGTAGGCATTTCTTTCAGGACTTTTTAACACTAACGTTAAATCTAGAAATTCTCCAGATGTGAGCCTGACCTCCCCAAGGCAGAATCCAGAAAAGTTAAATTTCCAGCCTCGTGGCAGCTAGAACACAGTCAATCTGACGGACTCATGTGAGACTCTGATTCGGAAGTGAGCAAGTGGGAGAAAGGGGCTGCATGTGGAGCTGGGCTTGCTGGTGACAAAGACAGCAAAGCTATTTGCTTTCAAATGTGGTAATTGTGAGGTTGGGTCCCTGGCACAGAGGCGACACCCCTGGACTGGCAGCAGCAGCGGTCAACAGCTTTGCATCAGTTCCATGACATGGTAAGGCCTGAGACACCTCTTCTGCTTTCTCCAGCCTCAAAAGAATTCTATGAGCTGCCCAATATCTTCTTTTCTAAACTTATTTTCTGATTCATCAGCCAAAATGATCTTCTGTAGCTAGCAACTAAAAATTCTAATATAAATATGGGCATTGGAAGTTGTGAAAAATCAATAGAACCTCAAGGAAATGGGGGTTACCTGGAATTGGTTATCTGGTCTGGCAGGGGCTGATGACTCGAAATGTCCAGAAGAATTAGGGGATGGGACTCTGGCAGCCTGTGGTTACCTGTGGAATGAAATGCTCACTGCAGGCAAGCTTTGGCGATAGCCGGTGGCCACTCTCATAAAACAACATAAAGGCCATGAAGCAACAAAGACCATGAGGTGAGCTGCTTCCATTTCTAGGAACCCAAAACATCCAAGTGACCTCGATTCCACTCAGGTTGCATGATCCTTGCAGGTTCTTTTGAGGTCAGGACTTTACTCTTCCAAGTCCATTCTCAGGTCACTCAGGCCCACTCTCATACCTTTCCCTTGGACTCGAAAAGGCACAGGACCTTGTAGGCTGGATTACTCTAGGGGATCAGATTTCCTCCCCTTCCACCTCCTCTCCTCCCTGCCCTCCATTTCTGCCAAGTTACAGCCACCAGGAAAAAATGATAAGACATTTATTGAATCATCTATAGCAGTGTGACATTCTTAAAATCCCGGACAAGGTTGTGAGCACAGCGGTAGCAGTGAGGTCTGTGGGGCTTCTCTTTATTGTGGGAGATGAGACCCAGGTGGGCCCGGCTCCCACAGCGAGCCTGGACCACGTCTGGGATGCCAGGGGCGTCCCCACTCCAGCCCTCACAGGGGGCAAAGCTACAGAAGACAGACATAAGACAAGACACACATGGCCAAGCACAGACACATCCCAGGACATTGAGTTCAGGAAAAGGAGAAAGATGGGCACACAGCCCATTTGAGGGACGTCCCAGATTCTTGAAGGATTCCCATGGGGGTGGCATGGAAGCACTAACATCACCCACATGGAAGTCTCCTCATTCTGTCCCGAGAACAAACGCCCAACTAATGGGAATAAACCTGGAATTCTGTGTCCATCAGAGCCCACTGGCCTCCCCCTCCACCCCCCAGTGCTGGTGGTTTTACAAATGGGGCAAAGGTTAACCAGAAGGGCTCAAAGCAGTTGACAAACAGCATAGGGTCCCCCTTTCAGAGGTCTTCACCCCAGTAAACAGCTCACACCTGTGTAGTTTCCAAAGCCCTTCCACATGCAAGGGCATCTCACCTCAACCTGACCCCTGACCTGTGGGGCAGACTGAAAATCACATCCACCCATTTCTCAGATTAGGAAGCAGAGGCCCAGAGAGGTTCTGTGCCTTGGAGCACAGAGCAGGTGGTCAAGTCAGGCTAGAACGCAGGTCTCCCCTCACCACACCGACTCCACCGTTCCTCCTGCAGTCTGGAGTCCTGACAACCTCCGTAACCAGAGCCCTTCTCCTGCGCAAGGCTGAATGTTTTCTGGTCGGAAGCTTTATTGGGTGTCTTGTTCTGGCTCACGTGCGGGGGGGCACATATTGGCAGGCCCATTTCCCCATTCAGGTTTGTAAAGCATACTGGGTCCCCAGATGGTGCAGGCACTGTGCTAAGCCCACCTGTCTGTGTTTTCTCATCAGCCCGATGGGGAGGTTTGACCTGCAGATCTTCCAAGTTTCCTCCCAGCTCTAGTACTTTATGAGTTTCCCCAAAGATACATGAAGAAGTCCAGGCCAAACAACAGATCAGTGGCAAAGCTGGAAGACGCCCAGGTCCCCTGCTCCCTGCTCAGGGCTCTTCCAGAGGCATCCATGGTCACTGGGCCCAAGTAGGAACATACGATGACAAAGCACTCCCTGCTTTCACTCTGAAGTGGCCTTGGGTGGATCAAGGGTACTCACAGAATTACAAAGAAGCCTCTTGTAGCTTTCCTTCCGGGAAGGGAGAGGGTCAGATGAAGGAGGTGGGTGATAATGGACTTGAGGGTACTTCAAGGCTTGGGCCCCGGCTCCAGCTCTCTGGCCCTATGCCCTAGAGAAGCCGGTTCAGGGAGGGGTGTGGGTTAGAGAAGGAATCACTGCAGGCCCCTGGATATGTCAAGGAGGGTCACGGAGCTGTCCACTGAGACAGAGAACGTGGCCTGGCCTCAGGCATGGTGGGAAGTCATGAAGTCTGTCGTGCGGGGGACCGCTGGAGAGCCCGTGAACCCCGATTCCTACGCTCTGACCCCTCACAGTTTCCCTGACAGGCTCAGCATCTTTGACTTGGAGTCCCATCTCCCCCAGGGCTAGAGTCTCTCTCTTGATACTGCTTGACAGGACAGTCATGACAGAGGATGAGAGATTTCTTCATCCCAAGGGACACTCGGCCTCCCTTGGGTGAGTTCTGTCGCTTAGGATCGCACAGAACAAAAACAACTCCTTTCTAGAGACATGGAGTCAGATAACTCTGCTCCTCTCCAGCCCAACCGTTCCCAAGGCCCTTCGGCCCCTCCTTACTCAGGACGATTTCCTACCTGTTCCTCGTCCAGGTGAATACTGCAATCCTTGCCTGGGGCCCATTCCCAGTAGATGGCTGATGTTTAGACAAGAATCTCAGAGAGGCAGTGGGCTATAAAAGCTAGCTAGTCTTACTGCCCATTTTACAGATTTGAAAAACCAGGTCAGAGAGGGAAGGGTGGTACCCAGACCTTATACTGTCCCCGCACTGCCTGGGACCCTGAAAGACAGCTGCCTAACTTCCTGGAGCATTCAAAATACATCGGGTGCACCTGCTCACAAGGCTGGCAATAATTTGTTCTGAGACAAAAAGCAACCAACAGGAACCTGGAACCTCTACGAGGATGCAGGCCCACAGCTCAGGGGGGCAGCATGGCATGGGGATTCGGGGTAGATTTTGCTTTTGCTATTTTGTGATGATATATGTATACAATCAAACCCTCTTCTTCCACAGTGAAGCAGACCTGCTGGTGGGGGCGAGGATGAAGAAACAGGGTCCAAACTCAGGGTACCGCTCCTACGATCTGGGGGTAGCCACTGCCCACCCAGACGTGGCACCCTGCCCCAGCCGGGACACAGCTGGGTCTGCACATCATGCCCTGTCCAACTGTCCCTGGCCTGAGCCTTCCCTCTCACTGTGGTGTCCAAAGGGAAGAGAGAGATGTCCCAGTTCTAAGAAAGGGAAAATACACAGCATCCAACCTCCCTCCACGCATACACACACACAGACGTTTCAGAACCGTAGATAATACACATAACAATGATGCATGCCCTTTTACCCGCCTTGGCTTTGAACGGGAGAATTACTGAAGAACAGAGCCTGGAGAAGCACTAGAAGTCGCCTCATGTCACGAATGGGGAAACTGAGGCCCAGAACAGGGCGCACTGTGTCCACTATCTCAGCAGCCTGAGCCCAACTGGGGCAGACTGTGTGTCTCTGAATCTAAGCCTATGAGTCCTTCCAAGCAACTCGGGTCTCCCAACAGGACCTCAAATGCAAGGACCTCAAATGCAAGCCATGTGTGTTACCTGGGGGGGGTGGACACACCCTCAGGTAACACACGTGGCTCCCAGACCTATGAGTCCTTCCAAGCAACTCGGGTCTCCCAACAGGACCTCAAATGCAAGCCATGTGTGTTACCTGTGGGGGGTGGACACACCCTCAGGTAACACACGTGGCTCCCTGACAGAGGAAAGGAGATCATGAGGCAGGTAGGTGTAGGGTGGGAAGGCCGCCACACGCTCCATGGCCAGCCTGAGTCGCCGTGTGTGCCTGGAGCAGGGAAAGCAGGCCCTGTCCCCCTGTGGCTTAGCCAAGACCCAGGGTCCACAGTGCTTCACTGGACATGGGGCTTATCTCTAAACCAAGCACTAGGCCCTTCTCCAGCCACTTCGAAGGCCTCTCCAGGAAGACGTCCCTAAGTCCCCTGGGGCCTCTTCCTCATTATAAAACCAAGCAAAGCAACATTCCCCATCCTCCCAAACTCTCCAAGTGTTCCAGAACGTGCCCGTGAAACAAGCCCACAAACACACTTGGACAGAAACACCACAAGCTGACACAAACGAGATGGGCCCCGCACACGGGTCACGGCATTCTAGCACTTTCCTCCACCTGCCCTGAACCTGGTTCTGCCCCAGTTTAAATTCTTAGGGTGTGGTCTGGTAACTTGTGGCTGGGCAGCCAGGACAGGAGTCTGCGTGCAGCCGCTCCTCCCATCAGCAGCCCCTGCTAACAAGCATGGCAGGTGTGGCTTCCCCTCCCAAACCCTAGGACACCCTGGCGTCCGTGCTGACTCAATGTCTAAAGCGCACAGACGGAAGTCTTTGCAGAGGTCTCCGATTTCAGTAGCTGAGCCCAAGCCAGAGAAAGCTGGTGACGGGGGCTCCTCGTGGTCCATGGGGGCGGGGGATGAAGGGGAGCCCCGGGCCCTGGGCACATGGAGGTGTAAGGTGCTTCGCGATTCACTGATATCACAGAAGGGTGGCTGGCTCACCCCAGTCATGGCTTTGACTTCAAGGGGAACTGGGAAGGGGGAGGGCTTAGGGGCTCTATATGGTTAGTGTAGTTGGGGAAGAGTTTCTCTGAGGCATCCAGCTCTCAACGTTCTGCAACTGATGCCTGGGGACGGGAGGGACAGAAGGGAGGCTACCAGATGAACCCCCGCCTACCTTGAGTCAGGGGTAAAATAATGGAGGTGGTGAAGGTCTTCTTCCATGGGTCCCTCCAAAGTCTTTCCATCTCCATTCCAATCACATCCACTTTTCTGGCTCCTGGCAATTTTTCTTGGGCCAAATGAAAAGCACCAGAACTTTCTCTGGCCTTAGCCCCACATCCAAACTGAAGTCTCTGACTGGAAGAGCCCTGGCGCTTTCCCACTGTCTGATACCCGGGAACTGGGCACCTGGACACCAAGATGCTGGGTGAGCATGGGTCTCGCCTGCACCGAAAAGCACTCCAAGCTGGACCTCTGGCAGCCTCAGGGACTGGGCCAGGCCTGAAAAGGGCCGCGGGCTGGCGAGTAGACTCAAAGAGTCCACATCAAGAGTCAGACACTGCAGGGGGGCTGTCAGGCAGGGCCCGCCCCGAATCCGCCAAAGCAAGGTCACCAGCCTCAGCTCACAAGGCCTCCCACACAGGGTCAGGCGATCACTGAGGCTGGTGGGGACGGGGTCGGGTGGAGCTGGGGACCTGCCTGAGGTGAGCAGGGACACAAGGTAGAGGGGCGAGGGATGGGACAACTTTCCCAAAATTAAGGAGTATTTACATGTCTGGGGTCAACGCCCAGGGGCCCACGGTGGGCGGGGCCAGCGCCTAAACGGGGAGGGGAAATACCCGTCTGCGCCCTGCATCCTCCTCCCACCTCGGGGAGCTGGGCTCCCAGCCCAGGGCCGGCCGAAGGGAGAGAAGAGGCACAGCACGCGTGGGCCGGCGCCCACCCACCCGAGCCCCAGCCGCTGTTCCGAGGAGAGGAGGGGCGGGTGGGCTCAGGTGGCCAGGTTGTCGGCTGGGAGGCCAGACACGCGGATCTGGGAGCTGCTCTTGCTCAGGATGGAGAGCTGGGTGCCCCCGTTCACCCCGCTGCTGGCCAGGGACGGGTGCCGGTGCTTGAAGTCCATGCTGAAGTAGCGGTTCACCTTCCAGCTCCGCCACTTCCGCTTGATCTCCGCCTGCACCTGCGGGGGGCAACTCGGGTGGTCACTTCTGGGCGGACACCCTCTCACACCTCACCTGCCCACCTGCCGGCCGGCCCTGGGACCCCTCCCAGGCGGGCACTCCCGTTAACAGTAGCTGCAGATGAGGATCACCTGGAGAGCTTTAACAACCCAGATGCCCAGACCATACCCCGGAACAATGACATCCAAATCTCTGGGGTAGGGCACCCATATGTTTTAAAGCTTCCCAGGGGATTCCGATACGCCGTTAGGGTTGAGGATCACTAAATAAAACACCCTTCTGGGCGAGGACCACCCCCGACCGTGTTGCTCTTAGCATGGTGCACGCAGGGCATGCCCAGTTTCAGCGTCCACGTACCCACTCCCTTCGCCAGCACCTCTGTGCGGCGCAGGCACCCTCCACCTCCAGTTCCAGCTCCCGTCAGTCCTGACAAGCTACTTGTACTCCGCCTTCTTGTGTCTCCCAGCCACTCCCTGCAGGGCGCTGTCTGCCTCTCCGTATCTACCCTTATCTGACCCTTCTGTAGGTGGTGTGAGCTAATCTTCTTATTTCTCACATGCAAAAAGAGGAGGAAGCCTGCCATGGTCACCCAGCCAAGGCCCAAGCACTTGGTGCAATGGCTTCTGCCCGCTCTCCAAAGCCATCCACCCGTGCAGCCCCCAGCCCCATCTCAGCATCTCTGTTCTGCACTCTGCTCAAAAGCCTCACCCTAACAGGCCTGGAAATGGAGCCTTACTAGAAGGTTCCAAGCCGCTCCCCAGGGTCCCTCAAGTCCCACTCTTACAGGGGATGGGTTTGGGCAGGCAGGCTGGCCTGCTGGGGTCAGGGCTGAACTTTGGATAGCTCCCCACTCAGCACGCCTGCCCATCAACAGCCTCAGAAACGGTATGTACCATTTCCTGTGCCTTGGCCTTCCTCACTTTCAGTTCGCCCTGACTAAGGTGTGTCTTATGGTGAGAGCCCTCCCAGGTGGGTCTGCACTCAACAGCTGGTGCCTTTATGGAGGGAGCTGGGCTCCGGAGGCTGGGCCTCAGCTGCACAGCAGGCAAAGCGGGAGAGAATCTGGCACAGGCTGGAGGCCTTCAGGAGACGCCAGCACGGCTGCCGTCCCCCTCCTGTAGGTGCTGGGAGTCTGGCAGAGTCCAGGTCAGGAGGATCAGCCCTGCGCGCCCAGCAGGCCACAGCCCTGTCTGCTCCCCAGCAAGCTGTACCCCCACTGCTAAGAAGGCCAGGATCTTACCTCCCCATTCAGAAAACAGTAGAGAACAGCCACCACAAAGCCCTAGGGAGAGAAGACAAACAAAACCTGAGAATGCTAGCAAGGAGCCCTCCACCCGGGGTGTGTGGGAGGCCGCAGGAGCAGGGAGTGACACCAGGAAGCAGAAAAATAAGATGATCTGAATGCAGGCACCTGCCTGGGAATCTGCGGTAAGATGGGAAAAGTTCTGTCCCGCCAAGATGGCCACATCCATGCAGCCAAGGGGCTGGTGGGGGCATTCCCTCCCACCGACAACCCTGGCTTTGGATCTCACGTTCCCTTGGTCAAATCCTTCCCATTTCCAAGGGCCAGCTCTAACCCACTTCCTAGAGGAGGCCTTCCCTGCACGCCCCAGAGTGTCCTCTGGGCTCCCCGGCCAGCCCGCAGGCCCGCTGAGGGCAGCAGTCCTACAGGACAGAGCAGACCGGTCTGTATCCACCACCACCTCCCCACTCCACCCTCCCTCGGCCAGACACCCTTGTACGCAGAACACACAGAACACCACGGAAGTGCCTGGGGCAGCGTAGGTGCTCGGCTCTTCCGCACATATTCTTGACTTATATTCTGTGCATTTAGAATTCTTGTGCTGAGACAGGAACCCCAGGCTCTGACTCCCAGGCTGGGGCTTTGTCAACAAACCTCCCAGCCTTCCCAGCCTAAGAACCCGAACAGGTAAAATGGCTTTGAATTGGGGCTTCCCGGGTGGCGCAGTGGTTGCGCGTCCGCCTGCCGATGCAGGGGAACCGGGTTCGCGCCCCGGTCTGGGAGGATCCCACATGCCGCGGAGCGGCTGGGCCCGTGAGCCATGGCCGCTGGGCCTGCGCGTCCGGAGGCAGAGGGAGGCCCGCATACCACCAAAAAAAAAAAAAAAGAAAAAGAAAATGGCTTTGAATTAAAATGGGGCAAGGGGGAGAGTCCGGTCAGATACACAGAATAACTTTGTGACCATCGAGGTCAAATACTCCTCTAAACAGCTGGGCTAGGGAGAGGCGCTCTATCCTGAGGACTTTCAAGGGAGCCACCACCGCCTTCACTGCCCCACTCATGCGCCCACCTGTTCACTTACTCACTGTGCATCCTCGCACTGACTCACTCACCCCTTCACTCACTCATTTACAGCCCCGTTTACTGATTCCTTCATGCACGGACTTACTAGTCTCTGGCTCTCTCATTCCCTGGATCACTTATTTACATATCTGTTTGCTCATCCCCCTGTTCAGCTCATTCAGCTCCCCGTGACCAGATCCTGTGCTGGAGATCTGTCTTACTTGGGTAAGACAAAAAGCTCCAGCACTCACAGGGGTGCATGTTCTACAGGCTGAAGTCAGAAGTGGACAGAGAGGTCTCTTGAGGCCACCGATGGTGAGGGGTGGGGAGCTGCCACCTTTATTGCCCAAGGGAGGCCTGGCTCAGGACACCCAGACGCAGCAGCAACGTGAAAATATCAGCATGTCTTCTCGCGGGAGCCTAGAGGGTGGACGGTAGAAAGGGCTCTCCCAGCTCCCTTCTAATCTAGTACTATTATTCCAGAGGGGGGAACCTAGAATAGGTTAAAGACGTAGAACCGCCAACAAGGTAGAGGCCAGGGCCCTGGCTCCCCATGAGTTCTGCCCTCCACACACGCCAGGCCTACCTGGAAGGAGCCCAGCCCCAGCTCAAACACAAGTCTCTCCCTCTTGCTGACGTCCTCCGGGGAGAAAGCAAAGACGGTGTAGTGGATTCCGAATAGTGGGATGAGCAGCAGGGTGGACCGGGCGAGCCGTCTGCGGGGAAAGAGCAAAACATCTGCTCCGGGGGCTGCCAGGGCTTGGGGCCAGAGCCATGGAGGGCAGAGAAGCCCAGTCTCAGCCCCTGCTCTCCCCCAGAGCTGGGGCCCCTATCCATGGGCTCCCTCAGGATTCTCTCCCAGGGCGTGGGGCCTGGGGGAGATGGCAGCCAACAGGGCCCAGGCTTCCAGAACTCCCTAGGAAGTGCTGGGGAGACATCCCCCTGTCTGCAGGGCACCCATCCCTCTGGGCCATGCCGGTATCCTGTAGAACCACGAAACATGCACACCTGAGTATGTGACTTACACAGACCCTTTTTGGGAGGTGCGAAACCTTTGGGAAAAGTGAAGTCAGGGCAAAACCCTGGGATGGGATTTGGAAGGACAACATGAGGTGTCCTCAAGCAAAACAAGCATTCTCCTGCTCTGAAAAGAAGCTCCCTGTGCCTGGAAAGAGCAGCCCCTAGGGGACCACAGAGACAGTTGGCTTTCCCGAGTCTGGGGCTAGCCAGGCACGCTCGTGGAGAGTGATGGAGAGGCGCCGATGACAGGGAGGTGGGTGGGGAACACTGGGCAGACCACAGAAGGAGAGACTTGGGAGGGGTCCTAGGAAGGATTTACTGACTCCGAGCATAAACAATCACCATCTAGAAGGAGGAACCTGCCACCTGGGAAACTGAGTCGGGGGAGGGAAGGCTGTCTGCTCAGGTGGGAGTAGAACGGGCGAGGGAGAAACGGCCCAAGGGACCTCAGTACTCCCTGAGGCCAGCTCTTCTGAGGTTCCTCTGACTGCAACTGGCTCCTAGGCCCAGTGAGGTGGGGCTCTTGCCTGAGAGGGTGGGGTACAGAAGCCACGGGAAAACATCAAGAGTAGGCATGGCGACGTGTGCTCTCGGGGGTCCTGCTCCGGGGGGAGGGCGGCTCCCAGAGGGTCTCCAAGAGGGGGGACCCCGTCTCTGCCCACCCCAGCAGACTGGTTCCCTTTGGATCTCCTGGAAGAGCCAGCCCCACCCTACAGGTGCAGTCCACCCCCTGGGCCCTCCTAGCAGAGCTCGGCCCACCAGGGTAGGCAGCGGGGTACGGGGGCGGCCGTTTGACTTGGGGCAGTCACACCGTGCGCCCCTCCCACCCTCTTCCGCAGCCCAGCCTTTCTGGGAGAGAATGTTCTACTGAATGTGGGGCCTCCGGATTTCAGGAGAAGTTAGAATCCATGGAGTCTGAGTGATGCCCTTGGCTTACCAGCATCTACTGAGAAGGAAAGGATGGGGAAGGGGAAGAAAGAAAAGCAGGGGAGGGGACACAGCGGAAGGGGAAGGCAGAGCCTGGTGAGACCTTCAGGTGGACCAAGGCTCAGTCCTGGAAGGAAAAAGCCCCTCGAGTGCCCAGTGGCCACCAATCCTCCCCGTGCTCACAGACTGCCCATTCTACAGGACCTGGGGCTGCCTGGACCAGCGCGGGCGCCAACAGGATCTGATGGGCTCCCACGCAGAGCCCAGCTGAGTTTGGGAGTGGTCTAGCCTCTCATCTGTCTGTCCTCTCTCGGATGTGGCTCTCTGAAGGCAGGCATGGTACCTCACTTAACTGTCATCTGCCCCGGCCGGCACAGGCCGTGCACTGGGCTCACACTCGGAAAATGCGCGTCCACGAAGGGATAACCACACGGGCCCGGGAAGAACACCTTGGAGCCCTTGACACTGAGCATGACCTGGAAGCCCAGGTCTGGCTCACGCTCATCTCCAGGCACCCAGAGGGCAGCAGGAAGTGTTGGCTGGAGAATGAAAGTCCAAAAGGAAGAGGAAAGTGGCCTGGAAACGCAGGCATGTGGACATCTTGGGGGTGCCTCTGTGACCCTGCCTAAAGGGGTTACTTTAAAAGAGCAGCTTAACTGAAGAAGCTGAGGAGGGAAGGCAGCCCTGGGGTGTGCCGCGGTCCCTGCCTTCTTGCCTCCTCTCCCCAGAATGGATCTGCTTCCAGGGGATCTGTCCCTGAAGTTTGAAAAGTGCCCTGGAAACCAAAAGGCCAAACTTCTCCAGCTTTCGTGGTGGTGGTGGATGGGACGGGTTTGGCACGTGAGAAACACAACCTTTCAGGCCCTTCCCAGCCCCAGGCAGATGTGGCGAATGCAGCAGGGCATCCCACAGTATAGTCCAAGGGCAACGCCTTCCCTCCCCTGTGGCCCCAATGCAGCCCAGGAATCATCAGGGACTTCTGCCAGGGACCCAGGGCATCCCCACGACTCCTTTTGGTAGATGGGACAGTGGAGGCAGGTGAGGAAGTCACTAGGTCTCAGAGTCCGAGGACCTCTGTCCTTCGGAGGCCTTGGAATGGGAACATATGGTGCGAACCTTGGAACCCCGTGTTGAGGAGTCACAGACTCACGCTACGATCGGATTAACCCAGAGAGACCGCGGCACAGGGCCTTAGCCTCTGTCTTCCTGCCCCAAGGAGGCATCACTGGGCAGGAGAAGCCTAAAGAATACAAAGAAGAGCTCCAACGGTCAGAGCCCCCCAAATTCCAGTGGGCTCCCCCACTTAATGGGACGTCCAAGTTGGAGCTGAGGCTCCAGCAAGAGATGCCCCAGGGACTAGTGCTTAGGGCTCCCTGGGTTCAAGTCCTCACCCTGCCAACTGTGTGGCCTTGAGCGAGTCATTTCACCTCTCTGTGCTGCAGTTTCCTCACCTGTAAAATGAGGATAATACAAGTACCCACCTAATAGGCTTGTGTGGGGAGTCAGCCACTCCGCACGTTCGGTGGGAGTGAGGTGCGTGGGGTGAGGGTCCCGCCCCCTGCAGGAGGACGGTCTAAATGAACTCAAGCTCAAGGCCCTTGGAAATAATTTGGCAGTTGCAAAGATTGAAACCCAGAGAAGTGGGGATTTGTGGAAGACCACACATCACGACAGCAGCAGCGGCAGAGGCTCCAAAGCTGCTTCCTGCTCAGCAGCGGCCGCGCCCCAGCTGCTCCACAGTGGCCACAGCCCCATGCCTGCAACCTCCCCTCCTGCCCCAGGCCACGAGGTTGCAGAGAACTCACAAGACACTCAGATGTCAACATGCAACAGCTGGGAAAGGGCTTGGGGCTGGAGGCACAGGCTCGCTCCCTGCTCTCCTCCAGCCTGGGCGGACGCAAGCTCTGGGCGGTGGCAGCAGCATGCGCCCCCCCTCCCGTCCAGAACACCCAGCCACAGCCACGCCACGCACACTTACAGAGTAATGGTGGACAGTTCTGACATCTTGCAAGAGTGCTGCTGAGCCCGCTGTGGCCTGCAGTAGCATTTCTGCACGCAGCTGCTGGGTGTGACAAGATGGGCATTTCTGTCAGCTGCGGGCACTGGGCAACGAGAAACTGAGGTGGGACTTAGAGTGACACGGCTCACAGGGCGGGCAGAGAGGCCCAGGGTGTAGAGAGAGACAGGGCCGGGGCATCACGTGCAGGAGAAGGAGGAAGCCGAGGGCCGAGACGTGGTCAGCTCTGGACATAGAAATACACACCTCTACATATATACGTGTGTGCACGGACACACAGGCACACGTGAGCCCTCACACTGGGAAACCGACAGGTGGTGGGGCTCGGGAGGGGAGGGAACACGTGTGTTTGGAAGGTGGGGCCTGACTGGGGCTCACGCAGGGGACCAGGAACTGTCTCCGGAGTCAGCTCCAGGCACAGAGCGTGGCCTTGACGGAGATCCCTCAGCTAGACGGGCAGCTGGACACTCACGCCATGGACCTCACTCTGGCCCAGCCCTGCAATCAGGCCATCTCTGCACTTGCTTGTGAAAACCAACTGGAGCATCCACTGGTCTTCCCCCCTCCCTCCCCTCCCGCACCTGCCTCTGACTGAGCCCCCGGTAACTCAGTGTGGGCCTAAGGGGAACAGAGGTAGGATGGATGGAGCAGACCCATGAAACGCTACACAACTACCATGTAAGTTAAAATTAAGTGAAAAATCCACTTCCTGGGTTGCCTGAGCCACGCTACAAGGGCTCAACAGCCACAGGTAGCTAGTGGTTCCTGTGCTGGACAGCACAGATCTGGGGCATTTCCAACACTGCCGAGAGAGTTCTACCGCACAGTGCTGGCTAGACTTCTCGACAAAAGTTCAGAGGGCAGGGGCTGAAGGCTGAGAGAGCACCTTTCGGGCTCTGCCCCGCTGCCCGCAGAAACAAGTCACCTGAAGGAGCCACCCACAGGTGGGCCCAGGATGCCCGTCCAGCTCTACCTGGCACTGGGCGAGGCACAGAGCTCTGCCTCCTCAGAGAGGTCTCAGGCTCAACTGCCACCTCTTCTAGCCCCTCTCGGTCCTGCCTATGTCTGGGTTGGCACAACTCATTTGTTTCCATCTCTGACAAACACGGAAGAAATGGAGTAAGAGCTGTGTCATCTCGTCAGACTGCAGAAGAGGTGCCCATTTCACACACCCTCCTCAGGCACCGTGTGGCCGAGCTCCCAGTAGCTGCCGGTGAACTGATCAACCTGAGGGGGTCGGATGCAAATGAGAACGGATACGCACAAAGAGGCCAGACCTTTGGCATTCATGGATTCGTAATTTGTGATTCCCACTCTTTTAAGAGTAAGTCTGAAGGTGCTTGACATGTAGTGACACGTCGTTTTGCTGAGGCGAACATGTGACTCACACACGTCAAAGATGGGGCAAAAGCCGAGGTCCACCCAGCATCCTTGCCTCAGTTATGTCTGTGGTTCCCTAATTTAACTAACAACATGTTTCAATTCACACCAGACCGTGAGATGGGCACGAGTGAACCATTATACAGATGAGGGATGTTATGATGCTCTTCTACCCAGACCAGCAGTATCAGTACCACCTGAGAGCTTCTGAGAAATGCAGAATTTCAGTGGCTGGCTCAGACCTGCTGCCTCAGAATCTGCATGTTAACAAAATCCCTAGGTGCTCCACCTGCAAATCAAAATTCCAGGAACACTGTTGTGAGGAAGTCATATATTTGAGAAGTTTTTCATGTGCCTCAATGAATGTCAAAGGTCTCTTTTGTACACATACAAAGAGACAGATGGACACATACAAGTATGTTTTCCTCAATAATTAAAAGAGCTTAATTGGGTACTCAGGAATGGAAGCCATTCTAGTCTTCAAATTTATTCTCTACCTTGCCCAGATTGAAAGGTTGACTACTCTCTCCTACAGCCAGTGGCCTGACCCCTCAACCTTGGCCTGGGTGAGCCACAGAAATGAGGGTCCAGGAGCCCGAGAGCCCAAACCTCAGATGTCACTTCATACACAACCAAACTCTAAAGCTTCAGCTGTTCTCCTCTGAGACCCCCTTTCCCCAAACCTCCAATGACTGTTCAAAAGGATCCAGTGAAAAGAAACAAAAAGGAAAATGGGTGGCAGAAAAGCCAGAGACAGGCATGAGAAAGAAAGACGTCAGAATCTCTAAAAAGTCACTTGTTAGTGAAAAATAGAAAAGAAATTCAATCAAGAGGAAGAAATAAACCTAGGCTGGCGGAAGAAATAAACCTCTCGGGCTTTCTTGGGGATGCCCAGGCTTAAAGTTGTTCTGGAAACAGAGGAAAAAACTGGAGAGCTGTTGTGGGCAGATGTGAAGGGATATCAGCCCAACACATAACTCTGTTGACCCAAGGGGACTCAGACGCAGCCCCAAAATCTCCCTCTCCTACCATGTCATGCCCCTTTTGTAATCCCCTCCCATTGTCTACCCCCCTCCCCACCTGCAGCAGACACCTCCCAGCTCAAAGCACTCCAGGTGGGGCAGTTTTTTACAAGGCTGGAACCCATTGGGGCCTCTTCTTCCAGGAAGCCTTGTTTAACACTATCTTCTTGTCTGTAAAGTCTTTGAAGGTAGAAATGATGGTGCAGTCAAGTTTGAAGTCAAGGGCCTGCCTGCATTGTGGCTATGGCTTCACTCTTTCCTGCTGGATTCATCTAACTTCACTGATAACTAGTGCCCTTGGCTGTAAAATGGGGATTATATTGAATCCAGATTTGCTGTGTGGGCATTAAACGTGCATGTACTGAATGGCAAGTGTTTTTAAATGCTCTGCAGTTCTTAGCAGCATGGCCACTTTGAATGTCCCTAACTTTCACCAGTAGGGTCTCCTTGACCCTGGAAACACTCAAACATGTTGCTGCATTTAATGGGATCAAGCTGATCCCTTGTCCTGTGTCAGCCCTCCCACCTGGCTTGCAGACCACATCCACCTGAGGTGTACTCTTTGGGGCTTGAGATGAACACAAGTTTAGATTTCTCTAAAAAAAAAAATTTGCTGAGATTTGAGGGGGATTTTTTACATGATAAAAGTAAATAAAAAAAAAAGGAAACCAACTACTGCCATACCCCTGAGATACCCCTGAGATATTGTGGGTTCAGTTCCAGACCACAGCAATAAAGCGAATATCGCAATAAAGCGAATATCGCAATAAAGCGAATATCGCAATAAAGCGAATATCGCAATAAAGCAACTCACATCAATTTTGTGGTTTCCCAGTGCATATAAGGGTTATGTTTACACTATCCTGTAGTCTGTTAAGTGTGCAATAGCATAATGTCTAAAAAAAAATGTACACACCTTAATTTGAAAACACTTCATTGCTAAAAAATGCTAATCATCTGAGCCTTCAGTGAGTCATAGTAGTAACAAAGATCACTGATCACAGATCACCACAACTATAATAATGAAAAAGTTTGAAATATTGCGAGAATCACCAAAATGTGATGCAGAAACACGAAGTGAGCAAATGCTATTGGAAAAATGGGGCTGACAGACTTGTTCAACAGAGGGTTGTCACAAACCTTTAATTTGTAATAAAAGCAATATGTGCGAAGCACAGTAAAGTGAAGCATGATAAAACGAGGCATGCCTGCAGCTGGTTCTTTAAACGTTTGTACTTAAATGTATAAACCCTGTGCTTATTACAGATAGTTCTTATCTATGCATTAGGAAGGCCTGACAAGACTCTACAGCTCCCAGTCTACAATTTACCTTGAAAACCCTGGCTCCACACTTCCCTCCCTCCAGACCCTGGGGTTCTTGCTGCCTGGGGAGGGATGTCCAAGCTGGTAAAGTATGTCCGGAGGTCAGTAGAGTGTCCTTACTCAGGCTGCAGCTGAGCCACCATGTGTGTCCCTGCACAGGCAGAGTGAGGGGAAGCTAGGAGAGGCCCCAGAGGAGAGGTCCCAGGGACCTCAGAAGAAGAAACAGATCCTACCAGGAAGCAAGGTGGGGCAGGAGCTGGGGGAACCATGGTTGCTTAGAGCTCAAAGGAGAGACAAGGCCGACTTTGCTACCCACCAGCTTCAGAGCTCTGAGATGACTGCTGGCGTGGGAACCAAGCCACCCTCAAGCAAGATAAGCAGGCCAGACATAAGGACATGGTTTCTGACACTGGACCAGAAAAGGTGAGGGGAGCGGTGGGGCCCTGTTTTGTGGCTCCTGGAGACGAAGGCAGGAATGATCTCTCCAGGGCAGTTACCTGCAGAGAGCTGCCCCTACCAGCCCCTTAGGGCAGGGCCTCCAAGAGTTTATGACTTATGTGGATGAACAATTTTCAGCTACATAACATACACATATAAGCAAAGGTTGGTAAACATTTGCCAAAACATGAAAAAATAAAAGGCAATAAATGGAGAGCCAAAAGAAGGAGCAGAGGGGAGGTCAATGTAATCATCCTACACACGGGGAGAAACAAGCCTGACGGAGCCAGGCCCTAGGCTAATCCCTGCCCCCAGCGGAAGGGCTATCACAGGAGAGGTACCCAGGCTGAACAGAGACCAAGGGCAATTTCCACTGACCTGGGGAAGCCTCAAGGAGCCTGAGGGAAGGATCTGGCGCTGGTCCCTGAGCAGTTCCTGCCTCTCCCTCTCTCCGGGAGAATGGCAGGGTGGAGGAGCCCTCTGCTGGAGTCTCTCTGCTGTCCCACTTGTCCACTGGGCAGCCATCAAGGTTCTGAGCCCCAGGTTGCAGCCTCTGATGGAGGCTGGACCAGCCCCCTCTGGTGCCACGAGAGCACTTCAGTTCCTTCTAACCTGCTCTCTTCCTAAACTGAGGACGCAACACATACGGCTTCCATGCCAGAGACTGTCCTCAGATTCCCTGTGCCTATCTGGCCTCTCCAGCCAATCACAGGGGACCAACCTGCCTCCCCGGGGCCGGAAGTGCCTCCACAGCACACACACACCCAGCTGGTCATGCTCCTGACCACAGAGCAAGAAGGGTGAGATGGAAGATGGCTGAAGGAGAGGTGGGCAACTATATTTTAAACGTACTTTAACCCAAAAGAATTCTTGCCAATGCCCATGCTAGGGTACCCCGTCAGCGACACCCAGGCCTTCTCCTACTGTGTCCTGTGTGCAGGGCCCATACAGCTGTTGGACTTGACCATGGCATTCACCGAATGGTACTTACAAGTAGATGCTGGACTCATTGCCTCCCATGTCTGGAGACTGAAGTTTCTGCACGAGGATGACAATGATGCCAATGAAGAGCACAAAGTTAACCTGAGAAGCAAAGAAAAAACAGATGCAAATGAATCTGAGCAAAGACTTTCCACAGCCCTGCCTCTGCACTGTCTGTTATTCCCCCAACAGGGTCCTCCTCCCATCCAGTCAAGATCCCATCTAGGCTTATAATCTTAAGGTGGCAGCATGAGAACACTCATTCACCCCCCAGCCTCCCTCCATAACACTGAAATGACAGAAGGGAGAGATGAAGAAGAATTCCATAGGAGTACTGAGAAATAGCAAAGATTATCACGAGTGAGCCAGAAAAGGGAGCCATTTCTGGAAAAGAAAGAGCAAACAGTGTCAGGGCGATGGAAAAACGACAATGCCAACCAGAGAAGAGGCTATCGCAGAGGTGAGAGCTGTCCTCTGGAGAAACTCCAAGTCCAGAGTCATTGAATATGGAAAACCAGAATGGACAACCATAAGCATTATTAATTAAAGGACTGCCTGGGAATAGCAATAGTGTTTAGCTTCAGACAAAAGCTCTCTAAACAAAGAGGGAAGCTGTGTGTATGGTGGGAAAGGAAGAGGGAGGGGAGCAAATAAAAAGAAACAAGGCGACTACACAGCAACATCTGGCTGTAGCAAAGCAGCGCTCAAGGAAAAAATGTAGAGCCTAACACTAACTTAATAAAAAATAATAAATATTGAAAATAAAATAATTAACCATTCAAATCAAAATCTAGGGAAAGAGTACTACAAATTTCAGTTATACAAGAAAGAAGTTAAAGATAAAAATTCATTAAAGAAATACAAAAAAAAAAGTAGACTTGATCGATAAAAATAAAATTTTTTGGTTTTGCTCTGCTTGTTTTCACAGATCAAGGAGAATGGTAAAGCATCCTCCAGAGGGCAGGGTTCTGTCAGTCCTGCTTTCTACTGCATGCTCAGCGTCTAATCAGTACCCGGAATTTAGCACAGTAAATACTGTTAACTGCACATGTTAGTCCAAAAGGAGAAAATGCAATTAAACACATTTAGGGATGAGAAAGAGGACAACAGATGTATAGAATATGTTAAATCATCACGAGGAAAAAAAATCAAACAAAATGGGAAAATATAAATTAATAAAATCAAATCAAGATGTAGAAAATCAGAATAGAGCAATGACCTCGGGAGAAATTTAAAAAGTACTCAAAGACGTATGCATTAAAAGGCACCAGCCCAGATAATTTTACTGGCCAGTTTCATAATACCTTTAGGGAAGATGTAATTTACATACTACTTCATTATTTAAAAGCAAACAAAAAGAAAACCTCCCAAATTGCCTAGGAGGCTAACAAAACCCTAGTACAAAACCTAGACAAGGACAGAAAGTGTGTGCACGCGCACGCGCGCACACGCACACACACACCCCTAAAACCAGAGAACTTACAAAGAACAATGTAAAAACTATAAACAAAATATTAACAAATAGAATTTAGCAGTGCATTAAAAGAACAAACAGATCACGGCCATAAAGGTTTTATGTCAGGAATGTAAAAAAATCTAATATTTGTTACATTAACAGATTAAAACAATGAACTACCTTTATCCCACATAAGATTGGTGAATAGTTCAGTAATGGAAACATCAACAAAAACATAAGAAATGAGCACTTTCGTACTCTGCCTGTGGAGGGCAATTTGATATCCATGAAAATGTGAAATGTATACATCCTTTGTCCCAGAAATTCCACTCCTGGGATTTACTCTAAAGCATATTCACAGATAACTCAAGAGTATGCACAAATATATCCACCACAACATTGTTCATCATGAAGATAAACTGGAATATTATAAATGTCCATCACTAAGGGAATGATCAATTAATGTCTCCAAAACACATTTGATAAAATTCAACACCTATTCCTGACTTTTAAAAAATAAACTCTAAAACAAGCCAGGAATAGAAACTTTCCTAATTCAGTGAAGGTAACTGCCCAAAACTATAGCAAACACCATCCTCAAAGAAACCAAGGAATAAACAGTATAAATATTGGAAATGAAAAGTAAAAAGTATTTCCATTTATAGATCATGTTATTTTCCATGAGAACCAACTGAAAATGGATAAGAACCAATAAAAGAGCTTCAAAATGTAACCAAGAAAAGAAAAAAATACACAAAAACTAATAGCTTCCCTAAGTCCCAGCACAAATACACCCACTAGAAAATATAACGAAAGAATGATTCCTAGACACAAGACGAGCACAAACTGAAAGACACCATAAAGGGAAACCTAACAAGACAACTAAAAAAAACTATCAAAAATGACTCTATGAGAAAGAGTGAATAAATGGAGAATCATGCCATATTCTTGGAAAGGAAGACTCAATATTTTAAGAAAACCACTTCTCCAAATTTGTTTATAAATTCAATGGAGTTCCTATAAAAATCTCAACCAGCCTTTTTTTTGCAACTTGACAAATTTGCAACTTGACAAATTTGAAAGTCCATCTGAAAAAGTAAATGTGCGAGAAAATTTGGAAGGGGAAAAAAATAAGGAAGGGGATATGAGCACACCAGATATCAAAACATGCTGCCAGTTTACAGTAACTTGCCACAGGAACAGCCAAATAGATTAGTAACATGGAGTAGGAAGTCTGGAACTAAATACAAGTAGAGTACATTGAGTGTTAACGATAAAGTGGCATTTCTACATAATGGAGAAAGAAGGACCTATTCAATAAAAAGAACTGAGAGGGTGGATGTCCACCCACTGGAAAAAAAAATGTTAGATATCATTTCAGATCAGACAGAGAAATAAAATTTCAGATGGATTAAAGGCATACGTGTAATAATGCAATCTACAAAATTGTTATAAAACAATTAAGAACACTTTTATATCTTAAGGTTGGGAAAGACTTCCGTAAACAAGAAATAAGGCTCAGAATTCATGATGAGGAAGCCTGACAGTTTGACTACATAAAATTATGCAATCTTGGAAGTATACTTACAACATGTATAACAGATGAAGCATTACTATCTATCGAACAGTAAGAAAGATAACAACTGGACTAGAAAAATGAGCAAAGAATAGATAATAACCAGAATAAAAACAAATTGTCAGTAAACATTTGAAAAACATGCTCTGCTGTCTTGGAAGTATACTTACAACATGTATAACAGATGAAGCATTACTATCTATCGAACAGTAAGAAAGATAACAACTGGACTAGAAAAATGAGCAAAGGATAATAACCAGAATAAAAACAAATTGTCAGTAAATATTTGAAAAACATGCTCTGCTGCATTAGCAATATGGAGAAATGCACATTAAAACAATAAGCTACCATTATCTCCCACAAGGCTGTGCAAAAATTTAAATGATTGAAATTACAAGTGCAGACAATGATATGGGAATACCCTTTGTGACCCAGCAATTCTACTTCTGGGGATTAATTCTAAAGAAATATTCACACGTTTTCAAAACTATGCACAGAACCGTTCCTAGTAGCATCTTTCATAATGAGGGAAAATGGGATAAAGATAAATGTCCAACACTAGCGGAAGAGCTAAATAACTTGTGCGTCCTTTTTGCAGAATATAACACAGCCACGGGAGGTTGGTTTGTGTGGTGACCTCTTTATTTCTCCTCCTCCCCTGCCTTTCAGCCCAGGCCTCTGTTTCTTCCCTGCTTCTTGTCCCAAGGACACTCACCATTATGGAGCCAACCACAGGGGCTTTGATCACCCACCACAGAGCCGTGTTGTCATTCATATCCCAGCAGCTGCAAGACAGACAGAAAGAAGAGAGATGATGCTTGGGGGCATCATCTCTCCTGGCTGGTTGGAAGGGATGGAAAGGCATCATCATCTCCTTCCAGCCAGCCCCTCCTGCAGCTCTGAGGAGGGGCTGGCTGGAAGGACAGCTCTCAGGCGGGCTGCACACCCAGGCCCAGCCCTGGTTCAAGTGAAGTGCCTTGGTCCTTCCCTCTGCTGGAGCCCAGGAGTGAGGGCACCAATAGGCTCCTGGGCAAGGGCCATGCTCCCCCTTCAGACCTAGGGCTCTGGGGGATGCGACCTCACCCTCGATATTCCTCCTTCCCTCCCGAAAAGGAGAACAGCCACTCAGAGTTGGGCTCAGAAGCAGAGCAGGACTCTGAAACCTTGCACATTCCCTCACTGAGTCCCGGCTGAGATATGGCTGGGTGGGTCCACCCGCAGTGGGGTCAGGGCACAGTCAATGCCCAGGGCTGGGGGTGCAGCCATACCCGGCATTGGATGGTTTGCCTGAGACAGTTAATGGGAAATCAGGACAGCCGCTGACAACCATCTGTAAGAGCCTCCTTGGGGCTCCGGCCCTGGCTCTCGGGCATGCACTCACCCCGTGTCATCGAAGTAGAGCCTCAGCACAGCCCACACGGACACACACACAGTTGGGGTCCCTGGAGAGCAAGAAAAGGAGCCCCGTGATAACTGGAAAACCAATAGGCCCGGTGTCCCCCTCAGACTTGGGGCTTCTGGGGGCCAATGAACCCCTCAGAGGTGGGGTCCCAACCCATGGGGCATGTCTCCCTCTCAGACCTGGAGTCCTGGGGACCCTAACTGTCCCTCACACCCAGGCCTCCTGGGGGTCCATGTCTCTCCCAAACCCTGGGCTACCTCGCCTCTCGGGAGGACTCTTGAGCATATCCCCTCCATCAGACAGTGGGCTTTCTACAAGAAGAGCAAGAAAGGATCCAAGAACCGGGAGTGTGCCATCAGCTGCGAGGCAGGGCAGTGCCTCCCTCCTCTGACCTGACGTTCCCGGACGGCGGGACCAAGGGCATCCCCGGCCATGAGGCCTGAACCTGTCTGGGCAACAGCCAGTGACCTACCCCAGCCAATGATGATGTACCAGTAGAAGTATCTCCTCTCAGGGAAGAAGGTCTCCACCAGCAGGGTGAAGAGGTAGAGGCCCTCAATGAACAGCCAGAAGTAGTTGGATACGACACAGTAGTGGAAGAAAACCATCACGGCCTTGCATTCCACCTGCAGGGAGAGTGAGGAGGGGGAAGGTGGCACAAGTCCGCACCGAACCCTGAAAATCCAGCCCAGAAGGACCAGAGAGGATCCTGAGGGCCCTTCAGCTGAAGCATGCTCGGGCTTAAACACCCCGTAGGTCTGAAAGACTCAACATTCCTGGATTCAGAGTTTAAAACTGCAGCATCCTATGAGTCTGAGTCGAGGTTGCCATGGAGGCAGCTCTGCACAGGTCAGAAAACATGGAACCCCCTTTTCTCCCCAGGCTCATTCTCCCCGACTTTCCCGTCCCCAGTCCCCAGTCCCCACAGGAGAGGCGAATAAGGAGGACCCTGCAGGAGCCTCCTTGGTAAAATAAAGGTTTCAGGCATCACATAGGTTAGGGGAACACCCCTGGCCCCCCAGAAATCTCACAGATCCCCCTCCAAGCGAGCCCTCTCAGGTCAAGGTCTTGTGCTCTGGGCTGTTCTTTCCATCCTGCCCCAACAAAGCCTATCTTTTCTGCTTACCTCCAAATGTATCAGAACTGGGGAGGTGGTCTGGAGGGAACCCCAGCCCATCAGCCCCTTGGCTCCATCTTGGGTTAAATGACCAGCGCCCAAGCCAGCCCTCTCTCTGAGCCTAGTCAAGTGGGACTTGATAGTTCCACCCGACCCTCCTCAACTGCTCTGCCAAGGCCACACAGAGGCCAAGGGACAGGAAGTGAAGTCACGCTGGGGTCTCACTGGCTGCTAGTAACCTCATGGTCATCCCTGGGTTTCCGTGTTCACTGGGGTGGATGCCTTAACCTGCAGGAAAACACCTGGACGGCAGGGCGTCGCAGGGAGGGCCAGTCCTGGCAGGGCTCCGCGCACTCACGGTGGAGATGAAGCAGTGGTTGCTGTCCTGCTCAGCGTAGAGGATCCAGTCTTTGATGAAGACGGAGATGGCCCTCAGCATGAACGACACAAAGAGGTTCATATGGATGAAGTTTCGGGTGCAGTGCAGCTTCCTACACCAGTGGGCCAGGGAAGCAAAAGGCTTTGAAGTAAGGAACTCCACAGCCTTCCACCCTCCATCTCGGGGTCTGCTTTGGGCCGACTCCAGGGCTTTGTCTCAAGGGGGTCCTCCACCTAGACCATCCCCTTCTTCCCACCTAGACTCTAAACCCTCGCTCACTCCCAGGCCCCTGCCACCTGGCCCCACTACTCCATGACCTACTCCCTCCTGTGACCTCTCTTTATCTAGACCAGGAAGATAAAGTGAGGAACGTAGGTCCCCTGCCCAGGGTCTTCCTTGCTGTGTGGCCCTGGACAAGTCAGTTGCCCTCTCTGGGATCAAGTTTCCCATCTCTTATCCTAGGGGTGGGGGAAATGCCTTCCAAGGGACTTCCAGAGCTGACATCCAGGGAAGGAGCGGGAAGTGGGAGGGATGGAACAAGAGCTCTGAGCTGGGGTGGGCTGCGCTCGCGCGAACGCTGCCCAGGGTCTCACCGGAAACGACACAGGATGACCATGGCAGTGGTGAGGGTGACGAGGGACGTGCTGTAGCCAACTGTGTACAGGGCCTTCACCGACAGGTAGTAATAATCCTGGAGCAGAGCACAGGACACGCAGGGCTCCACATGGGGCCTGCCCCCGGCCCCCGGCCCCCACGGAACTGCATCCGATCTCCCAGTCCGGGGCCTGCTGCCCAGCTCCTCCTTCTTCTCTGCTCTTGTTGATGGCCTCTCCTCCACGCCCCCATCAGTTCCTCCACCACCGGGCACCCCCAGCCCCCAGCACCCCCCAGCCACCTCCTCCCTCTGCAGGGTCAGCACTGTGCAAAAGCTGAGTGCCAGCAGAGTGCAGGAGCACTGACCAGCCAGAAGGGGGCCCAGCCTCATCCTGGAGGAGGAGCCAGGAGGGGCCCTTGCTGGGTCCCACATTAACCCTTCAATGGCTGGGTCACAGAAAGGCTGTGTACCCTGAAAGAGCAGCTAGGGAGGTGGAGGACACAGCTGGGGGCCGGAGGAGCTCAAGCAGCAAACCAGTTGTTTCTCAGCCCAGAATGAGCGAATGAAAGTCCTGCCCTCTCATGCAGCAGGTTACGCAGCAAGTGCTCACGGATGCTGCCTGGGGACCGGAGCTTCTGCACATCCATCAGGAGTCAAGGCCTCTGGTAGACACACCCTTCCATCCACCTCCTCAGCCTCATCCCTCCACCTCCAGGTGAGGAGCAGACACTCACCTGGTCCCCGGTCTCAGACTCGTACTCATCAAACCCACAAGCATCGAAATAATGAGGGAACGGCTCCGACCATCCATCCTCTGTGCAGTTCCGGCTCACCACCCTCATATCTGCAGCAGAACAAAAACTCAGCGAGCCACAGAAATGATCTAAAAGGGCTCCAAAATTCTTAATCAAAAATTACTTCTTAAGCGGGAATTCCTGGAAATCCACATGCCCATCTGAGAAGCATGGCAGCTGAAGGTTCATGAGATCCTCCACTGTCCGAGGGAAAGTAGTAATTGTTTACCCTTATACAAAGGATGAGGAGGGTAGGAGGACAAGGTGCAAGCTGATCTCTAAACAAGGGGTGAGGGGACTGAGCCAGAACGAATCCAGCCTCCTTCCCCCTAGGGAAAGGCCTGAGCCCCCTGCCCTAGGCCCTGGGTCAGCACTTGCCAAACTTCAGTGAGAAGAATGACCTGGGATCACAAATGCAGATTCCAGGCCCAAAGATTCTGGCCCAGGAATCACATCAGGTGGTGGTGCAGCAGGAGTTCTCGTCATATCTGGAGCTCTAGGCGATGCCTTTACCGGGAGCTCTGGGCCTTCCAGCAGCTGCAATATCCCATGTCAAGGGAACACGTGGCTTGTTTAATTAACAAGGACCAGACCTCCATTAACCTAGCATCAGATCTTATTAAGATACATATTTAGGTTTAGAAAACAAGAGACTTCGCCTTTTCAGGTTTAGAGGTCTGTTTCCTGTCGCTAATATACTTTAATTTTCTTCTGCTCGACTTTAAAGGCCATTTTGCAGTACACCAGAGGGGACAGGAGTCATTTGCTGGCTGCAGAGTGGAGTCCAGTCTGGTTTTCACCCCGTCTGGGTGCCTTCTGGCCTTTAATGATTGCTCATTTCACCTTCCCCGCTCCTGATTGTCTAAAGGTGAACCACGGATGTCTGGGGGAGGGGAGAAGGCAGCAGCCATCCCCTGCCTCCAGCCCAGCCCCTGAGTGTGGCCCCAGACTGACCGCCGCCCCCCCTTCCCAGACTGGCTTCCTGGGAGTTTACCTGGTGTGTTAGGACACCTGGGGTTGGCTCTTCCTTTCAGGATTCAGGGCCCAGAAAACCGTATACAAGAGACATCTGCATAAAAGAGGCTCCAACACCCATGTCGTTGGAAGAATCCCCTCTCTGTGGCCAATGCCACCTCTGGGGCACTCAGGAAGGGGGCAAGGGCAGAGGCCAAGAAGGGAGACCCCCTACACCTTTCCAACCTCGTGTCCTGCTGGTTGAGTTGGAAGATCTAAGGCCAGTTCTCTTTAGCCAGGAGTCAGAAACGCACTTCCTGGGACTCTGGGAAGCAGCGGAGGGTGGGCTACCCTGCCATAAAGAGAGCTCTGCCCAGAGCGGGGAGACTGGTCTCCATCGCTGCTCAGATTCTGAGTCTTATGACCCAGGACAAAAAGGACATCTGGCAGGCCCAGGAAGAGAAGGGCTCACTTCTGTCCCACAGTTTGATGCCAAATGGTTCCTTCTTCCAGCAAATCTGTTTCAGGCTGCTACTGGCAACCTCTTTCCAAGTGCCTCTGAACGTTTCTTTCAGAAAGTCTGCACGTCCTAGGGGACCACGGCCTTGGCCAAGCCCTTCCCTTCCCTGGGTCTCCTCTCTGCTTTGCCCACATCGGGGTGGTGGGAAGAGGAAAAGGAAGTCGCTTTGAAAAACATGCTTTTTAAAAAGTATCCTGGAGATACAAGCCATTTCCTTTCTTTTATTTTCCTTCTTTCTCTTTTTATAATACAGCGTGGGCTCAGAAAAGTATAAACCTTTTTGTTCAGAACTATTCCATGAATCTGCCACTCTGCTGTTCTCATAGAAATCTCCGGAAGATGTAGTACTCTCCAGATTGTCAACACCCTGCAGTGGCTGCACCTACTTCACTAGGCTGTTTTGCCCCAGCAACTTTGTAGGAGCACAGAATCTTAGGGCAGGGGTTCTCAAAGTGGGTGCCCTCCCCAGACCAGCCCATCAGCATCACCTGGGAGACTGGCCAGAAATGCACATTCTCAGGCCCCACCCAGGCCTGCTAAATCAGACTCTGGGAGTGAGGTCCAGGAATCTGCTTTAACAAGCCCACCAGGTGACTTTTAAAGTATGAGAACCACTGCTCTACATATGGGAGTTCAACGCTATCGGAGACCACTTAACCAAGGAGCTCTTTACTGAGATCTGTGCACAGATCTGTGCACAGGACACTGTATGCACAGTGTCCTGTCTGAGCACTTGTGTGCAAATTTCCATGGAGAAAATCCACAGCTTTATCAGAGAAGGAAAGCGAGCTGCCAAAGGTCACACAGCCAGAGAGAGGCATAGACCGGCCTGGAAGGAGGGGTTCCCCAAGTTCACGGGTTAGCAGACGCCCTCCCTCCAGCCAGCCCATGGTAGACCCCAGCTCATCCCTTACCTGAGAGATCCAAGGAGGTACTGTCAGCAAAGCCAAACTCTCCTGCAAAACAGGTGTGAGCATGAGTCGGGACACCTGGCCATCAGCTTGCCAGGGCTATCCACTGCTTACTCTGCACCATGGAAGGCCAAGGCTGCCCCTGGCCTGAAGGATGGGGGCTGGGCGGGGGGGTGGGATCTTGGCCAAGAGGCTGCATCACACAGAGCAGCCACACACACCTGTCCGACACACTGCACCTTCCAATGCCATCTCATTTGCTTTGTACTTCTATGATGCTAACGGTGGCCCATGACTCAGTTCTCGGCACTGGACCACAGGGAGTGGAAATGAGACATTGTCGGGAGGATGGGAGGGCCTCTGGAGTGGGAGAGGACTGGAAGAGGGTAACTGGGCCTTTCCTCTTTTTTTTGTAGGTCCTTGTTGTTTATCTATTTTATATAAAGTGGTGTGTAAATGTTAATGCCAAACTCCTAATTTATCTCCACCTCCGCTATCCCCTTTGGTAACCATAAGTTAGTTTTCTGTATCTGCGAGTGTTTTTCTGTTTTGTAAATAAGTTAATTAACTGGGTCTTTTCAAGAAAAGGGCAAAGAATAGCAACAGGGGTCCTGGGCTTGCATTTTTTCTTTGGTGCTCAACCCTTGATCTCAGCCCACAAACCACTCCCATCAAAGGGAACCCAGAACTCCAAAGACTTCCTCCTCAGACATTTTTTCTCTTTCTGTCCTGACTCTTTATTCCCAACTCCACCTTTTCTTTAGGCTGAATCTCCTGTTAGCAGTGAACCCCAATTTCCCCTCTACTTCTCAAAATTCTGTTTTCAAGGTTCAGCTGACATGCCACCTCCTCCAGGAAGCCTCCCCTGACATCATCGTTATTCTGCCTGAATGCCACCTGGTTAGGTCTCTTCTACTCTGGAGCTTGCCATACATTCCAACTCCACAATTGGGCTCACTCACACAATCAGGCCTGTATGTGTACATATGCACGTGCCTATGCACACGGGTGGGCTTGTTTGCTAACCCCTCCACGGGCGAGTGAGTGTCAACTTCCCAAACAAGCTCATGGGCACCCTGAGACCAGGAGCTCCATCTTCCATCTTCCTGTGTCTCCCCCACCTCCAGATGGCCAAGGAGGGAGGGGGTGGGGGGGGAGGTGCGATGAACCCAGCCCCTGATGAGCCTCTCATTCCACCCCCACCCACTCCCAGCAGTCAGAGCCAGGCTCCTGCCAGATGGACTGATGGACAGATGATCAGCAGTCTGTCCTCTCCAAGGTTCCTCTTACCGATGGTTTCCGTCTCCCAGACTGAAACAGAGAGAGACAGACAGACAGACAGACAGAAAGACAGAGAGAGAGAGAACACAGAGGTGAGCAAGGGGGCTAAAGTCAGGTCTGCTCTCTCTGGGCCCTGCTGATGATTTCCTCCTCTCTCCCACTCCCAGACTCTGGAGAGAGGCTCTGCTGGGGGTGCCAGAGGCATGAGAACTACAAGCTGGGGCTGGACCAGACACGGGAGACTTCTAAGATTCCCTCGAGAACAGGACACAGTTAAAGAGAAGTATCAGAGGCATGTGTAAGGGGGAGAGCGATCAACGTTCCTGTCTCTCCAATAGCCTGCAGAGCAACAATTATTACAATGAGCATGAGATTCGGCCCTGGGAACCAAGAAATAAAATGAAAAAACGCCACCTTCAGCTTTCTAAGTATTTAAGGCAAGTCTCACTAATCCAGCTTTGTGAATGGAGATGCTAAAAAGCCCTGCCTTAATGAACCATTAAGAAGCAGGGGTAAATAACACATTCATTGTGCAACTGCCAGAGGGAGGCATAGAGTCTGAAGCAAAGTGTATCTTAAGAAAATTTTATTTTACTGCTGATTCATTTTACCTTTTTTTGTGGTTGAAAAGAAGTAGTCCTGCCATGATACCTGACCCAGAGTAGCTGTTCCGTCAACTTTAAATAAACGACTGAACGAAAGGAGTACGTGAGTGGAGGATGTGATTAAGTTGGTTTCTATAGGAATGAATTAGAAACTGGGCTGAATCAGCAGGCTGCCACCTCGCCTGACGTCCCACCATTCATACTGTGCCTCTCGCTTCAGCACTTCCCATCCTGCCCTGTGTCACACCCAGTCCCCACGCTGTCAGGATGGAAGAGTTCAACTGCCACCCTCCTGCTGGGCTGGCTGGAGATTCTGGAGGGGGGAGGTGTGGCTAACAGGCCCCACCCCGGGGTGGGGGGGGAGTTGGGGGAAGGCGAGGCAGGAGTGAGGTGCAGCTAGACCCTGCCTCCACTGGTCCTGGGTGGGGAGGCAGAGATGGGGCCCTGGCACCCCGATACAATGCCACTACCTCCCCCCGCCGCCTCTTGCAAAAGCTCCTTCCCCTCCAGGTACAGTCTAGGTTGCTGGACTTCCAGGTGTGAAAGACTTTGCCGCTGCCTCTCACACACACATTAGGGACAGCGGCAGGCAGGATTCTGTAGTGAAGTGGAGCTTGGAGACTCTCCGCTTCTGGAAGGACACTGGCTGAAGCCTTAGGCAGGTGAAGGACGAAGCTGAGACCCAGGTCTCAAGGGGCCCGAGCATGGCCGCCCACAGGTGTCTCAGACTCTCTAATCTCCTCAGGAGCTCCACCCTCTGTCCTCCTCAAACCAAGGCCCCAACCCAGGGCTCAGCGGTCCACGGGTGGTTCTCAGTACATCACCGGCCTGGAGCCCAGCCCCGCCATCTCTTCCCGCCCAGCCCAACTCAGCGCCCCTCAGCTTGCCACCCTGCTTCCCGTGACACCCCCAGGGTTGGGGAAGAGGGCCAGTCTGGCTCCAGGCCCCTTCCAGTGTCAATGTGGACTCATCGGCCACCAACCTTCTTTAGGAGTCCACGAAGCCTCCACCAAAGACAGGAACAGGCCTGGAGAGACCACCAGACTCACATTCAAAGGAGAGACTCCCCAGAACCCCTTCCCCTCAGACCCCTCCCCATGGAGAGGCGGTCACCCAGGCCTCTCTGTGTGAGCGATAACGGTGACAACATCAGCTAACACTTACCACTGACCATTAAGACATGCCCAGTCTCGCTAAGGGACTTCCATCTGCAGCTTCCACCTGGTTCCCCAGTCACCAGGCCACATTCCCACTTGACAGACTACAGACTAGGAAATGGGGGACAGAGGGGTGAACGCCCTGCTCAAGGTCCCCAGCTGGGTTAAGTGATGGAGTCCAAGTTCGAGAGCCCAGCCACAACGACGCACCTCCACGTGGACTTGCCACGTCTGAGGGGTGCTTCTGTGCCCCTGTGTGCACGAGGGTCCGTGATTTCATCTCCCCACCAGCACATGAGCTCTGGAATGGGAAATATCTGCCTGCAGGGCGCCCTATGTCTCTGGTGCTTGTCTCTCAGAAAAGCCTGAGGTCCAAATAAGGGGAGCAGGCTGGATCCAGAGTGGCCCGAAGAGGCCCCCGGGGTGGGGGACCCACCTTGGTCTGGGTTGAAGATTCGGAAGAGCTCGGGGCAACTGACGAGGACCATCTCACCCACGTGGGCAGGCTTCCAACATGTGATGTTGTCCCACATCCCAGGGCATCCTGTGAGGAAGGGAACCATGGTGAGAGGGCATCCAGACGCCTACGTACACACACACACACACACACACACACACACACAAAGAGCTCGGGGCAACTGACGAGGACCATCTCACCCACGTGGGCAGGCTTCCAACATGTGATGTTGTCCCACATCCCAGGGCATCCTGTGAGGAAGGGAACCATGGTGAGAGGGCATCCAGACGCCTACGTACACACACACACACACACACACACACACACACACACACATATCACACGCACACATCACCCTGCATGAGCTCTTCCACGTCCCCAGGCTGCACATCACGGTGGGGTCCCACTTCAGATCGACCTCCTCGGCGGGCCCTCCCTCTCCCTCAGGGGAGGGGCAGGAACCGTCTGGCCCGAGGATGCCGCTCCATGCCCTCCCCGCCAAGTCGCCCACCGCCTTTCAGGGCAGGCCTGGAGCAGGAAGATAACACGGAGCTGGGACCTGAAGAGGAGCACAGATTGGCCAGATGGGGGCTGGGGAGGAGGGGAGAGGCCTGCAAAGCCAAGGCCCCGAACTATGAAAGGGCTCAGAGCACGAAAAGCCAGGAAGCAGGGAGCACCTCAGAGGTCACTGTGGTGGCAAGGCACGGCCGGATCAGAGCAAGGACAAACTGAGAGCTAGTTAGGAATCGCCAAGACGGGTGACTCGCTGGACATGAGCTTGTGAGCAGGAGGAAGAGGTTGAGATCGACGACCAGATTTTCAGATCTGGGGGGCTCAGTGGACCCTCCGACCCCTGTGCCTGCTCTCCTTCCAGCCCTTGCCAGCCTCTCTGTGGAGTTCTCCGTACTCCCGTCACCACCTCCTCACCTCCCCTTCATGCATCACCCCTCGTCTGACTCCGCCCCTCCTCTCCACCGAGAGGCTTCTTGCCCTTATTGACCTCTCCGCCCTTACTGAGCGGGCCCCACCCTGCCCACCCCGACTGCATGCAGGGCTCGTGTCTGCCCTGCCCTCGGCCCCTTGTCCCACTGCCCTTAAACGAGACCACCAGGCCCAAGGACTTCAGGACAGAATTACACAGACAACTCCCAACCCTGACTCCTGCACAACATGGGGGCTGCCTTCCACGGCTAGGGGCCTGCTGGATATCCCCACCTTGAAAGGCCCAAGATAATCCACACACAGCGTGTCCAAGACTCAACTCAGCATCTCCTACAAAACCCGATTTCCTGTCTCAGCCCCAGATAGAACCCTGGAGTCCCTCTTGCTTTTTCTCCTTCTCCTTCATGCTCCACAGCCGACTGGTCACCAAGTCCTGCTGGTCTGACCTCCGAATATTTGTGGAATCCATGCCCTACTCTCCATCCTTGCACTCCCACCTAGCTAAGGGCTGACCACCTTCCACTGGGGCCATGGTTACAGCCTCCCCAGTGGTCCCCTCGCTCAACCGCACAGAGCTGTGACCGTGAGCTCTTCCAAAGGAAGATCTGGCCGGGTCACACAGCCGCCACCCCCGGTGAGCACCATCCAGTGGTCCTATCACCTCAGCTCCTTAACGTGCTTCCTAAGGCCTGGCCCTTGCTTCTCACTCCGGCATGTGGGGCGTGGGTGAGGCCCTGGGATGAGAGCTCACCCAGGGAAAGGACGTGATGTGAGAGGAGCATGGAACCCCACGTTTTCCAGGTGGGCAGAGATGTAATCATGACAGGGGGGCAAAGGCAGAGAAAGGAGGCAGCAGTGTGGCGGGTCTGAAGGCAGAGTACAGACTTTCAGAAAAGGGACCACATCCTGCTGAGCGGTCTATAATAAGGGCTTTGGAGGGCTTCTCTGCCATGTATGGGACAGCCAGTGCTTGTCCCACCCCACAGGACGGCTAGGAGGACTAAGGAGTTCATACATGTAAAGCTCGCAGAAGAACGGCGGGCTCACTCAATGCACGGTCGCCATTGTTATTACCATTAATTTCATTATTTCAATTAGGTGTCCCTGGGAATCATTCGAATACCTAAGAAAGAGAGATGAAACACAGCCCTACCAGGTGAGAAGAAAGGCCAGTGGAGGGCCACTGACAGACACAGAGGAAGTCCGGGCAGGTGCTGGGCAGGCAGTGGGCGGGGATGGGAGCCCGGGGAGGGCCTCGTGAGCTCACAGCCTCTCTGTTGGGGTCCATGACTGACTTGCAGGTCCTGTTTGGACCAGAAGGCGCCCAAAGCTTCCAGGTGCAGAAAACCCTCTCTCTCAGAACTCAGACCTGGCTACTTTAGAATTCACACCCAGTCACATTAGCCTATAGTATCCTGCTCCCAGATGACTGAGTTTGGGAGACAGAAGCATCATAGAAAGTTCTGAGGACAACAAACCAGGATGATGAGGATGCTGGGGCCACATGAAGGGAGATGGGCCCCAGGTCTGTTACTGATGGTTCCTGTCCACCCATCACAGCAGGACTCCAACCTGCACGTGGCTGGTTATGGCAACATATCCTTGAAAGAGACCTAACAGTACACCTCTGGCCGCCATGGCCCGTGTTGACCATGGAATGGCCATGGAGCGTGGCCGTGTCTGGCCACGTGTCTCCCATGCCCTGGGAGCCCCAGTCAACAGATGTTCCCTTAATGTGGAACATTAGGCCCTGGCACGGCCAGCTGCTTCTGCCAGCTGACGTTCCTAAGGCCTAAGACTCGTTACAGAGCGAGCGAACACAGTCACAAGGGCCGAGGGGCAGGGAAGGACACAGGGCTCAGGTGGGGACGGAACAATGGGGAGGGGCTCCCAGGTTGGAGGTCAGAGGGCTGCAGGCAAGGCAGGGATCCATCCTCTTAACGACTATTCACTGAGCACCTACAATGTGCCAGGGCCCATCAGGCCCAGGGCTACAGAGATCACAAAAACAAATTTGAGAAGTGTGCATTTGAGGGCAGGGGGAGGGAAACAGCAGGGTTTCCCCTCCACACCTGCAGGGCAGCCACAGACTTGAGTTGTTTTCTTTTTTTTTTTTTTTTAAGTTTATTTATTTATTTATTTTTGGCCGTACCGCGTGGCACGCATGGGGATGAAACCCGTGCCCTCTGCATTGGAAGCGCAGAGTCCCAACTACTGGACCACCAGGGAAGTCCCAGATCTTCTGCCAAGGGCTCACTGCATGATTCTAGTAAGCCTCCACCCCCTCTGTTCTGATTCAGTTTCCCTCTGTGCACAGCAAGGGCTGGGTGTCTCTGAGGGGGCTCCCAACTCTGAGTGATTAGGACTCAAATCGGGAAGAGACTGACTCAGGATATGCTAGGGCCCAGAAGGATGGCTGGGAGGCTGGGGCTGCCTTCCCTGGCCCCACTGCCAGGACAGACATCCTCAAAGGGGCATCTGCCAAGGTCCCCTCACCCTGCCCTGTGGCCTGCCACACTCGGGAAGCCCTCCTGGTTCCTAGCCTGAGTCCCCTCCATAGACTAAGGATCCTAGGGGCAATTCCTGTAGCACCAGGGCAGGTATGAAGCCTGAAACTAGAACCCGTAACTCCAGGGCCCAATCCCAGTGTCTGGGTTTAGGAGACTATGATATTGTGATATAATAAGAATTATGCATTTGGCCTTCATCTCAGATTCCTGGCACAGAGCTCCTAAAACCCTGGTGACATCCTGAGTGATGGTGTCAGAGGAGCATCTTTTGTTACTCATAAGCCCCTTTCAGCCATATCTGAGTGTATGCTAATGAAATGACTCTCGGGGGATTGGAGCTGATCCCCAGAGGAACCAACTATGTGATTAGTGGATTGGAATTTTCAGCCCCACCTCTCAACCTTGCGGGAGGGGAGAGGGGCGGGAAATCGAGTTAATCACCAATGGCCAATGATTTCATCAATCATGCCTACATAATGGAACATCCATATATACCCCTAAACAATGGGATCTGGAGAGCCTCTGTGCTGGTGAACACATCCATGTGCCAGGAAGGTGGCATACTCCAAACTCCACAGAGACAGAAGTTCCCGCACTTGGATCCTTCTGGACCTCACCCTATGTACCTCTTCATCCGGCTGGTCATTTATATCCTTTATAACATCTTTTATAGTAAACTGGTAAATGTGTTCCCCTGAGTTCTGTGAGCCATTATAGCAAATCATGGAGCCTGAGGAGGAGGCCATGGGAACTCCTGATTTGTAGCCAAGACAGACTGAAGTGTGGGTAACCTGGGGACCCACGACTTGCAATTGGCATCTGAAATGGGGGAGCAGTCTCCTGAAGCTGACCCTTAACCTGTTGGGTCTGTGCTAACTCCAGGTAGTGTCAGATTTGAATTAAATTGTAGGGACACCCAGTGGGTATCCGTAGAAAACTGGATAATTGCTTGGTATGGAAAATCCACACATTTGGTGTCAGAAATGCTGTGAAACAGTTTTGCTTTATGGGACAATGTCCCCGACCCCATCGGGAGCTTTCAGCCATCCACACACCTCTCTGGCCTGCATCACTGGGGTCATAGGAGACGCAGGTCACCATCTCGGGGCTTCGCAGGATGCCCTGTGCACATTTCTCCCGTAGGTATCACCTCCTGGCCTGACCCACGCAGGAAGAGAGGTGGGGTCTGTCTCCTCTCCTGTTCTGGATGGGGTCTGCTCTGGCCTCAGGAGCCTTGGAGTTGAATCCTCCCAGGAACGTTTTCCAGGGAGATGAGGATGGGATTTGGGCCCCTGAGAGTGCCTTGGGTTTTTCTAACTAAGGACAGCAACTCATTTTCCTTCCACGCCCACAAAACACATCCAGTTTCTCTTTCCCCATCTGTTCCAGACTCCAGTCCCAACAAAGCTTAGTTCTGTTGAGGCTAGAAGATTTCAAGATGGCTTTTCTCCCCCACCCTCCTTCTCCTTTTACCTTTTTGGTGTCTTCTCTTTCCCCTTCCCTTCCCTCTTTTTCACTCATTTATTCAAGAAATATTAAGTGCCTATTACAAGTCAGACACGGAGAGCAAAACTGGGGTGAATAAACTCCCCTGGTCTGTGCCCGCACAGGGCTTATAGCCTGTGGTCATGGGAATGAGTTTGGATTTAATGCCAAATGCTGAGAAGACCCTGGATGGTGTATTACTTTCCTGTTGCTGCTATAACAAAGCAAACTTGGTGGCTTAAAATGACACAAGTTCTTATCTTACAGTTCTGGAGGTCAGAAGTCTCACTGGGCCAAAGTCAAGTTGTCAGCATTCCTTCTGGAGGCTCTAGAGGAGAATGTGTTTCCTTGTCTTTTCCAGATTCAGGAGGCCACCCACATCCCTTGACCTGCGGCCACTCTCTCCATCTTCCAAGCCAGTAGCATAGCATCCTCAAAGCTCTCTCCTCTGACCCTCCTGCTACCACCTCCTGTCACCTATAAGGACGCTTGTGACTACACTGGATCTGCCTGAATAATCCAGGCTACTTGCTCCATCTTAACTTAATTATACCTGCCAAGTCCCTTTTGTCATGTAAGGCAACACATTCACAGGCTTTGGGCATTAGAACGTGGGCATCTTTGGTGGAGGCATTATTCTGCCACCCACAGATGGGTTTGAAGATGCAGAGTCACATGATCTGATTCAGCTGTGTGGGAAGGTAATATATTTCAAGAACAGGAAAGCAAACATGGAGACATGTCTGTCAGGATATGGCAGCAGTCCAGAGGAGGGTGGTGGGGCTCGCTCAGGAGCCATGGCAGCCAAGGTAGAAAGGAGTTCTGTGTAGGAGAGTCTGTAGGCAGGACTGACAGGACTTGGTGACACACTGGCTGGACCCAGCCGATAAGTGTGCCAGGGAGCGTTGGTGCTAAGCCATCTCACGTGACTGAGTGCTCACCCATGGGAAGTGGGGGGAAAGTGATGAACAGGTCTCACAAACATCCCTCACGGACTCCATACCCTTTCTCTCTCTCTCTCCCCTCTCTGCAGCATCCCTGGAGGCCACGTATCGAGGGTGGCAGTGTTGCGAGATGAAAGGAGCCTGGATCTCTGAAGAACCGGGCAGAGTCGAACTCCACCTCCCACCTCTGCTGACCACGCTGGCTGGTGACGTGTGCAAGCAAGAAATGTTACGGCGCTAAGTCTCTGAGATGTTAGGGTTCATTTGTTACCGCAGCATGGTCTAGGCTACCGTGACTGATGCACTAAACGGGAGAGAGGGGCCAAGGATGGCACCTGGGTTTGAGTGTCCAGATGGCTGGCTAGCTGAGCCACCCGCCACAGTGGGGAGGGCTGGATGAGAAGCAAGTGGTGGAGGGAATCGGCAAGCTGGAACTCAAGAGTGTCATCTGGGGTCTGTTTGGTTTGAGATGATGCGAAGAGCCAAGTGAAGCTAGATTTCAAATAGGCAGGTAGACGAATTTCTGGAGTTCAGCGGGGAAGCTGGAACTGGAGGAAGAGAACGAGAAGGGGTCGGCACAGCAATGCTCTGTAGGGCCGTGGACCCGGATGATATGTCCAGTGAGAGGGCGTAGATTTGAGAAGAAAAAAAGAGAAGAGACTAGGGCCTGGCCCCAACAGAAGAGATGCCACCACTCAAAGAGGAGCCGGCAAAGAAGACTCAGGAGGGGTGGCCAGAAATACAAGGAAAACCAGAAGACGTTGGTGACACAGCAGCAGGAAAGCCTGCTTCAAGGAGGAGGTGGTCAAGTGCATCAGACACGGCTGCGGGGTCGAGAAAGTCCCTGGCGTCTTCTTCCCCGTGCAGAGGAAATCAGAACCGGTCCTCTTCCCTGGGAGAACTCTCCACTCTGACACCCCAAGCCTTCCGATCTACCCCCCTTGTGCCCCAATTCTACACGAAGCCTGCCTGTGCCCTCCTGGCTCAGTCTGTCCCGCCGAAAGCCTCTACGGGACTTGATGGGAGGAATTCAGGCACCGGGGGATTCCCGCTCGGGGGGAGAATGCCGGGCACACTCTCCGGGGCTGCTCCCACTAAGATGCTGACACACAAAGCAGCCAAGGAGAGGAAGTGCCTTGTGACAGCAGGAGGGGAAAAGACCACTTGGGCAGGTTGAATGGAGAGAGAACGCAAGAGCCATTAGCCCCGACTGGAACAAAATAAGGAGCTAATCTCGGGTTGTCATGGTGATGATTCTGTCCAGTTCCACACAGTGTTCAAAACTCGTGAGACCAGGGGCGCCAAGGGGACTCAAACAAAGGCGCAGTCCTCTCTTTGAGAAGCCGCCTGAGGATGCCTGCGTATTGTTAGAACAAGCCCCTCATTTCGGCATGCGATTCAAGGGTAAAACATGATTCAATTTACTGAAATTTACTTTACAGCCAATGTTACTGATCCATAAAATGAGGACCAGCTGTGAATTCCGTGCTGGGGGAGTAGAGGAAGGACTAAAGATGCAGCCCTCCCCTCTGGAACTCAGTGGTTCTCAAAGTGCGGACCCCAGAGAAGGAGCGCCCACTGGGAGCTTGCCAGAGATACAGACACTCAGGCCCCATCAAATCCACTGAGTCAGAAACTGGGGCTGGGCCCAGTAATCTGGGTTTTAACAAGCCTTCCAGGAGGTTCTGATACAGAACCTTAAGTCTGAGAACTACGGACCAAAGAGAAACAGGTCTGGACAGAAACAGAACCCTTTGTCAGATGTGGGGAGCGAGTTCCAGAGGGAGGGTCCCTACGGACCCCGCCCCCTCCCCACGCTGGGGGTCTGTTCGTTCTCAGAGCAGCTGGGAGGCACGGATGAGAAGCTGATCTTGCTCCGAGGATGGGGAGCCTGGGCCCCGCCTTGCAGTGGTTCCCCCGCCCTCCTCCAGGCTCTCTTCTGGTGAGGGTGGAGCTGGGGGCTAGGGTACACACTCTGCACCCTGGACAGGCCTCAGAGGCTGGGTCAGAATAGCAATGAGCAGGCTTTCTTGTCTCTCCTCCAAGCCACTTCCTTCCTGCCGCCGCCAAGGCCGCTTCAGGCCTCCCTCTTCCATCTTCTCCAGAGTATGGGGCGTGGGACCCCCAAGGAGGACCACACCTGACCAGCCCACTTAGACGCAGGGAATGCCTCCAGACTGATGCAAGCCCGCAGTCCCACAAAGAGGACATGCTGGCAGGACTCACCCTGGGCAGGCAGGCTGGCCGGGCTGAGCCGAGAGAACAAAAGCGGCCAGCCCAGCAGGCAGTGCCTGTGCCCTGTGTGGGTCTGGGGACGCTCCAGGGAGGAGGCGCTGGTTCCCACGCACAGGAGTCCTTTCTGCTTCTCTCTGGGCACAAGAGCACTGCAGCACAGAGGGCCCTCCTTGGCTGGGACAGCAGACCTGGGTCCTGTCCCAGAGCTGGCTCTGGTCCTCGGCGTGACTTGGCCAGCGACGCCCAACTCTGGCCTCAGCCTCTCCGCGCGTCCCATGATAGAGCCGGACTTGGTGCTGTCTCAAGTTCTGTTTAGCATTCAGGAGTTTGGAACGAGGGACAAAACCACTAAATGTATCACCTCAACAACGGTCCCAATAAACATCTTTAAAACCCACCAGGGATGCTGTGGACAAAACCACCCAGTCAGAAAGCTTGCTTTCACTCTCCGCTCTCTTATCTATATTTTCCACCCCCTTCAGCTGCCTGCTGAGCTCCGGCGCCCCTCCCTAGCATATCTCTGTCCCTCGGCTTCCATTCTGAAGGCCCCTACATGCATTACGGTCCCACGTTCTCTTTGCGGTGGAGGTCCCAGGATCAGTGAGGGATATGGATTTGAGGGGATGCAGGTGCCGTCCTGGGAACCCCTCACCATCCCCCCAACCACACGCACATGTCACAGACACACCTCCCCTCTAGCAGATCAGTGTCTTCATTCCAATGCACTCACCTTATGGGATTTAAAAGATCATGGGGACATACAAGTTATATATATATATATAATTACATAAAAATATATATACAAGCATTACTGTGAATACACACTCACAGTCACTGGAACAAGCTGACAGATTTTCTTTTTCAAGTGTGTTTCCGGGACATCGGCTGACCCCTGGCCAGCGTTCTGTGCATGGTGCGTGTGCCTGGGACAGAAGGGGCAGGGGAGGCGCAGAGAAGGGGTACAGCAGGAGGGCTGGCCTCTCTCATTTCACCCCATGCACAGATATTAACACCATAAAGCTGATTCCTGCTTATAGTCAGATTGGACTCTTGGCTCCCAGCCGGGTTTGCCTGGACACTGGGGGCTGCTCTCTGGCCCAGGTAGGCATAAGCACCCTGGTAGAGGCTATTCTCTGGCCAACCCAGTGGCTCTCAAATCTGGATACACTTTAGAATCGTCGGGAGGCTTTTAACACGTGCTCTCAACAAGTCCCCCTGTCCAAATGCCAATCACGCTGGTGTGCGGAGGGCCTGGCCATCAGCATCTTTAAATTCTCCCAGAAGCTCTGCAGGCCCCACCCCTGGCTTGGCCCTCACTCCACCCGGGCTGGACACCTAAGATCACAGCTCGTCATGTGAGCTGAATGAGCGCATGAGAGCGTGAGGGGATAAGTGAGCGAATGAATGAGCAGGTGCATGGGTCAGTGAAATTCTTCCACAGGCTTGGCTGGGGTCCTTTGACCAGGTTCAGGTTTGGGGGTGACCGGACTCACAGGGCCCCCGAGGCAGGGCTAGAAGAGGGAGGTCCAGGTGGGGTCCTGGGGAAAGCTGGAGGGATGGCAGCTCAAGGGAAGCCACCACTGCTATCCCCTCCGACCTCCAACTCCAATGGCGGCAGATGTGCAACACACAGACACCTGCTCCCGGGCCCTCAGCAACACGTCCCTCTAGCCCATCCCCACCGACTCCAATTCAGGGTTCCAGACCTAGGGGCGGACTCACTCCCCTCCCCCACCCACCTCTCGCTGCTGTGGTTTCCTCAGCCCAGAACGTTCTCCCCAGTCATCCATCCCGCAGCTCTCACCTGCCATCAAGTGCCTACTCCTCCCTAGGGCCTAACTCAGGGGTTCTTAGCCTAGTTTCTCGTCAGAATCGCCTGGGGAGCCTCTAAAAATCACGGTGACTACAGTGGAGTGAAGTTCTGGTCTAACTGGTTTGGATTGTGTTTGGGTACATTTTCCTAAAAGCTCCCTGGTGACTCTGACGCACGGCCAGGTCTGAGGACCAAGGATCTGATGTAAACGCCACCTTCTCCATGAATCCTTCCCCACAGAGAATTCCTTTCATTGTCCTCTCCTGAGCATACCTGGGGGTGAGAGCCCCTCCCGGCAGCACTGGTCTGCCCCTCCTGGGGTGGTATCCATCCTTCCATCTGCCTCACTCAAGTTCACACCTCTGCCTGGATGCCCCTGGAAGGCGGGGGGGTCTTGTCCTCTCCCTGCCCGGGGCTCCACAGGTGCAATTCACTTGCATGCCTGCTGGCCGGGTCCCAGCCCCACATCCCACCTCGACCCACCCCTACGGACGCTTCCTACTTCTCGACCCCAAGTATATCTGAGACCTGCGAAGCAGGAACAATGGCCCCGGGTTGGGAGGGAGGGCGCCTGGGTTCCAGGCCCACCTGAGCCTGACACTCCCCCTTCCCATGGTTCTAAAGAGTCACTGCCCTCCAGGCTCCACATTTCCATCCCCTAGGCAAGAGGCCTGGACAAGATATTCTTTGAGTCTCCTGCAACTGTGCACCCATCCAGGCCCCCTGCCTCAGTTTCCCTGGCTGGTGAGGCCTCAAATCCACTTTTGGCCTCAGTTAGAGCTGAGCAAGAGCTCACCTGGAGGGAAAGGCCAGCATGGCTGGGAGTGACTCCATTACCAGTTAATGCTTGCTGAGCTGACTGGCTAGGGAACCCAGCCCAGCGGGACGATTACATTTAACTGGGCTGCAGACTAACCAAGCATTTAAACAGATGGTGCTCAGCAGAGCTCCCTGTAAATGGGGAGGATCGGGGGGAAAAGTGGATCCCTCTAGGGTGGGTGGAGAACCCCACTCTCCAGTGACTGAGGCATGAGAGAATCTGGCGAGTCCTCCAGTGATGCCCCCTACCCCCAAATCCCCAACTTCCCACACAGACCCTCTCCCTGGCCCTGCTGGAGTCAGGAAGCTGAGGGTGCCCTTGCCCTATGGGCCTCCGAGTCCCATCTGCACAGCAGGGGAGTTAGGAGGAAAGGGGTTACACAGGACCACTGGTTCTCAGCCGGGGCCATGCCACTCCTTTGGGACATCTAGAAAAGTGAGGCTTTGGGGACTGTCACTGAGATCAGGGGCTGTTAGGGGTATCTAATGGGAGAGCTAAGGCCACTAAATGTCCTGCAGCGCGCGGTACCATCCAGCACAAGGAAGCAGCATCCGCCCCCCCAAGCTGGTAGCAGCCCCAGGAGAATAGCAGCACCAGACACGCACAGGACTGGGGTTCCTGCTGCCTTGTTCTCTGCCTTCTGATGGAGTGAGCCGAGGAGATGGGAATGATCCCACACCTCATGCTCTGGGGAGACCAGGTGCTCTCTAGCTCGGCCACCAGCAACAGCTGTGTCCCTTCCACCACCAGGCCCAGGCAGCCTGCTAATGAGTTCTCTGACAGCCACTGCTCAGCCCAGACACCAGCTCTATCCCAGCTCCCATGGGAGTGAAGGTGGCCACGTCCAGTCCCCCGGAATAGCCCCTTCCAGAGGGAGGCATCCAGGGCAGGCCATCGCCAAGGAGGGCAACCCCAGTGTCACTGCCTAGAGCAGATCCAGGGCTCCATCACCACAAAGGGCTTTCTGAAGGACCCAGGGACCTGTACCCTCCACTACTTTCTGTAAGTTGGCCAGAGGCTGGGACATCACTTCTAAGGCTGGCCTGGATGTGCCAGGGATGGTGGCCCTCTCCACCACCCTCCTCACCTGGGGAGGAGTCATTCAAGCCCATCAGCTCGTTGGCCCTCTGGAGCTTCTCCAGGCACATGGCTTGCTCCTTCTTGAAGATGCAGTCAGAGTGCATGGCGGTAGCCTGCAGGAGGCACAGGGGATAGATGGTGAGAAGGATCAGGGAGGTTCACCTACAAGCCCTGCTACTTAAGCCTCAGGGGCACTGGGGGAAGGGGAGCGACAGAAGCAGGAAGATGACAGTGACAGAGAGATTTCAGAGCCAGCGGGGACCCTGCCTCCACTTCGTCACAGATGCCATGAGGACTCTTCCCCTTCACCAACTCAGTGTGGGACCTGGGCAGATCCCACCCGCTTCCTGGGTCTCAGTTTCCATGTCTTATAGTAACATTAGCAAGCACACACAGAGCGCTGTACTAACTGAGTGCATTACTCTGTCATATGCATGCATATATATATCAAGAGTACTATAGGGGCTTCCCTGGTGGCGCAGTGGTTGCGCGTCCGCCTGCCGATCCAGGGGTTGAGGGTTCGCGCCCCGGTCTGGGAGGATCCCACGTGCCGCGCAGCCGCTGGGCCCGTGAGCCATGGCCGCTGAGCC
>NC_041218.1:46732364-46778052 GCF_002837175.3 Physeter macrocephalus
GCAGGGGAAGGCCCGCATACCACAAAAAAAAAAAAAAAAAAAAAAAAGAGTACTACAAAGCGGGCACTATTTTTATCATTTCCCATTCTACAGATGTGAAACTTAAGCGCAGAGACGTTACGAAACTTGCTCAGGGTCACACAGTGTAGTAGACTCTACAGCCAGGATTCAAACCCATGCAGTCCAGCTCCAGGGACCACAGGGCTACAAGTGCACTTTAGGGGAGCAAGCAGGGGGTGAGAGAGAGGAGGGGCTGAGAGAGCTCATCCTCTGACGTGCCGCGGAGCCGCTGGGCCCGTGAGCCATGGCCGCTGAGCCTGCGCGTCCGGAGCCTGTGCTCCGCAACGGGAGAGGCCGCAGCAAGGGAAGGCCCGCATACCACAAAAAAAAAAAAAAGAGTACTACAAAGCGGGCACTATTTTTATCGTTTCCCATTCTACAGATGTGAAACTTAAGCGCAGAGACGTTACGAAACTTGCTCAGGGTCACACAGTGTAGTAGACTCTACAGCCAGGATTCAAACCCATGCAGTCCAGCTCCAGGGACCACAGGGCTACAAGTGCACTTTAGGGGAGCAAGCAGGGGGTGAGAGAGAGGAGGGGCTGAGAGAGCTCATCCTCTCTCTCCTCTGGGGGCCCGGGAGCTGCAGGTGAAGGACGGTGGTAGCATTCTGTGGGGCTTTGTAGCCACTCTCATGTACTCCTGCCCCATGTGACAAAGGAGGGAACTGAGGCTCAGAGAAGTTTAGAAACTCCTGCCCAAGGTCACACGGCTGGTTAGTGGCAGATACTGGATTTAAGTGTAGGACCAAGTAACTTCAAGGCCCACGGATGCTATCACGACAGCTGCATCCTAATGTTGTCACTTCAACTCAAAACTCCAGGGCAGGGCTTCCCTGGTGGCGCAGTGGTTGAGAGTCCGCCTGCCGATGCAGGGGACACGGGTTCGTGCCCCGGTCCGGGAAGATCCTACATGCCGTGGAGCGGCTGGGCCCGTGAGCCATGGCCGCTGGGCCTGCGCGTCCGGAGCCTGTGCTCCGCAACGGGAGAGGCCACAACAGTGAGAGGCCCGTGTACCGCACAAAAATAAAAAACAAAAACAAAAACTCCAGGGCAGGGATGGTTCCATAAGGGGATGCTGGCGAGTGTGGAGGCAGGCACAAGGCATCCCAAGCTGCCGAGAGCAGTGCTCAGGGATCCAGTCTAGCTCTGATTGTTCACAGATGTGCACGGAAAGGGATGAACTTGTCTGTGGTCACACAGTAAGGCAGGGCAGAGGCAGGACTGGCATCCAGGGCTCTGAAGACGGCTGCATCCATGCTGGTCAGAATTCCCAGGTTGAGGGGCAGGGGCCAATGCCTGGGAACCCTGCACCCCATACCTCTTGCTCAGAGACATGAGCAGAGAGCAGCCTTCTGAGCTCTAACCTGCCAGAGACTAGTGAGCTGGGGACCAGGATCACAAGTGCCTTCTGCAGCCTTGACGAGGGCCCCTGCATACAGTTGAGCAGGTTGTGTACTGCACAACTCTAAAGGCTGCCGCATATGTTACTATCATAATAGATTTGTAAATTATGTAACAATTTCTGGTCAAATCGGTACAGGGTCTTGAGGAAGGGGCACCTTTTTTAGTTCACACAAAAGTGCCAGATGGTCCAGGGGCGTGCTGGCAGAGATACCAGCCATGTGAATTGAGCTTGGCTGATAGTACACAAAAGACACAGGTTATCTGGGGTGGGAGCTCAGGTGAGCCTGTGGCTCCAGCTGGTCATGGAGGGGAGGGTCCTGGGCCCTTACCATAGGCAGCAGAAGCAGGGCAGCCAGGGAGGCCTGTACGACGCTGGCCATGATGCTTCTCAGCCCAGAAGGAGGCTCAGGCCAGCGCTGTCCGCCTCTCACTCACAGCAGCTGCCGCTCAGCCCCAGGTATCTACAGGCTAGAAAGAAAGGAAAGGCATGAATCCTGCGGGTCCAGCGTCATAAGAGGGGCGGCGACAGCCCCCCACCCCTACCTGCAGCAAAGCCTCCAAGGGTAACCCCCCTCCATGCCTTTGTGCTGTTCTTTATTCTTCTATCCCACAAGCATCTGCTGAGTGCCTACTCACTACTAGGCACTGGTGATACAGCAGGGAACACGCTGGCTCGGGCGCCGTCGGACTACAAGAATGGTCTGAATGGCTTTCTCCTCTGCAGCAGGTGACTGTGTCCCCAAATCTCCCTCCACAGGAAGAGAGTTTCAGCTGGCGCATGCGTGCCCACCTGGAGAGGACACTTCCAGGTCCCTCTTGCTCTCAGGTGCGGGCATATGATGAATTTCCCACCTATGGAAGGTGGGTGACAGTGACACGTGCCACCTATGCACCACCTGTCCCTAAGGCATCGCGTGCTCACCCCTGCTGCTCTTTCCCCCTCCCCGATGCCAGACCCAGGCTGGACAGAGCAGCCAGGACAACACCGAGAGGCGGGGAGCGACACACCAAAAGGAGCCAGGATGACTGAGTGCACCCGCGGCGCTGAGCCAGTCTGACGGCATACCTAGCTTCAGGATGCTACGTGCCCTTCTCTCTAACTCACTCACTCATACAGGGCCGCTTTGTTCCAGCAGCCAAGCCTGGTCCCCAACAAACATAGCCTCCTTTCACCCTGCCTCAGCCCACTTGGCCTCCAGGATAAAGCCTTTACCAATGCAACAGACAAAAAGAGGGACTACTAAGGAGGATATGCCCGGACCTCGAGGACCTTCCCCGCAGAGCTCCTGTGGTTCTGAGGCCCGAGTTGCTACTAAGGACCAGAAAGGGCACGGGCAGTCGAGTGACGAGCCTGAGGGAGCCCCAGCACATGCCCAGAGGAAGAGTCCGGTCGGCTTCTAAAACTTATCATTAACACATATTCCCTGCAAGCCAGCAATTCTGCATCTGGGTATCTATCCTAGAGAGATATTTGTGCTTATACAGAAAGAAGCATATGCAAGGATATTCACTGCAACATCATTTAAAATAGCATCAACAGCAAAAAATGCGGCAGCCAACCATCCATCGAGCAGGCACTGTTAATAGGCCCCTGCATAACCATACACTGAAATACTATACAATAATTAAAATTTTTTGCTACTATTATTATTAAAAAGATTGAGTACGCCCATGTCAGGGCCACCACTAACCCACAGGTGCCTGGTTTAAGCGGCCCATGGTGGCTGCATCCCAACCATGAGTCCTTACACACTTACACCCCCCCCCATCAATGGGCAGAGCAGCCAGTACCCTGGGGCCCTTTGTGCCCCCAGTGGCTGCCTCCTACGCCTCCCTCCCTCTCTCCTTGCCTCAACAAGCTCCCCTTGGCCTCTCCAAGCTCAATCTGGTGACAAACGAGCAGCCGAAAAGGAGAAAGAAAACCAGCCGCAGGAAGGTTCAAGGAAAAGGGGGTCCGTTTTATCTACCCACTGCTCTGCCTTTTTGGCGCCCGCTTGGAAATACTGAGGGAGGCTTTGGTATCCCCAAGAGATGCTCTGAGAAGCCCAGGGGGTACCATGGGGATGCCGGCCCAGCCTCTCCCCCAGGGGTCAGGAAAGACTGGGCAGGCTGGGGAAGCACTGGCCTCAGCACCTTGGGCACCCCAAGCACAGGCTTCAGCCTCTGTACCCACTCCCAGGACCTTCCATACACCTGGTGGCCACAGGCTGCCTCTGGCATGATGTGACACCAGTGGTCCACAGGGGGGTCGGTCATCTCCCCTATCCCTGGGGAGGCCAAGGCCCTGTCTGCAGAGAGCTGGTGCTCCCTACCCACCCGGCTGCAAGAGAGGAAGGCCGGGCCCACAGCTTCTCAGCAGACGCTAAAGACTGAGGGCCTAGAGAAGCTACTAAGGCAGAAGGCCTCCGAGACCTGGATTGATTCTCCTGCACGTAGGACAATGTCAAGCCAAGGCCTGGTGGGGACTGGGGTCAGGGAGGCTTCCACCCAGGACAATCCTGGGTGCCCCCAGCACCTCCCTCGACCCTCCTGGCAGGGGCGAAAGCAGCCACACAGCCTGTAGCCTGGGCCTGGGTTCTGGCCTCAGCACTTGGCCACAGTCAAGACCCTTGCTTCTGCAGGTCTCAGCCTTTTTAGCCGAGAGGAAGGTGACTCACCATCTCAGCTCCCTCCTTGGCCTGCCTCACAGCCAGCTGGGCCCAGACAAAGCCAGAGGAGGGAAATGGGTGCATGGCCTGTGTCTGTAAGTGGACACACGGTGCCCCTTCCTGGAGGCCGTCCCCCTTTTACTCCCAGCAACGTGCCACCAGAAACACATCTCTTGGGAGAGACCTCGGCCCTGGGACACAAAGCAAGCTTCCTGGAGGAAGAGGCCTGGGAAGAGGGAGGAGTGCTCAGGGCCCCCTGAGATGGCAAGCGCACTACCCCCTTCCTTCAGGACTGGGTCCCCACAAATGGAGACTCACGGCCTCCTCCCCCGAGCCCTGACCCGGGACACAAGATGAGCTCTGACCTCTTAACACAGTCCTCAACACGGGCTGCTCAGCACAACCGCTGAGGAGTGTTTAAAAATACCCCTGCCCAACTAAGTCGGAATGCCTTGGGCTGGGGCCTGGGTATCAGTGTTGTTTAAGCTCTTCTCATGTACAGACAGGATTATAAAGCCTCCATTTTAACCTTAACTTATTAGAACCAAGAGAGCTGGCCTGGGAGAGCTAGTGGCTTGCCCAGCTGGGGGTGCTCTGGAGGGCAAGCGGGTGGCAGCGGGCAAGCAGAGAAGGAGTTTGTGTTTTGAGGACTGGCGGTCTCACTTTCTCTCTCTCTCCCTGACACACACACACACACACATACACACACACACACACACACACACACAGAAACAGGTCTACAGAGAAGAGCATAAAGACACGTCAACTCCACAGAGAGAGACATTTATCCCCAGGGCACACACCTGAAGGCATCAATACAAACACCCATGTGTGGAATACACAAAAGTGGAGACTCCTTCAGGGACTGAGAGACAACTCCACACACCTTCACAGAAATACAGAGGCACACTCAGAGCACAGCGCAGAGGTATGTGCAGATGCATCACACAGCGATTTAGATCTTCACATATGTTTATCAGATTATTGATGCATATAATCATACACACACTCATTCTGCAAAGGCATTCAGATATTCAGCGGCAGTTAGATTTATTTGGATTCAGATGTGGTTACAGGTACACACACATATGAGCATGTGCGGAGACAGACAGACAGACAGACACACAATACACACACTCATTCTGCAAAGGCATTCAGATATTCAGCGGCAGTTAGATTTATTTGGATTCAGATGTGGTTACAGGTACACACACAATGTGTGTGTGCGGAGACAGACAGACACACACACACACACACACGGGGCCCAGACTTGGGGGTACACACAGGAATACACAAAAGTGGAGACTCCTTCAGGGACTGAGAGACAACTCCACACACCTTCACAGAAATACAGAGGCACACTCAGAGCACAGCGCAGAGGTATGTGCAGATGCATCACACAGCGATTTAGATCTTCACATATGTTTATCAGATTATTGATGCATATAATCATACACACACTCATTCTGCAAAGGCATTCAGATATTCAGCGGCAGTTAGATTTATTTGGATTCAGATGTGGTTACAGGTACACACACAATGTGTGTGTGCGGAGACAGACAGACACACACACACACACACACGATGCCCAGACTTGGGGGTACACACACATATGAGCATGTGTGGAGACACACACACACACACACACACACACACACACACACACACACACACACACACACACACACACACACACACGATGCCCAGACTTGCGGGATGCTTATCCCTGCAGTGGATTAAAAACGAGCTGGAGCAAGCAGAGGCCCCCGCCTAACCATCCCCCCGCTCTCTGCTTTGTCACCAGGCTGCTCAGACAACGCGGTGAACCAGGAGAGCGGCGTGCCCCCAGCCCAGTGCCGCAGGGTGGAGGGGCTGGGGTACTCTCAACACGAGGCCTCCTCTGGCACTAGACCCGGGTTCCTGATTCCCACTTTTGCCCCCCCTTGTTCACCTTCCCCAACTACAGTCCAGCCTCTGCCCAACAGGACACAGACACTCACTAGCCGTGAGGTGGAAAGACGAAAGCTGGGAGCTCCCAGGCCTTGACCTTCCCACTCCCGACCTCAGCTGGAAACCTCAGGGACGACCTCCTGCAGCCTCTCCAGGATGGTGAACTCAGCCCCCACCTCTTCTCTCCTGACCCCCACCCCGAGGCCACTGGGCACAGCCCCTGCGGGACAATGCTCAGAGTTTACGGTCTGAGGCCACCTGTCCCAAACCTCATATTCCTCTGGACCACATGCCTGGCTCCTCTGTCCCAGGAAAGCACTTTGAGATGTGTCCCCTGGGTCAGCCACTCCCAGCCCCGTCCCCTGCGCCCTGTCCCAGCTGCCTCTCTCCTCTGGACTCCCCCAAGCTGCCAGTGACCCTCCTAAGGGCCAGGCCTGGCCACTGCAGCCTGGGGTTGGACTCTCCCCTCCCTGAGGATGGATGCTGGGCTCTTTCAGCCCAGCCACGCATGTGGCTCTGCATGACCTGGTCGCTGATATTCCCAGGTGCTCTCTCTTGGGTCCAGGCTCTGCTGGGATAAAATGGCTTTTGCAACTAATCTGAGGACAATTAAACTACCTCCTGGCATTTAGTGTGGTGGACTCGTGAACCATTTTGCTAGGGTTTTAAGCTTAAAAACCTCAGGGAAGCCACTTAACTTTTCTGTGCCTCAATTCAATTATATGTGAAAATGGAATAACAGTAATACCTACTTCATAGATGTTACTGGAAGGCATCAACCAATTGATATAAGTAAACTATGGAGAGCGGAGTATAGCCTGGCTCCCAATAAGGGCTGTACATGTGTTAACTATTATTATTATCTTACCACTTTGTGTTCAGGTTTTTTCACCTTCCTGCTGCCACCTCCACCACCATAAGCCCTCTGTCATATTCAAAATAGGAACATCAGGCCTGCTGCACTTTTATTTGCTAATGGCTAACGTTTATTAACCACTTGGTACATGTCAGGCACTCTTCCAAACAATCAATATGCATCAACTCATTTCACCTGCCCCAAACCCAGGCAGTCTTTCCTAGCATTATCCTCATTCTATAGCTGAGGCGACTGAGGCACAGAAAGGCTAAGCAACTTCCCCAAGGACACACAGCAAGCATGCGGTAGAGCTGGGAAGTGAACCGAAGCAGCCTGGCTCCAAAGCTTGTGCACTCCGTCCCTAGGCTCCTGCCACTCTGTTATCTGTAAAAGGAAGACCAGCTCAGAGTCCACTGGTACCCTATTAGTACCCTCTCACATCCCTGGGGACTGGCCAGGCCCTCTGCTACCCCTCTGCCCACACTTCTATATCTGAAGCACCCTCCTTAAGAAGAGTGAATTACAGACACAGCATTTCAGACCTGAAATGGACTTTAAAGGTCACCTCCCCCACAGTACTGAGTTTCCTGTGGGGAAACTGAGGCCAGGCGGGGGCGGGGGGAGACACTTCCCAAGGTCACACAGGAGAGAGTCCTGGAGCCCTACCTGGTGGGTGGGAACGCACATGTCCCCCTTACAGACTTGGGAGGACCTGCCCTCCTCAGGCCCCATAAGTCCAGCGACTGGCCTGGGGCAGGAACAGAAAGAACAGCTGTGTCCTCCGGCGAGCCACTGCGCCAGGCACGCAGGAAGACGGCGTCATCAGTCAGCACACCGGAGCCAGCGGTGACTCACTGGGCTCTGACTTTCCGCGTGCAGTGGGAGGGGACTCGGAGACCCTGCAGCCACCCCCCACACTGCCCCACACCCTGCAGGACCCTTTCTGCAGCCCCCCAGCTGAGAGTGGTCCAGCTCCTGGGCTGGGGTGCTCACCCCTCTCCAGCAGCTAGTCCAGGGCCCTCGGGGAAGCTTTGATGTCTCTCCACTGCACCCTTCCAGGCCAGCCGTGAGCAGCACAGGCTCCTTTGCCTCCTGGGAGCCCCCCACAGTGGGAGGGCAGCATCTCACTCCTCCTCTCCATGGGGCCACACAGCCCTGGGTCCCTCTTCTGCCCTCATGGAGCTGAGGCATCTCCTATTGGACTCCTCTGGCCGTTCAGCATCCCTCTCCATCGTGGGGCAGTGCCAAGCCCGGACACCACACCAAAGATGACCCAGGGAAGGTGGATCGTTCACCTCCCTTGCCCTACACATGCTCCCTTTATTAACGAAACCTGAGCAACACCCACCTCCCACTTCCTCCTCGCCTTCCTAGTACAGAGGACCAGAGAGGGGAGCCTGAAAGATGAAACACTGCCCCCCCAACTCACCCCTCAAAGGGAGGGAACTTAACTTCTTTCTGGGAAACAAGAACCTCTTTCCTCCTCAGTAAGGTCAGAGCTGATAAAGGTCAGCGTCCAATGCCGGAGTGAGGGGTGTTCTGGCAATCAATGGATTAATCATTAACACTGACGTTCCTCTTTGATGTTCAAACGTTCCCCTTTCAAAGCCTGGTCCCCGGAGTCCTGTGCACAGCAGGTGACAGAAGCCAGGTCCCTGGAAGGCCTACGATGATTCCACCCAGGCCCTGCATTTTACACGTAGGGAACCTGGGCTCAGGGTAGGGAAAGGCTGGGCACACCTGCACACGGGTAGTAATATCCCATTTCACGGGCGAGGGTTTGAGGCCCAAAGAGACCCAGAGCCTTTCCCAAGGTCACGTTGCAAAGCCCTTCCACACTGGCTAGTTCAGGCACATCTCCTGTCCTGGAGGGGTCCTGGGAGTCCTCTGCCTGGGACAGCCCGCCAGGGCCTGAAAGAGGATGAGGGGAGAAGAATGGGAAGGAGGAAACAGAAGATACCAGAAAGGGGAAAGGAGGGACGGGGCGTGATGGAAGGCAGTGAGAGGTGTGTGGGGAGAGGGCGGGAGGGAGGGCACAGGAAGCAGGCTCTGGTTTGTGGATAGTTTACTTAGCACCTCCCAGGCGGGGGGTGAGGCTGGGGCAAGGTGGGAGGGAGAGCACTGCCACCTGCGCTGACCCCTGCTAGCCAGCAGTCCCTCCAGAGTAGCTGTGAGTCCCTGGAAGGGCAGGCCAGCTCTGACTGGCAGGTGCCCTGGCACCTGGCACAGTAGAGCATGCGGTGGGGACCCTCAAACCCTGAGGAGTGCCGGGTGGACGGGTTTAGGAAGGTGAAGGCGGGGTGTCGAGGGACCCAGCAAGATACCAGGAGTTAGGGGTGGATGAGAGGGTGGAAGGCTGGTGCTAGTCTGCGGATGCCAGGGACACTGCAGCCTTGTTCCACGCGAGAGGGCTGCAGGCACTGAAGAGTGTTAAGCAGGGCAGTGAAGTGCTAAGCTTCCCATTTAGGGAGTATTCCTCAGAAGGCTGGTGAGCTGAGTGGAAGGAGAAAAGCTCAGGCAGAAAACCTATCCTGGATTCAGGGTAGAGGTGATGGGGGCCTGGGCAGGGAAAGGCAGCTGGAATGGAAAGTGGGGGACAGAATCCAGAGGCTTGGGCAAGTGGGAAAAGAAAGTCTCCCTGGCCCACCCCTCTGGGGAAATGGCAGGAAACAAATGTCAGAGGGGGACAGGTGGGATAGAAAGAAACCAAAGGCAGGACCCGATTCACCACACGACCTTAAATCAGAAACTGGCACATAGGAAGTGCCCGCAAAGGAACTGTATGTTTATTTTTTTGTCTCAGCCACCCTTCTCTGATGCTCATTTTTCACAGGGGAAAGGTGACAGCTAAAGCAATACCTGGAGCTGGGATGAGAACGTCCAGATATTCCACAAGGCCAATCCAACCTCCTATCACCACCTCCAGGAAGCCCACCCTGGCTGCACCCACCTCCACTGGCCTCACCCTCCTCTGAGAACTACCAGCCCTAGATGAGGAGCCCCTTACTCCTGCCTCAGCTGTTTCAGGTCTTGTCCTTCTCTTCGCGAGTTTGAAGCCTGTCTGGGAACAAGGGGCATGTCCAGGTTTCCCTGAGGTTTTCCTCCTGGTGGAGATGGGCATGCCCCTGGCCAAAGAGGTGAATGGGAATGGGGGCTCAGGACCTGTTTGGTGAGCTCAGCGACGCGATGTCCTTTCATTTTCAGACATGAATGTTGTCTCTGGGTGTCCTTAGTGCAGGAGATTTATCACATGAACACAGCAGAGGCCTGTCTAAGGTAGGATGCTGAGGCCAGGCATTAAATAGATGGGCACCCTGAGCTCCAGGCAAGGTGAAGGGAAATATCCAAGGCCCCCCCTAGGGCGGCTTGGGCCCCCAGGACTAAACCCCTCCCTTCTTCCACCTCTTAAACCACTTCTCTTTGCTAACCTACAGCCCAGGGGTTCACAAACCCTTCCAGCAGGTCAGATCCGGCCTGTCACCTATTTTTGTACAGCCAGTGAGCCAAAAATGTTTTTTAATTTTCAAATGGTCAGGAAAAAATTAAAAGGCTCATACTTCATGACACAGGAAAATTGTATGAAATTCAAATTTGTGTCCGTAAATAAAGTTGATCAGAACATAGCCCTGCTCATTTGCATAAGTATCACCTATGGCTGCTTTTACGTTATGACAGTAGGATGAAGCAGTTGCAACTTAGTGTATGGCCAGCAAAGCCTAAAATATTTACTATCTGGCCCTTTACAGAAAAAGCCGACCCACCCTCATTCCACCCTCACGCACAACAACACACACACGCTTTCTCCACTCAATGCAACGTGCATCTGGACGCTCATTAAGGAAGACTTTGTGATCTTCGTTGGGCAGACGTCTGAGTACCCAGGTGTGTCGAGATCTGTGTGAGAGGGTGTGTCCCACTGTCCATATGTATATCGTGCTCTGCTGTTGTATGTTTGCCCCAGCTCTCTGGCAGGTGTCATGGGAAACCTTTATGCCGCCCCGGCAGTGTGTCACTCCCTCTCTGTGTGTCACTGTGGAGGTGGCTGTCACCATGTGTCTCTGACGGCATCCAGGGCTCAGTACAAACACGCCGCAGCTGAAGAGTTTCCAGCCTGCATGTTGCCCAGCAGCTGGACCACTAGGCCCAGACCAGTCAGACCCTGGACTTGTAGATTCCTCCATTCAGAGGTGGCCAAGGGTTCCAGGGCCTCTAGTCCCACCTGTCTGGGGCATGGGACCTCTGTTCACATACCTCCCCAGACAGGAAACCCACTGTCACCCCAAGTGTCGGCTCCACACTGGGTAGCTCTCGGGGAAGCAAGGCCTTCCTGGCACTGAGCTGAGCTCGTGCTCTGTGCTTGGCACACCTTGGTTCTGCCCTCTGGCAGACAGCACAAGGTGTCCTCTGCTTAATAGTGCCAGCCCTGGGTCGATGAAATCTTCACCCCTAAGAGGCCAGAGATCTGGGACACTGAACCTGAGGCCACATCCCCAGGAAAAAAGCCACCTTGTGGCCTTAGATCTTGTCTTTCCTAGCCTCTTAGGTGTAGATACTGATCTCTAAACATCCATTTTGTTTTGTTTTGTTTATTCAACACAAATTGAGGAAGTGTCCCAAAGTAGGAGCATGGCAAAGAGGGGTGGCCGCACGAAAAAGGATGTATTCCAAAGTGTTTCTCCGATCAACGCCCTGCCAGCCTAAACCTTACACAAAACAGGACCTTAATGAATCTTTTAGCCTGATTAGTTCTTAGAATGTAGGAAAGAGTCCTTCAAGAGGCTCCCCAGAGATAACCCCTCTCACTTCACATAGGGGCAAACAGAATCATACGGTCTTGTCCCAGACACAGAATCATGGGTGAACTACCCACCACAGGGGAGGGAAGGCACCGGGTTCGCCTCCCTGGTCACCCCACACACACTTGTTGATGAATTGTTTGGAAGATCTGGACAGGGCCTGCCCCAGTGTGTTCTATCTCTCCCTCTCACTTCACATAGGGGCAAACAGAATCATACGGTCTTGTCCCAGACACAGAATCATGGGTGAACTACCCACCACAGGGGAGGGAAGGCACCGGGTTCGCCTCCCTGGTCACCCCACCCACACACACTTGTTGATGAATTGTTTGGAAGATCTGGACAGGGCCTGCCCCAGTGTGTTCTATCTCTAATTCATATACTCAAATTTTGACTGGTGTCCAGAGTGGCACCTCTGCTTGCCCTCCCCTAAGTCAGTGGAGAGCAGGAGCCCCAGATTCATCTGGGGACTGGGGGTTCTGCCAACCCAACGTGCACCCAGCACCAACTCAGACTGGCCCCCTGAGAAAATCTGAGCACTGCTGCCCCCCAACCAAGGCCCATACATAGTTTTGTATCCCCTTCCTTCAGAAGCCCACAGCCGCTCAAAGCCTCTAGCCCGACCTTCACAATGCTTGTCTGCCTCTGCCCAAGAGGGTCCCAAGGCAGGTTGCCCTCCACCGACTGTGTAGCCCCCTCCCATCCCCCAGCCGCCCCCCATGCAGCGCTGCTCACTAGAAGAGCCAAATGCTGTGTATTTTCTTTTGGTGTGTGTGGGAAGGCGGGGGGAGCGGATAAAGGAGACATGCACTTGCACTAAAAGCATAGAAATCATCTGGAGAATTTAGCAGGGGTCCTCCATCCTTCCCCCAGCAGCTTTCAAAGGGGGTCTGAGCACAGGCCAGGGGTGAGCTTCCACTCCCATCTCCACGTGAAATACAATCACCTCCTGGCTGGGCTCTCCCCTGACCGTCTAGCTCCATCCATTGGCACCCTGGCCCCTTCGGACAACCCCCCACCCAACCTGCAAAGGTCCTGCCTGCCCAGGATGTGGGCCCCAGCCTCCCGCAGCTGCAGCAGGAGCCTGTGCCTTTAAGGCAGCGGGCAGGGGTCTCATCTCAGGCGAGCCCACTTCAGCCAGGGGAGGCCAACGCGTTTCTCCCACGGGCCCCCGTGGGGCGTTTCCTCCCGGGATCGCAGAAGCCCAGGCATCTGGACCCCCGCCTCTGCGCCGCGGGAAACCGAGAGACGACACTCTTTTGAACAATCCCGAAGGTGTCACTACAGGGGGACATTCTCCGCCGGCCCATACTCCACCCTGGACACAGCATATCGCTTGCCCACCCCTCAAATCCCGTGAGGACTGCGGTACCCAGCCCCCTGGGGACCCTCCAGCTTCGCCTAGCCGCGTCCGTCTGCCCTGGGAGTAGGGAGACAGGTCCCTGTGGGTCCCTCCGGCCGCAGTGCCTCCCCTGCCCCTGGTCCTCCCTTCTGGCACGAAGAGGGGCGCGAGGTAGCTAGCCGACCCCACCCCCTGCGAGCTGCAAGGATCGGTCGCCCCCAGCACAATCCCAAATATTGGGAGGGCAGGGGGGGTGAGAGGGAGGGCATCAGACAGTCGCGCAGGATGGGAGCAGCGGCGGGAGACGGCTTCATTTAGGTTTCGGGAGGTTGGCCCCGCTCTGGCCCTGGCCCGCTCTCCGTCGGTGAAGGGCGCTGCTTACGGAGACAGCCGAGCTGGAGGAGGGGCTCCGCGGTCCCCAAGGGGCGAAGGTTCTGGAGTCGGGGGAGGGCGGACAGGGCTTAGAGGGGCAGGGGTGGCGGGGCGGCCCTTACCTGCTCACAGCGGGGCCTCGCCGCGGGGCCGCGGGTTGCGGGTCGGCCCGGGGCAGACTCCGCGCGGAGGGCGCGCAGCGGCGAGTCCGCGCCCCGAGCCGCCCGAGGACGGCGAGCGTGTGCTCTCAGCAGCGCGCGCCGAGCCCAGGTCTCCGCGTCCGTGTGTCCGCCGGCTGCCGGTATCCGTGGGTCCCTGCGCGGCGGAGTGAGCTTGTGCGCACGCGGGGACCGCGCTCGCCTGGAGCCGCCGCTGCCGCCGTCAGTCGCCGCCGGGGGCCCGAGCGCAGCGCCCCCCCGCCTGCCCTCGCCAGCCCTGCGCCGCGCTCCCGCCCCTCGGTCTGGGCTGCGGGGGAGGCGCCGCCTCCGCCGCGAAGCCAGGCCGGGGGCAGGAGGGAGGCGAGAGACCACCGCCTTCCCCCAGCGCACTTCGCAGGCTGGGGGTGGGGTACAGGCCAATGGGCGCCCGGGGGAGGGGTTAGGCCGGGGATGGGGGGGAGCGGGACCCCGCCCGTCGCACTTGGGAGCAGGAGCTTCGGCGCGGAGACCTGGGGGCGAGGATGCGGAGGCAACAATTCCCGTCTGTAGTTCGGCTTCCGGGGCTCAGCGTCGGGCCTTCCCCGGGGCTCACCGCCCCCTTTCAACTCTCCCAAGATACCCAGAGCGAGAAACCCTCTGCCTTCTCCCTGCCACGTCCTCCTGATTCCCTGTCTGAGCCAGCTCCTCCTCCTCCAGGAAGCCTTCCTTACAGGGCAAGTCCCAGACTCCCCTTGGGATTTTCTTTGCCCACACAGCCCTGGCCTGGGAAAATCAGCTAGCTCCAGGATGCCTGCCTGGATGTCTTCAAATGTGATCCTCTAGAAAACGCCTCTATGGCCAGAAAAGGGAGGTGGGGGCCTTACCGGGGCGGCCTACAGCAACTTAAGATGACAGTGCTCTGGAGTCAGACTGCCTGGCTTCAGTCCCTGCTGTGCCAGGGCTAGCTCTGTGGGCTGGGGCAGGGGACTGGGCATCTCTGAACCTCAACTTCTTCCCTGTACGTGGGAATCATAGTACCTACCCCCCACCTCTTAACAACAGCATTAAACAAGAATGGTACACACATCCCAATGTAGGTTTTCACTGATTTATTTCCTCACTAATGAATTAATTCCTATTGCTACTGTTATTGTAGTACCACTCAGCCTCCTCCTAGTACAGATGGATAAGTTGAGGCTAAGTGCAGGGAACTAAACAGGTCAAGGCAATGTAGCCAGTTGATGGTGGAGCCAAAGCCCAACAGAGAACAGTTACCCACTCCCACCAGCCAACTCATGGCTTCCACCTGCCCCTGCTCTCAGTTTCTGGTCACTACCCCAGGTGTCAGCATCCCAAGGCTCCCACCATACCCCCATCCACAGTTCTGCAACCAGGCTCTGTCTTTCCCTATTCAAGTCATTGTTCAGCCTCCCTGTAGGCCTGAGTTTTGGGTGTGGCCACCTTGTTGAGGAAGCTTCGAGGAGGAGGAGGGAAGAGAAAGAGACTTAAGCCTTGCCTTGGGAATTCTAGTCCAACTGAGGAGGAGAGGACTGGAGCGTGGAGTAGGACTCCATAACGAAAACTTGAAGGAAGTATCTGGAAAGATGCGAGGAGTTCCCTGGGTCCGCTCAGTGAGTTGATGATGTTTCTTTACTGCACAGTGAACCCTGCCCCCCTCTGTATACCACACTGTTGGTCTTCACGGATCACATTTCTTTCAGTCCAGAAAAGCTTCCTGGAGGAGGAGAATGTTAGTTCTTCTCTGTATCAGTATAGGGTGAGACCCCTCTGGAAAGAAGAGGGCCTGGTGCCTTGCTAGAGTCACCAGATGGACAGGACTTCCCTCTGGACCTGGGTACACCCCTTTCTAGATTGTTACTATGACCCCTGGGAGCCTACTTTCATCTGTCTCCAACCCGGGTATCTGAAGATCAAATGAGATGCTGTGTGTGAAAGTGCTCTGTAAACTGTGAAACGTCGTGAGGAGGAAGGAGGGGCTGCGACAATCGCTGAGTCAGGAGGGGAGCACGGAGCACGGGACGTTGGAGGCATGAAGTGTGAGGAAGGGTGGAAATCAGAGTCACCTGCAGCAGGCCAGGTGTCCCTGGGAATGTCAATGGTCGGGCCGCCGGATGAGGACCCTTGGCTCTGAGTCAGCCTTCATTTCCAGGTTGATTCCTTTTCCACACTCCAGGTCCCTCTCTGGGCTCTGGATCCCCTGCCCTCTGTTCTGTGTCCCGGATGTATGTCTTGGTGTGGGCAGTGAGCAGGTTAGGCACCTCTTCCTCCCTGCCTGGGCAGCCAGTGGACAGGAATGAACCCGCGGTCCTCTGCTCACACCCCTTCCCTTCACCTGTTCTCCCTTTGCTGCCAGGCCCCTAGCCAGAGGGTAGGCTCCCAGCTGACCATAGCTAGGGGTCAGTCAGGGCTCCGGGTCCCACTGTGCAGTCCATTCCCTGCATGGGGCAGGTAGGGGTGGAAACCCAGCTCCTGCTCTGCCCACTTCCCACCAAGCCAGGCATGCAGGGTCCACCAAAAGGGGTGCTTTTTCTAGCTGGTCCTGGACAGGGCACCTCTCTAATTTTCTCCAAGGTGTTGCAGTCCTTGCAGATGGCTTCTAATCCCAGCCGTACCTAGTAGCATCAGCCTGGATGAGGCACAGAAATGAACATCATCAGGGCTAGGATCCAGGAAGGCTGGCTAGTCCCCTTCTCTATGCTTGAAGTGCCCAAGCCCGGAGGGGCCACAGGACTAGCCCAAGGACACACTTTTCAGACTGGGGACTAAAGCTTGTGTCCATGTGCCTAATTTAGTGTAGTTCTACCTAGTGGGCTACCCCCATCATGCTGGAGCAGGCTGGGCTTTCGTGCCCCAGACTGTTCTCTGCCCATCCAGGCATATGGCTTTGGTCTCTCCAAACAATCTTGGTTCTCCTTGAGCACGAGCTATGCCAGGTCTGATCCCCCAGACTGGGCCTCCCCAAGGACAGGACCAGAGTTTCCTTCTTCTTCCAAGATAGCCAGCCCCTCCTCACCCTGCCTGCCTGGCTTGAGGGAGACGGGGGGGCCAAGGGACCACCCCTGGGAATGGTCTCCTTCCAGAGGACCCCTTGAGTTGCCTTCTTTCCCCTAGGGTAGGAGGCTGGGGCATCTCCTCAACAGCTTTTCCTTACCCTGAGGTGCTCACTGCCTCAGCTCGCTTCCACAAGCCAGCCAGCCAAGCAGGCAGCCGCCGAAAAAGATGGATTTTAATTCAGTTTTCTGAGATGTGGCTGAGGGAGATGGATGCCAGGCTGCCCTACCCAGCATTCATCTCTCCTGAGCAGCACTTCCCTCCGTGACTCCTGGCCCCCACCCGGCTCCAGCCACACCAGCCCAGCTGCGCAGGCAGGGAGAACAGCACATTCGAGGACACCAAGGAGTTTTTATTGTGAATAGCTGACATTTGCTGAATGTCAGCAAATGTCTTGAGCCAGTGCTTCTCAACCCTCCTGTGCTACAGAATCCCTGGGGAGCTTTAAAAATGTACCCATGGGGGCTTCCCCGGTGGCGCAGTGGTTAAGAATCCGCCTGCCAATTCAGGAGACACGGGTTTGAGCCCTGGTCCGGGAAGATCCACGTGCCGCAGAGCAACTAAGCCCGTGCACCCTAGAGCCCGTTCTCTGCAACAAGAGAAGCCACCGCAGTGAGAAGCCTGCACACCACAGCGAAGAGTAGCCCCCGCTCGCCGCAACTAGAGAAAGCCCACGCGCAGCAACGAAGACCCAGTGCAGCCAAATATAAATAAATAAATTTATTTAAAAAAAAAAATGTACCCATGCCTGGGCCTCACCACCAAGATCAGTAGACAGTTGGTCTGTGGTGAGGCCTGGCCAAAAGTATTTTTTTAAAAGCTCCCCGGTGGATTGTAGTGTGTAGCCAAGGCTCAGAACCACTGCCGTAGGCCCTCTGCTAAATGCTTTACCTGTGCACGTCCCAAGGTGGCATGCTCATATGTCCAGAAGCCATGAGAGGCGTGCCAAGGTGCTGTCCCTCAGAGCCCTTGGTAACCATAAGCATCCTCTTCTACTTCCTCTGGGAGCTATACACACGTTTTTGTTTTCTATGTGCTCCAGGACATGAAAAGGATGCGAAATTGCTGCCTTATGGGCATTTGCCCATTTAATTCATATTTGGGGAATGTTCTGGGCATTCATTGAATGGCAGTCTATGGAGTATGGGTTTCTTTCTATGGAGGAGCAAAATGCTGACCCAGGGTCACTTCTCACCCAAGCCGGTGGGAGCCAGAGATCTAGATTGTGCAGCTCTGGGGAAAGTTTGATTCTGAAGGCCCTCTGGTCACCTCCTGCATCTGTGCTGGCGTCAGACAGCCAGGCAGACTCTGAGAAGGCCCAGGTGCATCAGGGAGTGCCCACTGGAAGGCCCGGAAACACAACAGGGTGAGCAGCAGGGAGGCTTTGGAAGGCTCAGCCTCATGAAGGTGCGTAGGCCAGGCCCATTGCCTCATAAAGGTCCCCTCTCCCGCAGATACGCAGGCTGCAGGGACATTCCAGGTAGCAGGGCCTGGGCTCCCCTGCGCGGGCACCATTCCAGAAGTAGGCCCCCTGCCCTCTCCCCCAGGAGGCAGCATCCTCATCAGATAAACCAAGACCCTCCAGAGCCTTTTCAGCTACCCCAAGGACCCTTGGAATTTTCTAAGAAACCAAGGCAATGAACATCAGGCTATTTAGATCCATGGTTTTCAAACTGTATTCCAGAAGCTCTAGAATACTTGAAGCTGCCTCACCAGAAACCTGGAGTACAGAAGGAAGGGAGACCTGTCTACCTGTCTTCAGAGCTTCCTGGGAGCTCCTCAGAGCTGAGGAATCCCAAGTCCTCTCTGTCCCGTCCCCCACAGGGCACGGCAGTGGATAAGGATGAGCAAGGGGGGAGGGTTGTCAGGGCAGGGAGAACGGACCAGGGGGACAGGGGTCTGGAATCCTAAATTCTAAGTGCAGACTTGACTGGTTAAGCACCCCATTTCACAGAGGAAGCAAATGAGGCTCAGAGAACAGGAATGGTTGGCTCAAAGTTATAAGGCTAACTAGTAGCAGAGATGGGGCCGCATACCAGGTCTCTGGACTTCAAGTCCTGAGTTCTGTCCCCAGGACCATAACTCTTAAAAGGGAAGATACACTTCCTGGGAGCTGGAACGTGTGGGTGTAACTGGAGTAGGTACCAAAAGAGGTAAAAGTGAGAGATACATATGAAGAGCCAAATGCCGTGTCTTCTTCCCCCATGTACATAAATACTCAAATGCAGCCTCTGGCCCGGAGAACCATACACCCAAATACACATACCGCTGCACGCGACTATACTCTGCACACACGCACATGTGCATTTCCATCCGTTATGTATGCCCAAATGTACATTCACATAGGGTCCAAGCGCGTTCACGCACACACACAAGGGCACCTTCCAGAGATCTGCCGTGTGAAAGTGCATCGTCTCTACCAAGAGAGGTGTTTTCTCTCTTACAGAACTGAACCAGGCAGTGGGCCACTCTGCAGCTGCAGAGCTTCATCGCTGCCAGGCAGTTCTCCTCAGAGAGCGACATTTCCCATCCACCTTCCACAGTCCCCTCTCCAGGGGACTCAGCTGTTTACCCATGGGGGCTGAATACCCTGCAGGGAACTCTGGTTGAAGGAGAATGTGGTATTTCCATTCCATTTCCAATTCTCCTCTATCCACAAGGCTTTCTTTTCTTCCCCCACCTCCATCGTCTCCAACATCTTCAGCACACTCTGGAGTTGGTGTGTAGAATTCTGCTGCTGCAAGAAAGGCCCCCTCCTGGGCATCCTACAAACGGGCCACATTGTGTGTGTTCGAGAGCCGTATTGCTCCTGCCTTGCCCTCTGATTGCTAGGTGCTAGCTCACTGCCCTCAGTCTGGCTCCAGCTCCTGTTGGGGTGGACACCCACACCCCCTCTGCCTGCGCTCCCCTCCCCCCTTGCAGGTCCCACAGTCAAGGCCAGGTCCCACTTGCTCTTGTTTCAGTTTCCTCAGAGCCTGACTTGGCTGCCTTGAAAATAACAGTGCACCGGGCCCAGCACAAGTCCTTGCTTTTACAAAGGACCTCGGCAAGCAAGCACGGAGGCGCGGAAATTACAGATAATTCATGTGGGAGGAGGCGGCAAGCGTGAGGCATGGATACAGCCGTTCCCAGAAAAGCAGCTCGGGATAATCGGGGGCCTGTGACAGGCTGAGCCCTGACTCGGTGTCATACAAATGATGCTGATAATTATATTAAAAGTAGGGCAAATAGAACGTTCTTTGACGACCAACTTTGGGAGCAGCTTGGCAGCTGATGAAACAATTCTTTGCCGTGGCTGATGGGAGCATTATCTGCGAGGAATTCACTGGGGCACTGAGGGCTCTAGGCCCTGAGCGGGGACTGGGAAGATAGTTGGAGCCAGCAGGTGGCACTGACCCAAGGCCTTGCATGCACTCAGGGGCAGGGTTTGTAGATCAGACTTCTATTGCTGGGTGACAAGTTCCCGCAAACTTAGCAGTTTAAAACAACGCACACTGATTATATCACGGTTTCCCTAGGGCAGGAGTGCAGGGGGGGATCCCCTGTTCAGGGTGTCAGAAGACTGCAATCAGAGTGTCAGTCAGGCCTGGGGTGTCATCTGAGGCTTGGGGTCTTTTTCCAAGGTTGTTGACAGAGTCTGTTCCTCATGGTTTTGGGGCTGAGGCCCTCAGCTTCTAGGGCCCCATCTGGCCCGCTCTAACACATGGCAATTTGCTTCTTTAAGGCCAACAGGAGAGAGACTGATGCCTCTGTCTTTGAGTTCTAGACCCTCTCTTAAAGGGCTCATCTGATTATCTCAAGCCCTCTCAGGATAATCTCCCTTTTGACAAATTTAAAGTCAATGCATTTAGGGACTTTAACAATCTCTGCAAAATCCCTTTCCCCTTTGCCACATAACTAGCCTAACCAGGAAAGTAAAATCCCATTATATTTCTAGGTCCTGTCCACATCCAAGAGGAGGAGCTTGTGTGGGCTTGTACCCCAGGGGACCTTACGATCCTGTCTACCGTAGCCCGTATCACCTGGAGACTGAATATGAGGGATGGGGTGGGAACAACCTATTGACCAAAGCTCTCTGAGGTCAGAGTCTGTGTCAGTCTTGTTCCATCCAAGTGCTTGGTATGAAGTCAGTCCTCAGAAAATATTTTTTGGTTGAATAAGTGAGTCACCAACTCCTACCTCCATTGTACAAGTGGGGAAGCCAAGGCTAGAGAAAGGAAAGTACGTTTTCAAGTCACCCAAGGCAACAGATGACAGAGTTGGAAAAACAATAAGCACTACCATTTATTGAGCACTTACTGTTTACCAGACGCCCTGTTTGGTTATTTTACCAGTTCCTCAAATTGCCATAAAGCTGTGTGATTAGGGATGATGAATACCCCAGGTTTACACATGAAGAGACCAAGTCTCAGGGAGGTGAAGTAACTTGTCCAAAGATGCTGCTGGCACGATCACAAAGCCAGGACTCAAGCTCACTCAGCTTGATCCCCATGTCCCTAGTGCCCCCTTTTCCATGCTGAGTTGCCTATGTATGCAGGCGGGACAGACTGAAAGCAGCATCAGGAGGCCAGGTGTGTGGGAATGCTTGGGGATGCTTGGTCACCTTCCCCCATACCTCTGCCCCCGCTCCGCCTTCCTTCCCAGGAGGATTAAGTCATCACTCTGTTTCACACTGGGCCACCCAGGGCCTGACAAGGCGGGGAGGTGTTTCTAATTACTCATAATTAGCAGGCTGATTAGTCCTGTCACATGGGATTGTCTATTTTAGCTCTTTCCTTTGCGTTCTGGGGACACTTCTTTGGAAAGGAGGGGACCCGTCTGCATGACCAGGGAGGAGAGGATGCAGGGGAATCTGACTGGGATGGGCAATCGGGTCGTTTATGACCACAGAGGCAAGCATCTTTCTGAGCTTACCCCTCCCACCAGATCCCCATGGGAGCATTTTTCCAGCCCCGGAGCACAGAGAACATGTGTCCTCCATAGTGGAAACGGAACCTGGCTTACTCCCCAGGGGAGTGTCCTTCCCCAGAGATGCATATGCATTGCCACCTTGCCTTCTGTAAGGCTCCGGTCAAATGTCACTGCCCTCCCTGTGTGATAGCGTCCTCACTCGATCACTGTGCATACCCTTACTCTGCATGATGACACACTGGTTAAGCGCAGATTTTGGAGTCAGACTGCTGAGTTCCAATCCTGGCTCTGCCACTTGGACAAATAATTAACCTTCTGTGCCTCAGTTTCCTCATCTATAAAGTGGGACTAAACAGTAGCATCTACTTATTAACATTATTATAAATGTAAATAAGTTAATATATTTAAAACATTAGACTTCCCTGGCAGTCCAGTGGCTAAGACTCCGCCGTGCTTCCACTGCAGGAGGCCTGGGTTTGATCCCTGGTCGAGGAACTAAGATCCCGCCTGTCTCATGGTGCAGCCAAAACTAAATAAATAAATAAAGCATTAGAACAGTGTCTAGCACAGAATAAATACAATAAAGTGTTAATAATTCCTTTGTTCCCTCTTTTTCTTTGTAGCGCTTATCACTATCTGATATCTGACATGTTGCATATTATTTGTCTATTTGTTTAATATCAGTCTCCCCTAAGAGAATGGAGGCTGCTTGAGGGCAGGGTCTTTCTTTGCTCATTGCTCTATTTCTAGCACCTAAAGGGGTTGGACGACATTTGTTGAATAAGTGAGTGAATCCCACCTTCCCTTTTCCCAGGCAGAGGTTTCATTTCTCTCTGTGCTCTTCAGAAGTTCTCATTTAAAGAGAATAAAAATGCAACTTCCATGCCCTCATCATCTTCCAACCTCTGTCACCCTGATTCATGACCACAGTCTCCATTTCTGGAACCACAAGACCCCTTTGTCCCACAGTAACCAAATTCTAGCCTACGATGAATAGTCTGAGACCCATAAAATCCTGGAACTCTAGAATGCGTGGATTCCTAGAATGGACTCCAGGCCTTGAAGAATTCCAGAATGGAGCTCTGGAATCTCAGAATGTAATCTGAGAATTGCTGTTAGGACCCAGGAATCTGGGAGAGGAGGCCCAGAATTTCAGAAGAGACTCTCAGAACCGGGTCATTGGGAGAATCTGGTGAGACCAGCTGGCTCCGCGGTGTTGGCTTCTTTGCAGAGATAAAAACACAAGTGAAGCTGGTGCTCGGAGCTGAGGGGCAGGGGAGAAGCCAGGATGGCAGTGGAAAAGGGCTCGCCTGTGAGGGTTGCTAGGCGCTGGCCCTGGCCGAAGACAATGAGGCTGGCTGGCTAGGTAGAGCCAAAGGCTGCATCCTAATCAGGAGCAGGAGGAGAAAGGGAGGGAGGGGCTTGGGGTTACAGGCAAAGGGTGGGCATGGCTGGCCCTAATCCCATTACAGCTGGCCATCCAGCTGCCAGGCCTGGCTGGGCCCCAGGCCTGGCTCTGCCCTCCCCTCCAAAGGCAGGCTTAGGCCGCGCAGTGCTTGGGTTTCAGAAGGTGCCCCATTTTGTTCTGAAGTCCGTACCCTAGAGCAGGAGTGTGGTTGGGTCTTGAGCCCCAGGAGACTCAGGGCTAAAAGGAGGATGTGGTGAGGGGTCAGAGGATGGAGGAATCCCTCAAGAAAATGAAGTGACCCAGAGTAAAATGGTGGTACTTGGTGAGAATTCTGGATATAAGACAAAGGTTCAATTAATGGACACCTGACACTACTTCTACCCGGAAAATTGACTCAATCCCAGTCAACCCTTTGACCTGGGCTGGACACTGAGCCCTGAACTTGTCTCAAATTAGGTCCCAATTCCAGTCTCAGAGGACGTCCCTGTCCCAGCTACAAACTAACCTCTAGACTGAGTCCTGGTCCCAGCTACAGATTCTTCTGAACAGTGCCTCATGAGCCCACAGATCTCTGAAAATGGGATTCACCTCAAAGAATCCAAAGACCAGTAGGATTCCTTAAAATAGTAAAATAGTCCCACACCTCTGAGGCATGCTGGCTTCTAGAAGCAGCTACAAAGACCCGGGCTGAATCCCTCTCAAAGCCCAGAGCGAGCAGACTCTCCCCTCCCTGCTGTGGGAAGGTCTTCTGTTCAGATGTAGCCCGGCGCCATCCTGAGCTCTTTCCAACATAAGAAAGAGAACCTGGAAGGAGGTCAGTGGACCAGGGGTTAACCTGACCCGGAGTCAAGACGCTGTTGGAGATAGAGATACGGACTGTGGCGGGAGAGTCGGGCAAGTGACCGTGGAGGTGGCCCTGGTGATATCTGAGGTGGAGACGGCCATGGGGATTGCCTTGGTGATCTTGGCAAATGGAGGTGGTGACATAGATGAATATTTGTAAGCCCGGCGATAGCCACATACCCCATGCGGGTCTCCCAACTTTTCTGCTCTCCCCTCAACTGCGCTCTTTTCTGCCCTTCTGCCACCCACTGTCTTGGCCTCGACTTGGCTGGTTTTAGTGTCTTGGAATAAGTCACTGTTTTTCCCTAATGAGCCTAGAGCTTTTGGAGGAGGAACCCTGTAACAATACAAATAACAAATAAATCGGAGTCTTTGTGTGTTCCCTGTTTCTCCCTTTAGCATCTCCAAGGTGGAGGGACGGCTGCCTTTTTCCCATCAATATGGTGCCCAGCAGAACTGGAGGCTTCCCCGCACCCGCCCAAGGCACTTAAAAATGTCTGACACACGCACTGCTCACTCCCAGGAAGGTGGTCCTGTCTGGAAAGGATGGATGGACCCACCGACCTCTCAGAGCTGTAATCACCTCGAGGAAGAAGCGAGAAACCATCACCCATATTCCAGGGTCTGTGCCAGCTGCACTACTAAGGGGCAGCTTGTCCAGCCTCACTTGGCTCAGATGACCACAGGAAGTGAGGCCACAAGGAAAGGCCCTCGATCCTCTGGGCGATCTTCCTGTTCAGTGGTGCACAAAAATCTCTCCACTGGGATGCATTTTCTTTTGGAGGGAGGTGGAAATACACAGTGCAGGGAGCTCTCGTGTGATGGGGAGAGAATCTGCATTCTAATCTGGGTCACAATGCTGCTTCTAATCCGTACTGGTGCCACATAACCCCACACTGTGAGCATTCGGGTTAGGATACTTCTTCTTTATTGCCAGGCTGTCCATTGCTACTCAAACCGTTAAGCATTAGTCCAGTCTCCAGTTCTAAATGCTAGTGGCATTGCCTCGTCACTGTGACACTAAAAACACTCCTGTGCATTCCCACCACTGTCCACTCCCTACCCGCTTGAGAAACTATTCAGGGAGATTGTCTGTGAAGGACTTGCCAAGGGAAGAGCCTCAAACTTGCTTAGCCAACATCTTCCACCACTTCCAGGCTATATGAGAGGGGGTAAGGAAGAGATGCTCAAATTACTGAGGATGCATTTGATGGGGGTTCCCAAGGGAAGGCAGGTAGAAAAGGGCACTTCCCTCACCTCAACCCACTGAAAGGAGCTTGAAAAGACTCACTTGGAGAGGTTGGCAGTTTTTGCTGAAATTGGGTGATGCAGAGACTGACAGCTGACTACCCAGAGACATGTCCCAGCACAAGGTGCAGGAATAACTATATCAAGAGATTGGATTTATCTGTGGAGGTTGCAGAGCCAGGCAAGGGCTTAAATCAAGGGATGCTAAACAGAATCATTTGGGCAGCTGGACAGAGGATGTACGGGCTGCACTGAGTAGGTAGTTAGAAACCTACTGCAGCAGTCCTGAGGACAGATGATGAAGGGCTGAGCTGAACTAAGGCAGTGGCCACAGAAGGAAAAGGGAGGGGCTGGATCTGAGGAAAAAAACAAGATAAATGAATGGTAACTCTTTTTGAAAACTCCAAGAGGCAGAACCCATAAGAGGATCTTTTGTTATTGTTATTATTCAATGTTTTAAAACGTAAAACTTTCTGGAGAGGGAATATATTGAGTCCCATTATCAGTCAGTCATTAACACTTCAGCATGAATTAGCTGATTCATCCATGGAGCCATTGAAACTTAGCAGAAGCAGATTTTAAACAACCTGGTGGGGAAAGGCAAAAGGAAAATGAAAGACCTAAGTGGGAACAAACCTGGACACTTGGAGAAGGTGATGCAGGCGGAATTGATATGAAGTGACTTCAGACAGACTGCTTTGGACAGGGAGTCTGGAGAACAAAGTTTAAGTTTCTGTCCTATCCACAACCTACCAGCCCCAGGATCCTAGCAAGTCACTTAACCTCTCAGAGTCATATGTGACTCATGGATGATACTATTTATCTCACAGGGTTAAGTTCTATAAAGGAACTTTTCAAACTACCAAGCTCTGTGAAGGGATATTATTCCACCAGTGTGATGAAAGTTAACCTTGACAATGGTTACCCATCACCTTTCACTGAAATGCAGCCAGCCCATCAGTTGCCTGTCTTCTTAAAACTAGTTTTGTCTCTTCCAAGGAAAACTGGATTAGTCCTAACAAGTACAAAAGGAAAAGGGCTAGAGAAAGGCAGAGAGAATTAGTGCAGCTAGGAAGTGTTATATTCACCAGATCGTTTTCCCCATCTATCTAATGGTAGCGATAATAGCTAGCCTCACTATTACAAAATAGTCCCGCACCTCTAAGCATTTTTAAGCAAAGGGGCTATAGTTTTCTTCTTTTTGCCACCAAGTAGCTGTGATCTTGTTTTGACGTTTTTGTTGCCTTGGTTTCCCCAGCTGTAAAATGTGAAGAATAATGACACACAGGGTTGTTGAAAGGATTAAATGTGTTTCAGTATATAGTGCCTCGGTGGTGTCTGGTATGAGTACGCTATAAAAAGTAGCTACACTACCCTGCTACTGCCACCGCCATCATGATTGATCCCCGGGGCTCTGGCATTCAGTAGACAACACGTAAGTGTTTTGCCTGTCTTCTTTTTTTTTTTTTTTTTTTTTTTTTTTTTTTTTGCGGTATGCGGGCCTCTCACTGTTGTGGCCTCTCCCTCCGCGGAGCACAGGCTCCGGACGCGCAGGCCCAGCGGCCATGGCTCCCGGGCCCAGCCGCTCCGCGGCATGTGGGATCCTCCCGGACCGGGGCACGAACCCGTGTCCTCCGCATCGGCAGGCGGACTCTCAACCACTGCGCCACCAGGGAAGCCCTGCCTGTCTTCTTAAAACTAGTTTTGTCTCTTCCAAGGAAAACTGGATTAGTCCTAACAAGTACAAAAGGAAAAGGGCTAGAGAAAGGCAGAGAGAATTAGTGCAGCTAGGAAGTGTTATATTCACCAGATCGTTTTCCCCATCTATCTAATGGTAGCGATAATAGCTAGCCTCACTATTACAAAATAATCCCGCACCTCTAAGCATTTTTAAGCAAAGGGGCTATAGTTTTCTTCTTTTTGCCACCAAGTAGCTGTGATCTTGTTTTGACGTTTTTGTTGCCTTGGTTTCCCCAGCTGTAAAATGTGAAGAATAATGACACACAGGGTTGTTGAAAGGATTAAATGTGTTTCAGTATATAGTGCCTCGGTGGTGTCTGGTATGAGTACGCTATAAAAAGTAGCTACACTACCCTGCTACTGCCACCGCCATCATGATTGATCCCCGGGGCTCTGGCATTCAGTAGACAACACGTAAGTGTTTGCTGAACTAGGCTGCTCGTGGGTGTGGAGTGGGGTGGGGTGGGGTGGGGGGGGTGCCCTGTCACACAGGTGAGGGAGTGCAGATTCCAGCCCTCCCAAGCTCGCTGTGCTTGCTACTCAGAACCTCAGCTTCCCTGACAACCAAAAGGCTCAAACAGTCCCTTCCAAAAAGCGAACTCAGTAAAGAAAATTGCAGTAGAGAGTTTTTCTGGTACTTCCTTCCCAATTCCTCTCCTCTGAAGTTGGACACAAGACCAGGACCCCTATCTTTAGCCCCCAAATGGCTGCCTTTTTGGCCGCCTTGACCCACGATAACCTTGAGCCAGGTGGAGACTCCAATGTCAGTTGATTCAAGCAGGACACCTCCCCGGAAGTCCAGGGTCACCATCCAAGAGCTTAGTTGACATCCCTGGCCCAGCATTTCCAACACTGAACACAGGATCCTGCCCCAATCTACACCCACCTCCTAGGGCCCTGTCTGCACAAATGGCACCACATTCGTGTCCGTGGTAAGCCAGAGACCTGGCAGTCGTTCTTCACACTCTCCCATGCCTCACAATTCACCCAGGCAACCAACATTTCGTGAGGGCCTGCTATGGGCCAGGCACCATGCCAGGCATGGGGGCTGCAACAGTCCCTGCCCTCCTGGAGCTTACAGTCAGATGGTGTGCACAGAAGTTAAGCAATGATCACACAAATAACATAATCCAACCTGTGATACTGAAATAAAAGAAAAGGTACCATAAGTCTACATAACAAGTGGCCTGATCTTATCCACTAGGTCAGAGAGGCTTTCCAGAGAAAGAGTCCACTTACCTTAGATCTGAGGGACAAGATCTGATGGGGCTGGGAGCGGGGAGATGTGGGGAGTCAGGTGGGGAAAGGATACTGCAGCAGAGAAAGCAACAAGAGCAAGGACCATGAATGGAGAGATGGAGCCACCTGCACTCAACCCACTGGACTCAGACCAGTGCTGCTGGAGGACAGACAGCAAGGGAGAGAGGCTTGATTTGAGGCCAGAGGACCAGGTCATATCATGAGAGACTTTATCCTGAGGCAATGGGAAGCTGCTAAAGAGGTGATCAGGTCTCATTTGCATTTAAACCAAATCACTCAGGGTGCAAAGGAAAAACCAGGTTGGAGGATGTGGGGAGACCGACTGGGAGGCTATTGCAGTAGGTGAGGTAGGAGATTATGGTTTGGACTAAGGGAATGGTAGAAGAGGAAGTGGAGGAACCGGAGACCATCTGAGGAGATGAAATCCATAGGACTACATTTCCCAATTTTCCCTGCAGCCAGGTGTGAGCCCGTGTCTAAGTTCAGGTCAATGTGATGTCCACTCAGTGTGATGTGAGCAGAAGTGATGTGAATGACATCCAATTTGTGCCCTAAAGGAAGGGCCATGACCTCCCCTTCCCCCTTGCCCCTGCCCACTGGCTGGAATGGGGGCGTGACGGTGGGAACTAGAGAAACCGTCTTGGACAAAGAGAAGAAAGCTGCTTATGAAGGAGAGCAAAGACACGTGATTGAGAGGGAGCCTGGGCCCCCCGTGATTATGGAGTGGCCACACCAGCCCTGAATTTCCTACCCACACTTTTATGTAAAAAAGAGGTAAGCTTCTATTTTGCCTGGGCACTGCTATTTGGATCTCTCTGTTACAGCTGCTGATCAGATCTTCACAGTGATGGATTAGACATGAAGAATACGGACAAGAGAGGCAGGGCTGCCCTCTGGTCTCTGGCTTGCACCACTGGATGGTGCGGGTCAAGTTCACTAAGACAGGGAGTCCTGGAGGAGAAACAGGATTCAAGGTGGCTTGACGTGTGGGTTGTCCATATTGTGCACGTGACTTAGGCAAGTTGAGTTGGAGGGAACAAAAGGAGACGTCCAGGGAGCAGGTGGGGAGCTTGGGAGAGAGATCGAAGTTGGAAGACAGTGTGATCAGAGGATGAATTGGTGGTTCTCAACCCTGACCTCACAAGAGCATTTAACAAATTCAGATACCTGGGCCCAACAGCAGAGATTCTGATTTGTTCCATCTGGGGCAGGGCTTGGCAGCAGCATTTTTTCAAAAGCTCCTCAGGTGGTTCTAACGTGCAGCCAGGGATGAGAGCCACTGGCGGGGGTGGTAACGAAACAACGGGAGTGGATGAGGTGACCTAGGGATGGAGTAGAGAGTGAGAAAAGCATCCATCTTCCGGTCCCATCAACTGCAGGCCTTCTCACCCCTCCCGGGCCCCACTGGGAGATGAAAAAGAGCAGATGACACAGAGCAACTGCCCAGCCATCTCCATCAGAGTTCTTACGCAGAACATGGCAAGGAGAGGCAAAGAGGATGCACAACTGTCCTCTCCGATGTGACCAGGCTTTGGAGTGACAAAATGGATTCTCCTCTCTCCCTCCCTCCCTCCCTCCTGGGGTTGCCTGGTCACCACGCAGGAAGCTGCTCTGGTCTTCACAGCTGACCTGGCCAGAGGTTTCGAGGGAGGAAATTCCACTTTCCCTGCTGGGATGGAGCCCCTGCCCCGGGCAACTCCACCAAGGCTGTCACCGTAGCTGGTCACCCTGTGTGTAGGGCCAGCCTGCCTGCGCTGTGAGCACACACAGGGAACCCTCGGAGCCTCTACGGCTGCCTTTCTTTGCAGCCAATTTGTTTTTTCTGGGCCTCAGATTCTCTTCTATAAAATAGAATAGCCCTACTCATCCATACCAAAATGGTAAGTTTTTTTGGTAAACATCAAAGTGGTCAGTCATAAAACTCTAAGGATTTATGAAACACCTTGTGTCTCTCTACCTCTGCTGTTCTCCAGGTCAGGTGGAAGGCAGAGCCAGGAGGGAGGCAGAGAGAGGAAGGGGACCTCTGCCCCTGGGGCGCTTACGGAAGAATGCGCCTGACTTCAGTGAAAGCCTAGAAGGGGAAAAGCCTGTATCATTTGGGTCAGGAGGAGCCCGCGGTTCAGGAGGGCAGAGGTCAGTATAGGATGTCCCCCAGAAGGATGCCCCAGCCCCAGCATTTCCTTGAAACCAAACATTCTCTTCCCTCAACTGGGTCCCCACGGCACATGGCCCATGTCTGTTCTGGGATGTCAGATGGAAAGTGGCAGGGGTCACCAGACCCGCTCGAACATCAGCGCTGCCACCCTCTGATTATGTGACACCAGGCAAGTTGTAAAGCACTTATCCCTTCTGAGCCTGTTTCTTCATCTACAAATTACCTCACATAAAGCCTAGACCATAGCAGTAGCCAATAATAAATATTAGCTTCGTTTGCTGTTGACAGGATTATACCAACTTTGCGGGGGGCGGGGGGGGCTCTAAGCTAATCAGGAAAAGGCCTGACCCAGAGTACGTGTTCCGTTCATGTTGGTTCCCTTTTTTCCTTTAAGTTTAATCAAATAACCCTTCAGTGTGGTACAAGTGTAATGTTTGAGGACTGTCAGTTCTCTGTAACCATGAGGTTTCTGGCAATGTTACGGGCGGGCAGGGAGAGGACTTGGTGAACCAGTATCTGAAATGACCGTCTACAAAGTGAGAAGTCAGTTACTCCACGTGGGGTGTCAGGAGCAGACGTGAAAGGTCAGACACGCGGCCAGGATGAATTGACTGACACAAGGGATGGTCCACAGGGAATAATATCCACTGCCCACGGGTGGTGGAAGAGCCCCAGGCAAGAGTCAGTGGGAATGGGGGCTAGGGAGGCGGCCAAGGAAGGGCAACTAGAATATGTTCCTTGAATGAGTAGGTAGATGACTGATGGAATCCTGGAGCCCATGTGTCTGGCTGAGACTAGAAGACCTGACAGACTTGGATAAGTGATGCTGAACCCCTACACTGATGCTAACAGGTTGTCCAGCCACCACCTTTGACTGTTCCTGCACCCCTGGCGCCGGGGTGGCCTGTTCTGCCCTGTGGGAGTTGCTGTCCCAGTGCCTGGACTAGGCCACCCCCCGCCAAGAGCCCCGAGTTGGGAGGTTTCCCCAGGGCCAGCTGCAACCTCAGCCCACAGTCCCCCCACACTCAAGCCTGTGGCAGGGCCCGGGCACCTTGTAGGGGTGCTCCGTGCTTCCTGCTCCAAACTCTGCTCTTCTTGCCCTCTCCAGTCATTCCTCCTCTGCCTGGCTCCCCCAGATGATAAGTCAGGGTCCCAAGTGCAGGCCAGGTCTCCTTGTACTCTGCCACCTCCCTGCAGGGCATTCCCTCCCTTCCACCGCCCGGCCCCTGGCCTGCCTTCTCCGTGGCCCAGTCTCCTCTGTGTGCGGAGCCCAGCCACAGTGAAGTGCTTTGGCAGAATCTTGGGGTTCTCAGAGAATATACCGGATACCCGCCTGAGCCCAGGGTCCCTGAGGCCCCCTAGGGATGCAGGGGCTCCCAAAGATCCAGGCCAGTGAGCTGGTGAGCTCAGCAGCAGGCTGAGTCTGGTCTCCGCAGTGGCCGGACTCAGGAGGTAAGGGGAGGCAGCTACTGCCTGGTTGATTCGGAGCCCTGGGCACTATTAATTGAGGCTCCTGAAAGTTCCAGCGTAAGGGTGGAGCTCTACTAGCATCCGTTGCATAAATTATACCCAAAGGGACCTTAAACACCGTCAGTCCAACCCCCCTCATTTTACAGACGAAGCCGAGGGGTCACCGAGTGCAGCAGTAACCTGCTGGGACAAGAAGGTAGGACTGTGGTCTCCCCACATCCCTGCAGAAGGCTGTCCCTTCTCACTCTACACTCAAAGTCACAAAACTCTACGGCCCTGCCAGCTGCTCTTCTCTCAGGACACACTCTTTCCCAGCTGGCCAGGGACAGATCCGAGCGAAGTGTGAGCTCTGACGGTGCCCTGAAGGCTCCCTCCTGCCAAGGACCCCCCTGCTGACCGGGTGGCCAGCCTCACAGGGTCACCCAAAGGCACGGACGATGCGGATGTTGGAATCTCAGACAGAGCCCTCCTCGTGACATCACCCCCACTGGCCAGCCCCCGTGGGTGTGAGCTCCGACCAGGAGATCCCAGCCACTCAGCAGAAGCCAAAGCAATCAGATTGCAGAAATCCATGAAAAAGAATGGATTTTCTTACTGCGCTCCGAGTCTTTAATTTCCTGTGTTTGCCCCCAAAGGGCTTTTTCATCGACAAAGCACTTGGTTCTGTGGGCAGTGCGGTTGAAAAGAAGCTGCTGATGAAGAGATTAGTGAAGGGGGACATGCAGGGGCTGGTGCGCTGGGGCGGCCGCTCTGATGAAGCGGCAGGGGAGCCCAGAGGGGACGTGCGCTAAGGGCGGGGGGCACCCAGAACGCCAAGGGTGGGCACACTGAGAACAGAAGCCAGGCTGGGCTGTGGTCAGGAGCCAGGTGGCAGTGAGGAGGTTGCCAAAGCAGAAACAAGTGCTCTTGAGAACAGATTCCTGAACAGAGACCTTTCAAATCAGCTGAGAGAGACCGTGGGAGTTAGGGCTGGGGGCCAGCCGGAAGCTTCTAGAACCAGAGGCAGGACACAGGAAGTTCAGATCAGAGTCTCTACCCATCTCTCCCACTCTGAGTCTGAGCTAAATCTGTGGGCTATTGCAAGGAGGAGAAATTTCTTACCTAGGTGAAAGAAGGAGGAGTAGCCTGGGAGAGACAGGGTTGATGGGCTTATGAGAGGGTGGAGGGAAAAACAAGCATTTTATCTGTCTCCAACCATAAAAGGGATGTGTATGAGAGGGGCTGCTCAGCTTAGCTACAAAGAACTGTAGGCTAACTTTGAAGTAGTTAGGATTATAGTCAGACATAAGGGAGGACCTCCTGGTTGCCAAACGAAATGTGGGTCCCACTCCCACACCCCGGGACCTGCCTCTCACTTTAGCTGGGGGCACTTGACGTAGACCCTCCCTGCTCTTTTCAGGAACCAGGGATGCCTAGTTCTGGGAACTCAGCATGAGTCTGGCCACGGGTGTGCCCACGGGTGAGCCCAGCCCCCCCAGAGGGCCTACCTTGGGAGTGAGTTCTCCTGCTATCTTGCTCCAACCCGACAGAGGCTCACAGGCTCACAGGTCAGCCTGAAAACTGACCACACCCTCTTTCTTAAGATACCTTCTTTTCCTGCCTAGTTTTCCTCTTGCCTCACTGGCTTCTCTCTCTCAGCCTCCCATCGGGGCTCCTTCTCCATAGCTCACACTCTAAATGTTGGTGTGCTCCAGGCTCCATCCTGATCAACCTTCTCTCCAACATCTGCAGTCTTTCTTAACGATCACATTACCCACTATGGCTTTAAATTCCGTTTATCTACTGCTGACCCCCAATTGTCTATCTCTGCCCCAGACGTCTCCCTGTAACCCACTGCCTTCTTGATGTCTCCAGCTGGATGTCTACAGTCATCTCAAACTTGGCAGGACCACCCAGAACACTTGAGTCCTCTTCCGAGCTTGCTCTCCCCTCCCAGCTTCCCTTTCTCAGTGACTGGCATCACCCTCCACCTGCTGTTCAAAGCAAACCCAGTGAACCAGCTCTATACTTACTCCCTGTGTGGCCTTGGGCAAGTTACTTAACCTCTCTGAGCCAAAGTTTTCTTAAATGGAAAGGGAGAATAATAACAATATCTCCCAGATGAAGTGGTTATGGAAAGTAAGTCAAATGATGTATGTAACAAGAACAGTGCTTGGCACATAGTAAGCAGTTTAATCAATATTATCTGTCTAACTCAGCACCCATGGGACTATCCCATGTTAATGCTCCAAAGCCCCACGTGGCCAGTGGCTGCTGCATGCGTGAGCCTGCGCGGTCTAAGTATCTCGAAGTTTCCATTCTTCCTCTACAGCAGAGTTTCTCAACCTCTGCACCGTCGACATTTTGGGTAAGTGGTGGAGACAGAATGTGAACCCAGAGTACGTATACAGAAACAGCTAGAAGTGTGACTACAGTGACCCTGGATTATCCATAAAGAACAGCAGACCTGGGGAGGACCAACATTTAGATCAGGGTTTCACAACCTTAGCACTATTGACGTTTGGGGCAGACAATTCTTGGTTGTGGGGACTGTCCTGTGCCTTGTAGGATGTTTTACAGCATCCCTGACCTCTACCTACTAGAGGCCAGTAGCATCCCCAATCCTACTTTCCTTCTTATCATTCAGGCCTCAGTATAAGGCTCAGTGGGGCCTGCCAGACATCTCTATCGGCCTCCAATCTCACATTGCTCTTCACTCACTCCCCACCCCCAGAGTGTAAGTCTTTGCATGCTGCCTGATGTTTTCCTAGGTTACCATTGTCTGTTTCTTCAGTCTGAAACATAGGCTTTGGGACCACAGGGACCCTGTCTGTCTTGATTACCACTGTCCTCCCAGCATCCTGAAGAGTGCTCTCAATTAGTATTGAAGGAACCAACACCCTTTCTGTCTTGGCCTCCAGGCCTCAGCTCCAAGTCACCAAAGCTTCCCCACGCAGCTGTGCCAGGAACCTCTCTTGATTCTCCAGGGGATTGGTCAAACCACCTCTGCAATTGCTGCTTGGCCAGCTATTTTGGATGGCAATTCAGGTTCAGCCCTGAGCTATGGCCACCTACACAGGTGGTGAGGGACTGAAATCCATGCGCTGCAGGGCTACGGCTGCCAAGAGAGGGCATATTTTTCTAATTCACACAAAGGGGGCACAGGGGCTGGCAGTATCCTTGCCTGACTGCCTGATGCTGCCAGCTGCCCAGTCCCAGTGGAACTCCCCATCACAGCAGTGGTCCCTTCTGGTGCCCCAAGCCAAGACCCGGGGGACCCAGCGTGGACGGGGAAAGCCTGCATCTTTGATCTGGACCTGGGAGTCTGCTGGAGGTGGGATGATGCCTCCTTCCCATGTCCTTGTCCTGTGGGTGCTGGGAGATCTCCGCTCTTTGCCCCCCCCGCCCCAGCTATTCACATGCAGAAGCAGCCGTCCCCAGGACTCCCTCCTCTCTGCACATCCCCCTTTGGTCCCACCTCCCAGGGCCAGCTCCAGCTTCCACATCTGTCAGGACAGGGATGGCATGGCGGCCTTAATGCAGGAGCAACTCTAATCTAAGAAAGAACTGCCCAGCCACCAGAGCCTGCCGGTCCTGGGAGTGGCAGCTGGGAGATGGCTTGTCACCAGTGGTGGGGGGTGAGGAGCAGAGCGTGGTTTCTGGATCTTGGAGCAAATGGCCCTGGAGACTTTGTCTAGTAAATGCCATGGAGAGATACTCTCTCTGATGTCCTGCTGGGGCAGTTGGGGCAGCTTTCCAAGGACTGTTCAGGGCCCATTCCACAGGCCTCTGACATCCCAACTGGGATCTTGTCTCAGGCCTTTAGAGTCTGGAGGGCTAGGGATCGGCCCCAAATCTTTTGATAGATGGAGAAACTGAGGCCCAGTGCTGTGAGATTCCAAACGGAGTGTTCTAGAAAGCAGGGGTCACCGAGAGGGCAGTGTTAGGAGGATGAGGTAGGCGGAGGGCAGCCAAGGCTCTGAGCTACTTTCCCAGGGCCCCTGCCCTGGCACCTCCCCTCTCAACCCCACTCAGCCTTTGTCTGATTTGCTCCCTGTGACAGCTGGGGAGGATGGGCCTCACCCTGGCTCTGCCATCAGCCATCTCTGTGTGGCACTAAAGATGTGTGCAGGAGCCAGGCCTCGGCAGCGAGCTTGGCAGGCAGCTCGCCGTTGTCTGGGAGACCACAGTGGAGGAAGGCTGCTCCACAAGACTACCGAGGGCCAGATGGCTGGTGGTCCCAGACGTGCCTCTCCAGGGGGCCACAGCCTCAGGTACACCTTGCAGGGGTCTCCTCGACACCCAGGAGGCAGATGGGGAAACTGAGATGCCGAGGGTGGAGGGCTTTTGTGGTTGACACACTGGGGGTCAGTGGTGGGGAACCCAGGACAGAGCCAGGCGCCCTGCCTCCCAGCCCTGGGCTCTGCAGACCTCCAGGACCTGCAACCCAGGAACACACCACCAGGGGGGCGTATTGGTCTCCACAGCCAGGTCTCCCATCCGTGCCCTCGGGAGAGACCTCAGGCTTTGTTAAAGTCCCTACTAAACCTTGCTCTCTAGAACAGCCGGAATGTGTAACCACAGAGTCTGAGGAAAACTCCCAGCTCTGGATGCACTGGAAGTGAATAAGCCAACAGTGAGAGATGGAAGCTGGGCCCCGACTGGGGAGCCAGAAAAGGGGTGCTGAGATGGGGGTGGCAGGACCTTGGAGCCGGGGAAGTACACCCCCTTCCTTCCACACAGAAGGAAATCAAAGGGTGTGTTGGGTCGGGGGTGAGGGGGAGTGCAAGCCTCTGAGAAAGGCCTCCTTAAAGCTGGCAAAGCAGCTATGGGGCCCCCTGCAGACCTGCAGATCCCCTGCGGGGCGAGGTCGCCATCCTCAGGGTGGATATGGCTGTTTTGCTGAAGGTCATTCCAAAAGAGCCATTCTTCAGCCCCGCTGTGTTCTGTACTCAAGCCTTCTGGCCAAGTGCTTAGGTATGCTGAGCGGGACAAGGGCCTGGAGCTGACCCTCGAGCAGAGGAGAGGCTCACCTGTGTCCTGTGCATGGAGATCCGAAGGCTGGAGGCAGCTCCCCTCATCCCCCAGTTCGTGAGTCCATGAAGAGTGCGTCCTGGGCTGGAGTCTGAGGCTGGGCCTCTCAGGGTTGTGGAGACAGGTGGGGTGGGACCATCAGCAAGGGACGGGGGTGGGTGGGGGGAGCCAAGGAAGTCTTCCCAGAGAAGGGGAGGGAGAGAGGAGAGTCAAGTCCCTTCCTGTGGGAGGTCTGGAAAAACCCAGTGCAGCTCCAAGCACAGATCTTGATGGGTCTCTTCTCTTGGAGCAAAGGATGGCTGGATTCAGGCATGAGACAGCCAGGCAGGCTCTCGGGGTTCACATAACTGAGCTAACTGCCCCTCAGCCCTCTCCTCCGGGGCGCAAGTGGAAATCCCCACCTGCCTGGGGTTGTCACCCAGGCAGCGTCTGCTCCCTGAGAGCTGCCTGGAGCCAGGGGCCTCCCACCCGCAGCCCCCGCCTGCTGCCTGAGCTGTCAGCCCAACTCCCAAACAAGCTGATTATCCCCATCTGGGGAAAACAACTGCCATGCCTGAGAAGAGGCCTGTCTTTTTAGTGAGAAGTAATCTGAGGAAAACTCCCAGCTCTGATCTGCAATAGGAAGTGAATGATCGTCTGTCAGCTTGCCTTTCTCCTGACACAGGGGCAAGCTTCCACCAACATCACCTCCTCCAAGAAGCCTTCCAGGCCTGCCCAGGTTCACTGCAGGATTCACTGGACCCTCCCAAGGCCTGTGGTGAGTTTTCAGTCAATATTCCCCTGTGTAGTCTAGAGCTTTGGTCTGTATTTTAAGAGACTCCTCCAGGGAAAATTCTGTTCTTGCTTGAATGGGGCGATCTACACAAGAGATAGGGATGGAACAGAGTTTCAGATCCAGCTTGCCTCCTTTGGGGAAGAAAAATTTGCAGCTTAGACCTTCACTCAGTCTACTGAACACCCCTCATGATTTCCTGCACCTCTCCTTGCCCATGAGTTCCCTGCGCCTGGGATGCCCTTCAACCTATCTGGTATGCCGACATTTCTTCTATCGAAGCTGTCAAACCCCAGCCAAACAGAACAAAACAGAGCCCCAACCCTCCCCAGCTTAAGGGGACCTCAGCCCCTGTTGTAGCTCCACCTGGCACAGTATTCATTTGAGGGGACATCTTCACCCCGCTCTTTCCAGCCTAGGAGCTCCTGTGGGCAGGACTATATCAGCCGTGTCTATCTGCCCAGGATCCAGCCCAGGGACCGGACATAGTACATGTCCAGGTGCTGAGTGAATAAAAATGAAAGTTTCCTCTGTCTCAGCCTGACTTCTCTACCTGCTCCCATCTCTATTATCTCCTGGTGCTGTTGCTTCCAGCTTCTCCCTAAACTCTAAGGAGGATCCTTGTGTGATGCGTTACCCAGGGTCCTCCTGCCTGTCCTCTTTGGGAGGGGAGCTAACATTCTCTGAATGCCTCCTCCAACGTGCCAGGTAAGGTGATAAGTATTTTGCACATTGATCTGATCTAACACTCACAGCACCATGGTGTGTTTGGTGTAATGCTCCCCACCTTACAGATGCAAAGACTGAGGCTCAGGGAAGAAACAGACCTGCCCCGGGTCCTCAGCCGCAGAGCAAGGATCCGAGTTCCAAGTCACTTGCTTCCTGGGCCAGCACTCTCTCCTCGACATTCAATCAAGGTTCCAATGACCAAGCCTCTGGCAAGAAGCACTGCCGCTGGGAGGGCTCACCCTGCAGCCCCTCCTCCAGGGTGGACGCCCACCTGAGCCCGCTGCAACCACGTCAGTCATATCATCATCATCAGCTAACTGTTAGGGGCATTTACCATATGCCAGCTGCAGTGCTAAGTGTTTTGCATAAATTGATACATGATACATTTCACAACAACTCTTTGAGGTTTGTGCTTGTATAATCTCCACACTCAGATGAGAAAACTGTGGCACAAAAAGGTTAGCAAACTCGCCTGAGGTCATAGCTATTAAGTGGCATTGTCCACATTCTTAATAGCATTCAGGCCAGAGACACAGGAACTGTGGCTATGCCTCTGCCCTGAAGCTAGCCAGAATGATGCCTGAGAGCATCTGCTATGCTGCCCCCCACCCCAGTGGCACACTACAAGGTGCCAGCTCTCCTCCCTAGCCTGTCTGCAGCTTCTGAGGGTGGGCCCAGAGTCTGCCACCCTCTCTCCCCAAAGGCCCAGGCTGACTGTGAGCTCATCAGGGCAGGCACCAGATTCATCCTTTTATTTCCTCCCACAGGGCAGCAGAGACCAGAGCTGCACAAAAAAGGAGTGTAATGATTTTGCATATGCGTTGATGACCTTCAATCTGCCTGCTTCCAAAGCAGATGTAAGATGGTTTCGAATATTGAGATGCGTAATTAGGACAATACAATTATTCTTTAAAACAGAGCTGTTGGAATCCAATCAACGGTCAGGAAGATGGAGTTCTCCCCGGCAGCAGGAGGCCCCAGGCTGGGATGCAGGAACCTGGGTTCATGTCCCTGGCTTTGCCACAAACAACCTCATGTAAATCGCTCCTCCTCCTTACGTCTCAGGGTGCCTATCTGTAGAGCAGGTAGGCGGAATGTGTCGTGCAGAGATTGAAGTTGATATACAGCTACCTGGAGCTGCAGGTGTTAATCACAGACACTCCAGTGGCGGCTGCGAGTGGGCAGCGGGGAGAGGGCTCAACAGCGGCCCCAGCCCTGTAGCCCCACTGCAGTCAGTGTGACTACTTTCATGTACTGGAGCCGCTGCTAAAAATGTTTGAAAACCCACACCAGGCAAGACGTGGTCTAAACGTTTTTCCACGTTTAAAGCCCTTGACCTCTCTCCATGTTGCTGGCCCACCTACCCACAGCCAGCCTCCGTTCTGGGCATAGCTGTGCGTTTCTTATATCGTTGAGCCCGGGAGTTGGGGAGATATGGGGGCCCTTTAAGGAAGGGGCTAGAGTTCAGGAGCTGGCATCTGGCAGGGGTTGCTGAAATAGAAAAGAAGCTCTCTTTTCTCTCTGGACAGGAACTCGCCCTGTGCCTCCAAGATCCAAGTCTTGTGTGTTGGTCCCGGAGCTATGGATTTCAGGGGCCTCCCTGACCCTCCTCAGCCCAACTCTGCAAGGCTTCCGTGCTGCAGGCAAGTGCTGGGAACACTGTCTCATCCAGGAGATCATGTCAGACACAGGCTAGCAGGCGGATGGCCCAGATGAGCTCCTGTCCACCAGTGCGCACTGGATGTTCCAGCCACAGAGGCTTCAGAGATGACTCAGCCGCTGCCCAGACTGCCAGGCGCCCCCATGTGGACCTCAGAGGCTGTGCCCTCAGCTGCCCAACACCCAGGCACTGACTGCCTCTCTCAGTCATTGGAGTGGGTGGCACAGAGCCATCCACTCTCCCAGCCAGGGCAACATGGCCAGTTTACTGGTGCACCGTGTCACCTCAGAGGGTGGCCCCAGCCTAGGCCTCCCCTCAAGTCTAACCACCCCAAGCCCAGGCACGGGTTGTTCATGCAACAGGAGATCTGAACTGCAGCATGAGATTCAGGTTCAGCCTGCGTGGCACTCCTGCACCCCTGGAAAGGGGGAGCTCTGGGACATGGGAGTGGAGTACAGGAGCTGGTAACACACCCGGGCCTGTGCTGGCCTAGTCCTCTGGCTCTGAAAGTGAGAGGAAGAGAAGGGGGCTAGGAGGGCTGAGAGCACAGATGGCCAAGACCCGGGACAAACGGACTGGGAGAGGGTTGAGATGCTGGGCATTCAGCTGCACCCTCCCATGAGCACAAGATGGAGGGCCTCCCTGGGGCTTTGGGGGCCCAGAGTAGTGTACCTGCACACTCCTTCCAGCACAGCTTGCAGACCCGGTGGGTACCAGCAACAGCAGGTGTGACTTGGCTTCTGGGCTGTTCTGTCAGCTGACCCCGTGCTGTGACTCACGCCTCACCACACTCCCCTCTGCGACACGGACACCTATAACCATGCCCCTGGGCTTCCTTAACCCCACTCATTGCCATTCCTGCTCTTCCCCCATTAAATGATGCTGGTCTCCAGGGCTTGTGTCCTCACCCTCTTCTCACTCTCAGGCAGCACTTAGACCGGGTTTGTAGCACAATCTCTGCGGGGGGGCGTAGAGATGGCTCCCACAGACTCTGACACTCCCACCACATCCCCACAGCCACCCCACTGAGCACCACTCTCCATCCACAGCTATTTGCCAATGAGCCCAAATCTGTCATTTGAGCCCCACCCCTATCTATCCAGCTATCTACTGGATGTCTCCAAGTTGATGCCTCACAGATACATGGCAGCCAGCCAGTCCAAAATCAAGCTCATCACTGTGTTCTCAGTCCTTGTAAATGACATCACTATCCCCCCAATTGCCCAAATCAGAAACCTAGTTAAGAATTAGCCTCTTCGGGGCTTCCCTGGTGGCGCAGTGGTTAAGAATCTGCCTGCCAGTGCGGTTGGAGCCCTGGTCCGGGAAGGTCCCACATGCTGCGGAGCAACTCAGCCCGTGCGCCACAACTACTGAGCCTGCGCTCTAGAGCCCTGGAGCCACAACTACTGAAGCCCGTGCGCCTAGAGCCCGTGCTCCGCAGCAAGAGAAGCCACCGCAATGAGAAACCCGCGCACCTCAACAAAGAGTAGCCCCCGCTCGCCGCAACTAGAGAAAGCCCGCGTGCAGCAACAAAGACCCAACGCAGCCAAAAATAAATAAATTAAATAAATAAATTTATTTTTTTTAAAAAAAGAATTAGCCTCTTCTACATAGATCACTCCCATCCTGATCTAATCTACCCAGGCCTATCCCTCATCTACATTAGAAAGGTATTTTGTTTCTCTTTTCCAACCACAAGGAATTGCCCAAGCCAGGGACTGTTACCTTTACCAGTTGCAATATCCTCCCAACTGGTCACCAGGCCTCTACTCTCACCCACTGTCCAGCCAGGGGTTGAATGAGTTCTGCCACCTGTTAATCTGACCAAGCCATTCCCTTGCTCCAAAATCTTCAATGGCTCCTATTTCGCATTGCATTACACCAAACACCCTCAGCCTAACTCTCTCTGCCATCGGCCTCCAGGTCTGTTTTCTCTTTCCTGACTTACTCTCCACTCCATCCTCCCTTGATCCAATCAGGTAGAGTTTTCCTTCATCTCCCCCATCCTTTCTCGGTTCATTTTCCACTCTTGCCCCAACTTTGCGAGATGATACCTCCACCTGAGTGTTCTTCTGCCTTAATCCCCGTGTCCAAGTCCTGAAAGACCAGCTCTATCCACTCTCCTCCAGGAGTCTCCCCAACTGCCTCGAGCCTCACGGACCTCCCTTCTCTGAGCTCCCCTGTCCCAGAGGTTGAGCCCTCCCCTTCAGCCTGGCTCTCACCTCAGCCTGGGCTCCTCTCTGGCTGACGTGCTGGTGAGGCTGGTCTCCCAACCAGACAGGGCCTTCCCGAGGGCAGGACCCAGGTCTCTATCCCAGTCTTTCCAGGAGGGTAAGCAAGTGAAGACCAGGACATAGGGAAGGGAGGGCAGAGCAGGGCCTCCTTCAATATCTGGAGGGACCACTCATGCCCTCCACCCTTACCTGGCCTGGACAGCTACTTTTACTGTTCTCAGGGAAAAATTCTGGGATCCCAGTGGTCCTGGGTGGGTTTTTCACCATGTCTTCTTGCGGGGAGCAATTTGGGAGCCTGCTGGCATTTACCCCCTACCCAAGCATGGACCTGGGCTTGGGAAGGCTGCTTTCTGAGGCCCTGGCAAGTGCGAACATCCTCGGATTCAGAAGCCGCTCTTTCCTCCTTGACCATCGTGCTGCTCTCTGCCCTCCCTTCTAAACTATACTATAGGCTGAAAGCCTAAACTATAGGCTGAAAGCTAAACTATAGGCTGAAAGCTCCAGGCCATTTTAGTCCAATTTGCTCCTCAAATAGACAGGTGACTGTGGCAGTGAGATCTGGTACCTGCTGTTCAGAATCAGCAAGGAGCAGTACATGGGGCAGATAATGAGGGTTATTGGGCAGGGATGAAGCAGGAGCCCCTCCTCCTCCTGCCCTGGCCCTGACACCCCGAGCCCACTCCCCAAAGCCGGAACCAAGAGAAGCCCTCCCTGCTTTCCCCAGCGGGGCCTGTGACCCTGGGCAAACCACCTACCGTCCCCAAGTCCTGATCCCCTCATCTGTACAATGGGCGTTAACATCTCCTTCAGAGGGTTGGGTGAAGATTAGAAATATTCCAAAAAGCCAAGGAGGAGGCCATTGGAATTATTGGAAACTATTACTTTTGCTTGGATTCTCTCACCATCCTTGGCAGGCTGTCCGAGCCCGGATCGTTCTCCCCCTTTCGGTGGATAAGAGCACCAGAGTGCAGAAGTTAAGTGTTTGCCCTACTGTCTCACATCCATTCAGAGAGCCCCAAGGAAAAAGCACGTATTTACGGCGACTTTATGGTGTCCGGGGCTTGGGGCTCTACTTGGATTATCTCATTCAAATCTCATAACACCACCATGAAAAGGTCCTATTATTGTCTCCAGTTTACAGATGGGCAAACGGAGGCAGAGAGTGTTTAAGCAACTGGCCCATGGAGGCACATAGTGAGCAGCTGTCAGGGATTTGAACCCAGGACCTCTGATCCCTCAGCGTGCCATGCTTCTTCACCACCAAGTCCCCTTTGAGTCTAAGGACTGAGGGCGGTGAGCCTGGATGGCTCTGGTCAGCCACACCCCAGGCGTTGGATCGGAGGCCCCCTGGGAGCCCACAGACCAAGGAATGCACCGGGGTAGTCCTCAACCATTTGCAGAGGAGGTGGCCAGATCCAGTGAACCAGGAAGTGGTTCCTGAAGGAGTTACTCAAACAGGTAGATTCTGCTTTGTCAGGCTAAGGGATGAGGGGTGGGAGAGGAAACCCCTCCAGATCCCCCAACCCTGCTTCAGTCTCCCTCCTGATCTCTTTCTCTTCTTCAGGTCTCCACACCCACCTTCCTCTCCCCCATCCTCTTCCACCTGGTCCTGCCCCTGGCTTCCCCCAAATCTCTGCATGTCCACCTGCCCCTCCCTCCCCAGAGCAACCCCCACACACACCACGGGCAGGCTGAGAGGGGTGGCCAGTGTGCTGTGTCCCTCGTCCTAGCGGCAGAGCTTGCAGCCCGGGGCGTGCCCCACACGCTGGAGCAGGAGATCCTCATCCCGAGGGCCCGCCCCCCGCCCCCATGTCTCCGGCCAGGCAGACATGAACCCGGCTGGCCAGAGCTGGCGCTCACACCAGCCTTTCCTCCAGTGCCCCTGCCCCTCCCCTCTTCCTCCCAGATGCATTCACTCACTCACTCAGCAAACACCAGGTATGAGACCTAGTGCTGGAGTCCAGAGGTGAAAAGGATGCAGCCCAGCCCTGGGCCTCAAAGGAGCAGGCGGACACAGCGACTGTTTCCCCACCGTGACGAAGGCCTGTACCAGACATTCGCAGGGGGGCCTGTGGGAGCCTAGGTAATGGGGCTGCTCTCTGGGAGTCAGGCAAAGGCGTCAAGGGAGGATTCCTATGCATTTCCAGGTTAACCTGGCCTGCCCTGTCTCATCTGAAAATCCGTGTGACGTCCCGACCTCAATTACATAGGTGCTGAGTCCTGGAGGAGGAGCAGGGACCCGTGGTGATGAGCCCACCCCCGACCCTGTCTCTGCCCTGCTCCCACAGCCCTGTCCCCAGCCAGCAGGGCTGACCCCCCAGGAGCTCAGGGGCACACATGCCCTCCCGGGCTCTCTGACTGGGGCAGAAAGGAGGCACAGGGTCCCTGGGGCCTGATCCTCTTTTTAGCTGGGAAGCCCCCACCCATCCCCTCCCCTCTCAGAGCCAATTTTCTCCCCACCCAAGACCAGCACCAGGCTCCAGCTGGGCCTCCAGCCCACACCCCTGCACCCCCCATCCAAGCACTGACTTGCCCCCCTGGGGTCCTCACCCTTCTCCACCACCAGCCTCCCATTAGCAGGGTCTTGTGCCTGGTATCAGGGTGGGGTCAGGAGATGGAGGACAAGAAGGAGGAAAAAGTCCAGAGACACACCAGGCATCCACTCCTGCCCCTTCTTTACCCCCTAGTCAGTGGTTTCTCTTGCTCCACTGTTGGTGCCAGGGAGGAAGTGCGGGTGAGGACAGGAGCCCAGGGCGTGGAGGGGCAGGAGAGACCTCAGAGATCGGGAGGGGCCCCCGGCCGGCAGCGGAGGCTCTAAAGGCTCTGATGGGGACATGAACTCAGAGTCCTTGTTTGCGGAGTGCTTTGTTCTTCTGCTGGGGGCCCAGGTGGGAGCCAGGAGAGGAGGTTTCCTCTCTTGCCCAGGCCCCGCAGAGGACCCGCCTGCTCCTTGCCAGCAGGAAGGCAGTCTTATGCAAGGTATGGACCTTTTCATGTCACAGATGAGGACAACTAAGACCAAGACAGATTGCCCAAGGTCTTTAACAAGGTCACGCAGCAGGGAAGTGGTCCTGGCATAAAGCATCTGACACAGATCAAGTTCCTCAGGATGGTCCAGTTGATGGGGGACCCCTGTGGCTGGGTGGTGGGCTGTGGAGTGGGCACTGCTATCCATTATGGATGCCATCTCTATCCTTCCCCACCAGGATAAAGATGGCCCCCACCCAGGTATTGCAAAGGAGGAGCCGGCTTTACCCATCTGCCAGGCTCAGAGAGTACAAGGTCAGTTCATGATGGTGCCAGCTCCAGCAAGAATTTTCCTCCCCTTGCCAGCCCTCCCTCCCCACCTCCCTCCTGTCCTCCCACACCCAGGGGGGTCGGGGGTGGGCTCACAAACTGGCTGGCAAGCTGGAAAGTGGCTGAAGGAGGACAGAAGCACTAGGCAAAGAACAAATCCCCCCTCCCCACTGCACGTTCCAGACCTGAGCGGGGCAAGGCGGAAAGTGCTGTTAAAGCAGAGGTTTTTTTGTGTGTGTGTGCGGTACACGGACCTCTCACTGTTGTGGCCTCTCCCGTTGCGGAGCACAGGCTCCGGACGCGCAGGCT
>NC_041218.1:46778218-46794089 GCF_002837175.3 Physeter macrocephalus
GCATGTGGGATCCCCCCGGACCGGGGCACGAACCCGCATCCCCTGCATCGGCAGGCGGACTCTCAACCACTGCGCCACCAGGGAAGCCCCAGAGTTTTAATTCTTGTCTCCTCTATGGCCTAAGAGCAAGCAGAAAAGACATGGGACCAGCCCGAGTTTTCATCTGAGCAAGAGAAGACTTCCTTAATAATCCATTTTAAAGAGGCCATGAAATCCAAAACTAAAATTATTTTCAATAGCCACAAGCCCTGCTGATTCAACATATACATGTAAAGAACCAAGACTGACGCCTGTCCCGATAAATGTGAGCTAAAATGATGACCATCCATATAGGTCCTCTCAGTCCATCTGACTTGACCGGGTGCTAGTCATATGGTCGCAGTAGCACATGCGTCCTTGGGCTGCCTTTCTGTTTATCCTCTCTGGGTACCTCCCACTGCAGCCCTGCCACTAGCCCATTCAGTGCCACTAGCCAGGTGGGTCTCTGCCCTCTCTGGGCCCCAGTTTCTCTATCTGTAGCAGGATGAGGCAGATGAGATCATTTCTAGAGGCTTGGCCCATTTTAACTTGTTTAAGTGATAGCAGGGGCCCCCTTGTCTGTGCTCCTCAGAAGTCCTGGGTCTAGGTGGGCACAGGACTCTAGTGAGGAAAAAGGTAAAATTCAGGAAATTTCACATAAAATGGATTGCCTACTTCTCCTGACCATTGAGCCAGTATGTCCACACGGCAACGGTCAACTGGAGTGCATAGGAGCAGTGCCCATCACCCAGAAAAAAGGGTCTCCGTTTGGCCACAGTCCCCGCCATTCCCCATCGCCCCCATCCCTAATGCTAGCTGCCATTTATCACCAGACGTGCTGTTGTTTTAATAGAAACCTATTTCTTTGTCAATGCGTCACTGTCAAAAGTGGAAAATTGAACTGGAGGGAACGTATGTTTTAAGAAGAAAATAGCAAAGGGAGACCGTTTCCTTAGAAAGATATTTAACCATCAAACACATGGTTGTGTGCTCTCGTTTGACTTCCTGGCCCAAGGCTTCCAGCGGTTGAGTTTGTGTTCTCAGGCCACTCAGAGGACTCCCTGGAGCTGCCCCACCCCCTGGCTGCTGCCCCAACAGGATTAAGGGCTCAGCACAAGTCCCCAGGCCCTGGATGCTTCTCTGCGGCTCTCCCTCCCCTTTCTTCACCCAGACTAAGACATCCTTCTCTAGGTCCAGAACCTCACGTGGTAGCAGGGGAGGCCTGCGTCTCCCCTAAAAGAAGAAACCTTGCGTGGTGCAGAAGCCGGCTTGGAGCCAGGCTGGCCAGGGAGCCGTGGAGGTCCACAGGACTTTCCTGGGCCAGGGCCTTTCTCTGGTCCCTCAGTCTCCATCCTCTGCAGATCCCCACTTGGAGAACCAGCTCACGGTGGAATAAATTCACCGCCCTCAGGCCCTCTCCTTCCTTCCCTCTGCTGGAGTTGCCATGACAACCAGAGTCACCCCGATGCCAAAAACACCGCAAAAACAACAACAAAAGCTCCACCCTCAGCTAGAAGGGCCAGGCGTTGGGGCAATGGCAAGGGAGACATGTGGTCCGGTGCTCTCTACCCTCTCCACAGCCCCCCAGAAGAAGCACATGTGGGAATCGGGGGGTCCGCAACCAGCCGGAGGCAGAGTGGGTGGGGCGGTATTTTCCTCCATTTCCCGTATCCTCCCCCGCAGCTTACATCTGTCCCAGCAGCTTCTCCACAGTATCAACCTAGTCCGCCTCCATTCTGCGGCAGCAGGCCAAGGACAGAGCGGGTGGTGCAGGGCCCGGAGGACCAGCTGTAGGTTCAGGAGAGCCCAGGCTCCCTATCTCTGCCTGGCTCCTGCTGTGTGACCTCAAACAAAAGCATTTTCCTCTCCTGTGCCCTGAATCCTCAGGCTCCATCCCCTACATTCCCACCCCTGTCATTAAAAGCCGAGCTCAGGAAGGAGGGAGGTCTCATTCACACTGAGGAATGTGTGACTGGTAAGCCTTCAAGCGGCTCTTCCCAGGGAGCCAAGCATTTTATTTTATTTTTCATTTATTTATTTATTTATTTATTTATTTATTTATTTATTTATTTTTGCGGGGGCTGCGTTTGGTCTTCGTTGCTGCGCGCAGGCTTTTCTCTGGTTGCGGCGAGTGGGTGCTACTCTTTGTTGCGGTGCGCGGGCTTCTCATTGCGGTGGCTTCTCTTGCTGTGGAGCACGGGCTCTAGGTGCGCAGGCTTCAGTAGTTGTGGCACGCCGGGCTCAGTAGTTGTGGCTTGCAGGCTCTAGAGTGCAGTAGTGGTGGCGCACGGGCTTAGTTGCTCCATGGCATATGGGATCTTCCCGGACCAGGGCTTGACCCCGTGTCCCCTGCATTGGCCGGAGGATTCTTAAACACTGCGCCACCAGGGAAGCCGGAGTCAAGCATTTTAGCATGGCCTTGCCCTGAGGAGTGGACCCCTGAGAGTGGCGTTTCTGTTCTCAAAGGACCACGCTGGGCGTTGGGGAGCATTGTCTACTCCTCTGAGCTTGCACAAGATGAGGGAGAGAGTGGTGCTGACTCCTTGCCCAATGCTGGGCACCACCCACATCCTCTCTCCAAGGGAGACTAGGGGCAGCCAGGGTTGTGTTAACCCATCAGTGTTCTCCCAGATGTGGCCAGATGCCAGAATGGTCGCCATTGGAGCTTAGGGCACCCCCTTAGGGTGGACCAGGTTGTGATAAGCAGTGGTCAGCCACATAAGGGCCCTAAATATCTGTGGAGGGAAGAGACCCTGGGGTAGGAAGGTTGGGACCCGATGGGTGATGGGAGAAGGGCAGAGGCCAGCAGTGTGTCCTTTAGCAAACCGTTTCCCCTCTCTCAGCTCCACCTCCTGGCTCTGAACAAGGCAGGTACTACACAGAATGATAATGATCACAGTAGAGCATAGCTTGTGTGATGTTCCAGCAGCCTGGGAGTTTGATGGGGGTGGGACATGCCCCCTTCACCTCTGACCCCTAAGGCCCTCAATTTGGGAGTGTGGAAGGAAGGGAAGGCTAGGAGGAGGGTGAGCGTGGAGGAGGTAAGCAGAGGTAAGCACAGTCCTAAGTCTCCAGAGTTGCCCAGGGCCCCAGCTGCCTGAGGCAGACAAAAGAGCTGCCCTGCTTGGGGATGTGGTACCTACTGCTGCAAGGAATTCACTGTGCCCTGGGGATGGAGACCAGAGACCCTGCCTCACTCTGTGCCTCACTTCTCTCATCCGTAGAATGTATGCGAAAATAATACTAGCTCATTGGATTGCTGTAAGGACTAAACCAGTTAACATGCGTAGAGTGCCTGGAACCGTCCCTGGTGCACATACATCATACCAAAGTGCTGCCCGTTCTCGCCGAGCTCAGTTTGCTAAGTGGAATTGTGGCAGGGGAGCTGGAGAGTGGGCTGCCCTCTTCTCTAGAGAAAACCACAGCCGCCTTGCTGGCCTCCATGCCTCCTGGCTGACCCCCCCTGCCTCCTGGCTGACCCCTTCCCCTCTGCCCTCTGTGCTCCACCCTCTGCACTGTGGGATGGCGAAGGCTGGGCCCCGCCTACTTCTCTGACTCCTGCAACTACATGCACATACATACGCACACACGCACACTCTTCCCACGGGCTCCCCCGTGTACCAGGCTGTGTATGATATATAGCTATAAATTAATGATGACATTGATTTATTAACATAACCAATTCAGCACCTGCTTTATGCCAGGCACTGGCTGGGCTCTGGAGACAGGGTGGATAGGTATGCTCCCAGGTCAGCCATGACCCAGCTTTCACAGAGCTTACAGCCTGATGGGAAGACAGGGCAGCTGAACAGGTAAGGAATTTGCAAGATAAAGAGCATAGAGTAGGGGCACCTAATCAGTCTTCGTGAGGTGGGGTGGGGTTCAGAGTCATGGAAGACTTCCTGGAAGCAATGACATTTTAAGCCAAAGCCTGACAAATAAGAGAGATCAGGCAAAGGGGAAGAGGCAGCGAGAAGGAACAGAGGGAAGAGACAGGCCTAACTCCAAGGCCTGGGGGGAGAAAGAACAGTGTGCAGGGTAAGAAGTGAGGGATGGGGCTGAAGAGGTTAGTAGAGGCAGTCAGCAAGACTCATAGGCCAAATGACGGGTTAGTCTTTATCTCAAGGGCAATGAGAAACCACTGGACATTATCAGCTTGAGAGAGGTCTTTCTGGGCCAGACTAGGAAAAGGAGAGCAGTTAGGGGCTGTTGCAGTCCAGGTGAGAAATGATGCTGGACTAGACTGGTCAAGGTGGTGATGGAGACACGTGGGTGGACTCAAGGGGCGAGTGGGAAGTGGTATTCCCAATGCATGATGGTTGTCTTGTTGGCATACAGGAAGGCCTGTTCCCTGACCACAGAGGGAAGGGTATGGTTATTCACTACTGAAGGACCAAAGACAAAGAGCAGGTTTGAGGGAGTGGTGATGAGTTCAGCTGGAGGTACGCTGAATTCGAGGGACCTGTGGCCCACACAAGCGACGTGTCCCGAACACAGCTGAACGTATGGCCTGGCCTCACGGGAGAGAGCTGGGCTGGAGAGTAGAATCAGGATCATCAGCGTATAGGTGTCCCAGGAGGTCAATGCAGCCCTGTCTTGGCGCCTTCAAAAGTAAGCCCTGAGGGACTTCCCTGGTGGCGCAGTGGTTAAAAATCTGCCTGTCAATGCAGGGGACACGGGTTCGAGCCCTGGTCCGGGAAGATTCCACATGCCGCGGAGCAACTAAGCCCATGCGCCACAACTACTGAGCCTGTGCTCTAGAGCCCTCGAGCCACAACTACTGAAGCCCGCGCACCTAGAGCCTGTTCTCTGCAACAAGAGAAGCCACTGCAATGAGAAGCCTGCGCACCCCAACGAAGAGTAGCCCCTGCTCGCCACAGCTAGAGAAAGCCCGCACACAGTAACGAAGACCCAACGCGGCCAAAAATAAATAAATAAATTAATTAATTAATTTTCAAAAGTAAGCCCTGGGGATTGACCACACCCACTATATTCCCTTCCCCAACCCCTGCAAAGACCCACTAAAATGACAGAAAAAGACAAAGACAACCAGAGACGAGACAATAGGACTCAACAAAATCTTGGAGAAGGGAAAGTGAATTGCAGAGCAGTAACTACCTTGACAGAGTTGAGAAAGTGGAAACATAAATGCCAGTGGAGAGAGAAGGCAGCAAGAAGCAAGGCGTATTTTACCTCGATGCCTGGAAAGGCTCAGCATGGAGAGCAGCCAGATTCCTCTGAAAGCAAAAATGAGGCTGAAAGAGGAACAATGAAAGTCTCTTTAAAAAAGGAGTTAGGGGCTTCCCTGGTGGCGCAGTGGTTGCGCGTCCGCCTGCCGATGCAGGGGAACCGGGTTCGCGCCCCGGTCCGGGAGGATCCCACATGCAAAAATGAGGCTGAAAGAGGAACAATGAAAGTCTCTTTAAAAAAGGAGTTAGGGGCTTCCCTGGTGGCGCAGTGGTTGCGCGTCCGCCTGCCGATGCAGGGGAACCGGGTTCGCGCCCCGGTCCGGGAGGATCTCACATGCCGCGGAGCAGCTGGGCCCGTGAGCCATGGCCGCTGAGCCTGCGCGTCCGGAGCCTGTGCTCCGCTACGGGAGAGGCCACAGCAGAGGGAGGCCCGCATACCACAAAAAAAAAAAAAAAAAAAAAAAAAAAAAAAGGAGTTAGACCCACCCTCTCCACCTGCCTATTCTCCCTGAAAATTCTCTCCCCACCTAGATGAGGATGGAAAGAGGATTTCTTAGTGACACTGGGACTGCGTAGAGGGGGTGGGCCTGAGGCGCCATACTGAAAATGGGGGATTACGTACAGGATAGTGGACCTCTAGTCCCAACTGCTACTCCACTTGAAAAGTCTAAAGACTCCCAGTAGGATAGTAGAGAAACCTTCTCTGGAGAAACCAATCAGCTCAAGAGGAAAGACCTAGAGATAGTAGCATATGAGCTCACCACCTGATCCCCTCCAGGGAAGCCCCTCTGAGGACAAGCCCTGTCCACACAGAGTTTGCGATCAGATTGTGGGTGCCTCTGTCTTAAATGAACCCCTGCCAAGGATCCCCAGACACACTAGAAATGCCTCCAACATGAAAGGCACTAGACAAGGAGGGGGAAGCAAGAAAGGAATCAGGCAGATACGGAAAGAAACTTAGAGAAAACAGAGACAAGTAGGAAGGAAAAAACTAAACGTATAGCTAATATCCTCTGAAAAGTAATAGAATATATTGCATCCATGCGGGAAAAAAAGAACAGAGTGGTATTTTTAAAAGGTACGTTAAAAGAATAAGCAAAAGCTCATGGAAAGTAAAAAGAAAAATATTATAGCTGAAATCAGTGGAAGAACTAAAAAATTGAAAACATCTTTTCAAAAAATAGAGCAAACTGACAAGTTAGAAAGTAAAAGATAAAAGATAAGAAATTGGAAGTTCAAATCATTTTAGTGATAGGAGTTCTAGAAAGTACAAACAGAAAGGATAAAGGGGCAGAAATTTTTCAGAGATGATACAAGAAGCTTTTCTAGAACTGAAGGACATAAGCCTCTACATTGAAAACAGTCATGAGTACACAGGAGCACTGAATCGTAAAAGATCTATACCAAGTCACAGAGACAGAGAAAAAAATCCTGAAAAATTTAGGGAAAAGAAGAAAGGCAGGTCACATACAAAGGACAAAGACTTAGAATGACATCTAGCAGTGTCTTAAAAACTTAGAGGAAAATTTATTTGCAAACTCGAAATCCATATCTAGCCAAACTATCCATCACGTAAGTAAAATAAAGAGTAAATAAAAGGTAAAAATAAATACTTATTCAGACATTCAAGGATTCACACAATTTACCTCCTGTGTACATTTTTTAGGAAGTTACTGGAGAACGTGTTACACCAAAACAAGGAAGTTAGCCAAGAAATAGGAAGGCATTGGATCCAGGACATAGTGGGATCAACTCATGAGAGAGAGAGAGAGAGAGAGAGAAGTGAATCCTCAGGAAGATAAGGAGGGACAGCTCTAGAATGTCTGTCCTTAGCTGGGGAAGAGATGTGGAGAGCGCCCCCTCCAGGTGGGAACGGGGGTTCTAAGGGGCATATCTTCAAAAAAATCACACTTATAGATTATCTATGGAGGTTGACAGAATTGAGAGCAGTTTTATGTTTTGTTGGAGATTTGGGGAAGAATTCACATAGGTACATGAAAACTAAGTAAGCAACAAACAAACAAAAATTTAATAATTTCAGGAAAAAACAAGTCCTGTGGATTCCACTTCTGAAACCTCTCTCAGGTGTTTCCCCTCCACTCGTCCTGGATTCCAGGAGGCCAACAGCCACACACATTCTTCTAGGGAGATCTGAACAAGCCCATAAAATATATATATACAAAATCTGACATTTAGGTGTCTCCCAACAAAAAAGCAGGCTTGTCATCTGACCACCTCCAGAGGAGCCCGTCAGTAACCTAGCCTTGCCAGGCACGCAGGGCTTCTAATCAGCATCTGGAGACCTCTCTTAGTAAGAACAGGCAGGCAAGAATCACCTGAATTTTAGAAATTCCTCTGACGTTAAAGACCAAGGTCCAAAGAAAGAAAATACAAGGTCCAAACTGCAAAGAAAGAGAAGGAAAGAAAGAAAGAAAGAGAGAAAGCGAGAAAGAGAGAAAGAAAGGTGGAGGGAAGGAGGTGGGGAGGGAGGAAGGAAGGAGGGAAGAAAGAAGAAAGAAAGAAAGAAAGAAAGAAAGAAAGAAAGAAAGAAAGAAGAAGGAAAGAAAGAAAGAGGGAGAGTCAGGGAGAGAGGGAAGGAGGGAGGAAGGAAGGGAGAAAGAGAAAATAGAGACTATGCAGGGAACAGAAGAAAACTTCAACAACACTAACAATAACATTCTTAATGAGAAAAAAAAATCACATCCAGAGACAGGGGATTTTTGAAAAAGAAACAGAGAACAAAAATGAGTTCTCAGAAATTAAAATAAAAAGAGTATTAAATTTAAAAATCAATAGAAGTATAGAAGATGAAATACAAAGAATTCATCAGAAAAACATTTTTAAAATTAAAAAGGAATATAGGGGGAAAATATTACAACAGAATTAGAGCTCCATTTTAGGAAGTCCAACATTTGGCTAAGGGAATTCGAGAAAGTGAGGACAGAGAAAATGGAGAAGAAGAAATTACCAAAGAAATTACACACAAAAACTCACCAGAGTTGAGGGACATGAATTTCCAGAACAAAAGGGTCCCACCCAGTTCCCAGCATAATGGATGCAAAAAGAGTCATGAACAAGAATCAGAGTGGTTATGAAGAGACCTTAGGCGCTTCCAAGTGACAGAGCAGGTCACAGGAGACCAGGAAAGGCACAAACCCAGGAAGAGAAAGAAAGAGATTCCAGAAGTGAGGACGTGAACACAGACGTGCAGTGAAGGTATATCTCGACATGAAGATGAAGATCAAGTGTCCTAAGAGGACAGTTGAGTCCCAGGCTCAGCAAGCAACAAGTCTAGCTTAAAACAAGAAAATAGAGGGAAAAATAAAATCGATGTGTTTGATTGAGAGGAACTACTATTGATAGGCGAGTGGCAGGGACATTGAAAAAGTTATCAATAGATACTACACATCAGACAAATAAAAAAGGCGGTTATTGGTTCTAGAAAAAAAGGGGTGTATAAAAAAGAATGCAGTTATAATGTACAACTGGGCTCAGCAGTGCTTTTGTTCAATAAAAAATTGGAAAATACTCATGTTAGGAGGATGCAGGGAAAGGAAGCAGGAGGGAGATGGGAGATTTAAGTCTTTACTTACCATGGCAGGAATTCAAAAGTGAATGCCCAAAACTGATAAATAAATTAAAAAAAAATCCCCAAAACTGTGTATACTTATATTTAGAAAAATGGAACTAAATACTAAATGAAACACCCAAAAGAATTAAGGGTGATTAGAGCCTAGAGGTGATACCGAACTTGGAGAAAGTTGGACCAGAGACTGCTGCTTTTCGTTCTAAACCTTCTAGTATAATTTTTTAGTTATATGCTGGCACTACTTTGAGTTCCCCAAGTACAATTTTCTTAATTCAGTCCTTGTATTTCCATAATCCAGCCTGACACATAGTAGGTCCTCAAATGTGTGCTTATGGAATGAAGAGAGGGAGAGATTCCAGAAACAGAATTTTGAGCAGGGCTTCCTGGGATCGGCATGAGAGATGAACTGGGGTTGGAAATCTGCACAGGATTTAAATAAGCAGAGAGAAGGACCCCAGTTATCTGGAGTGGAAACAGTGGAGCAGAGAGTCCTCAAAGACTGAGCAAGTTAATTTATTGTATTGCTCAATTATTCTAGGAGTTTCTGCGTTCTGAAAGAAAACCCACAGAGAAGAGGGTGGAAAAGCAGAATTTCAGTGTCCTTGGAGGATGGGGCACTGTTTGCCTCTCTGCACAGAACTCCTAAACAGCTGCCGCTAAGGGATCACATAGCATCCCCTCCCTTCCCCTCTGCAAACCTCAGACGTGCCTGCATTTGTTACTTCTTTCAGAGCAGGGTACTCAACTCTCTGCGCAGCAGAACTACCTGCAGAGCTTTCCCCAAATGGTACCTCTGTCTGGAACCCCATCCCAGACTCTACTGGTCTGAGAAGGGACCTGAGCTTCAGGGCTGGGACTAGGTTGAGGCCAGGGAGGCACTCACTCTCAGGGTTCTGCAGGGGCAGAGCCTGTCTCTATTTAAAAGTGTGATATTTTGTTCATTGTGGATTTTTAAATTAATTTTAATGTTTTAAAATATTATTTATCTTGGCTACTGAGTTTGGCGGTGCCTCTTAAATTTTGCATCCCAGGTGAGTGCTTCACTCTCCTCGCCCTAGTTCTGGTCCTGGTGAGTTATCAGCATTTTTGCTTAACACCTTGCCAGGGACTGAACCGTAGGGCGTAATCATTGCTCCGAAGGTCCTGGGATGGGGAGTGGGGTTTCCCACAGCCCTAGATACACTGCTCAGTTGAAGGTGGGCTGCAGGTCAGGGCAGTCCTGGGCTTCTGGAGAGCTTCAAGAGAAGAACCAGCGGCATCCTGACTTGGATGGTTCCCTCTGCTTCCTGGGGGGAGCCTCAGGATGAGCGGAATGACTCTGTTGCCCCTGCTCTGGGCTGGGAAACATCTATGGAGGGAATAAGGACATCTGTGCAAACTTCTCTTTCTGGAAAACCATCCAAACAGTCTCCTGACACAGAACCCTTCAGTTTTCTGAGGGAGTAAATTAAATGCCTGCTTGTTTCTTGAATAGCTAATGTTCGTTATGGTTCCTACTGGTTTTAAGGATGTTTGTGATCCAGTGGAAATGGATGTTGCATGAAAGCTAATCATCGCTCACCACGTGCCAGATGCTGTGTTGGGGCTTTGGGAGGACTATCTCACTGGATTCTCATGCCACATAAGAGGAAGATACCATTGGCATCCCCACTTGACTGGTGAGGAAACTGATGCCCAGAGAGGTCAGTTAACTTGCTGGAGGTCACACAGCCAGCAGAAGGTGGAACTGGAATTGGGACTCCGTCATCCTGACCCCCGTGCTCAGAAGCACCCCCATCGTTCTGACTCTACTGGCAGAAACATCTAGAGTGTAGACTGGAGTTAGGAAGCCAGGGTCTCTGGAGGGAGTCACAGCAGGAGCCTGAGCAAACATGCCCTCCTGTGTGTATATCTGAGCCTCAATTTCCTCATTTGAACAGAGGGGTTGGGCAGCAGCTCAGGCCGTTATGGCCCCGGCACACAGGGATCCTGTGACTAGACCATCTGGGCCCATGTTCCCAGCAGTCACATGTCCTGCCATTGTTTGCTCTGAAAATACTATGAAGGAGAGGGACCCCAAGTCAGCAGGTCAGCAGGTTTGGCCCCAAATTCTGAAGGAAAGCACAGTGGTGATGTTCTGGGCCAGGGCTTGGAAACCTCCCTGATCACCTTCTCTAGGACCTCCTGGTCAAAGGATTTGAGAAAGGCCTGGGACCTGCGACCCTTTGCTGCAGTGCTTGCACCTGGATACACCTCTCCTCGAGCAACAAAACACAAAGAAACCGTATGGGACTAAAAATAACTGCGTGCATGTGCAGTTGGGGCAAATTCTGGACCCAAAAGATACAAAGAGACCAAAAAGCCCAACAGCCGCTCTTGAAGAGCCGGGAGCAAAAGCAGGGTACCGCGCATGCCCCCTGCACACAGCACCACCAAAGGGGTGGGCAGAGCACCTAAGCCACCCTTCTGGCCCGACCCCTGGATACACCCCTATCCTCACCCCATATAAGGAACCAGCTTGCCCCCCCTCAGCTAGCAAGCAAGCAAGGGAACCTGTTGTTTGTTCTCGCTGCCCCCTGCTGCAGCAGGGGCCCCAATAAAGCCTCGCCTGAATTTCCTGTCTGGCCTCTTGTCAATTTCTATTGATTGGGGAAAGCCAAGAACCCTGGTGGATGACAGATTCAGCAGGTACCCCAAGCCCCAGGATAAGCCCTCCCCTTACCCAAGGATCTCCTAGCTCAGCAGGTGAAGAGGGGGTAAAGGCAGAGCGCAGGCCGGAGGTAGGAAGGGAGAAGCAGATCTTGGGAAGTGGAGTGGGGTGGAGTCAGAAAGGCCTGGGGTGGCAGGCCAAGAGGGGAAGGAGGTCTACGAATCCCCAGCGTCCAGAAGAGAGGAGCCCTCAGGAAATACCGGATCTGTGCCTCGTTCTGAGGCAGGAAGGGAAAGAAGAGAGGAAAGGACCATGTGAGGTCCCCACCAGGCTGTGACAAGGGGTGGCAGAAGGGAGGGGTTCAGGAAGCTAAGGTGTAGCAAACCTCTTGAAGCAGGGCCCATCCAGGAGCTCAGGTCCACCAATGATGAAGCACAAGGAGCTCTGAGGGGCTGGGAGCCGAGCAGGTGGCCAAGAAGAAGCAGCAGCCGTTCCCCAGGAGGTGGAGTGGCTACCAAGTCCTCCAGAGCCCGAGGGAGCCCCGGAAACTGTGAGGTCCTGGGAAGCCACAGGTGGGGCTGGGCCTCTAGAGAAGTCAGTGTCTGGTGACGGGGGGTTCTTGCTAGGATGCTTCTTGCTTCCTTGTGGCCAGGTGTGAGGTCAGTAACAGGCCAGGGTGATACCCATGACCCACTGCCTCGGCTGTGTGGTCTCTATGTCTGTCCTGCCTTTCCCTGCGTGTGTGTGTGTGTGTGTGTGTGTGCGTGCGTGCGTGTGCGTGTGCGTGTGTGTGCGTGTGCGTGCACGCGCATGGGGTGGGGGAGAATAAGCAGCAGATGGCGGGAGTGACTTCAGGTGGCCTCTAGTGGGAGGATGAACCTGCTAATGAATGGCTGCTGGGGTGTCACTGTGATGCTCCCGTCCCTCCCTCCACAGGGACACAGGGTGGCCACCACGTTCCAGGCTGGACTGGAAATCAAGAGGCCAGCCCTCTGTCGCCAACTCTTCATTGTCTTGCTTGTGGTCACCAAGCAAGGGGGCTGCAGTCAGCAGACCCTTTGTCTCAAAGGGTCTTGGTCCATTAAAAGTCCTGACTCTGAGATTGGAACGGTCCTCTCTGTGATGAGATCAAGGGGGTTTATCGGGACCACGGTTCCCTGCCTCCAACGCTGGGGGCTCCCGTGACCCCCTCCTACTCTTTACAGTGGGATAGCCCCCTCCCCTTGGTCATCCTTGATTCTCCCATAACATCTCTTGATACCAGTCATGGGAGAGATTGTGACTATCCCTATGAAATGGACACACTGACCAGGCCAGGAACACACTGACCAGGCCCAACTCCCTCCAATCTGTAACCTCTGGACCACGGTAACATCCCAGGGACCCACCCACCTCCCTTTTCACTCCTTCCTGGCCCCCTCCTTTCAGAGCATCTTGGTCCCCAGTTACTCAGAGCCGTGGGAGGCCTGCCAGGGAAGAAATTAAAGCTCCACATCAGCTCTTCTATATTTACCACCTGACAGCTGAGGAGGATCTATCTTCTGCACAATTAAATGAAAAGAGTTTTAATATCGGCAGGCAAAGGACTCGAGCATCAATGGAGAATTAGGTTAGAGCCAGCAATTGGATTAGCACCCAGCTGCAAGTGAAATGAGGACTCAGACACGGGAGGGTTATCCTTCTCCTGGCGACAGGCCCTTCCTTGATGGGGGGCGGGGAAGCTGGGTTCCTGACATCAACCCGACCCCCAACCCTGTGGACCCAAGACTAGGAGGGGCAACGGTTCCCAGAGTCCTCTGCAAAGAGAAAGCCCTGAGCCGGGTGTGGACGATGAGGGGACACGGGGGTCCCCCAGCCAGTCAGCCACCACACCCCTTGCTGAGAATTAACCCTCATCGTGTCCCCTCCTTCACCCCTCCTCTCTCCTGTATCATCCCCTCCCTGGCTCAGGCCCGTGTCTCCTTTTCCTAGAGCTGCTGCACCACCCCACTGCCTCTTTTCTCCCCTTCCAGTCCCACCTGCAATCTTCCCTAAGCCTTCTCCTTCCCTGAAGTGTAAGAAAGAGATGCAGGGGCACATGTATCCCCTGGTGAGAGCTGTTGAAGGCACAGCAAAGACGCTAGTCAAGTAATTGTCCCTCCCTTTTGTTTTGTTTTGTTTTTTCAATTTCACACTGAGTTGCTTTCTTTGGATTTATTAAATCTGAAATGCAGGAACACACCCCAGCTTTGCCAAGTGTTTATTTGGGTGCAAATTCCAGCATGGCCTGGGGAGCGACCTCAGAGGCCTGTCCCGTTGTTTCTGGCCGCCGTCTACCTTCCCTAGGCCGCCACAGCTGCCCCGACAAAGCAACCCCAAATCCTTGGCTGGAAACTAAGGCAAGTCCTTCCCATCAGCTCCCTGAAGGTGGGTGTCACGTTTCTCATTCCAAACAGAGCCCCACGCACTCCAGCCCTGCCTCGTGACAACACCAAGTCCCTGTCCTGCTTGCGCAGACGTCCACAGGAAATACTCCACGGCCAGCGGCGTCTCTGCTGGCTGCGGTCCTCCTTTCTCACTAACGGTAAATTCTTCTTCTTTCCTAAGTTCTCTGGGAGGAGCTAAGTGTGCTGGCATCACCTCAAAGGAAGACAGAAAGCAGCTGGCAATCACCAGTGAAGGCCAGTCATCTTCCTCCAAACCCCAAATCTAACAGCCCTGAGTGTGAACTGGGTCCTGGTTTCTTGTGCCAATTGCAGAGGGTAAAGCTGAGGCTCCAGGAAGTAAAATGGCCCCTAGGGAATCAGGTATAGAATGAGACTGTCCCGAGACTCCCCGCTCCCGAGGTCAGTGAGTGAAAAGGACGCATGCTTACTGCCCGTCGGCCCACTGCCTGCCCAGTCCTGGGCAGAACTGGTGGTGGAGGGTGCAGGGCCTGAGACTTTACCCTGTGTACAAGCTCACAAGTTCGCCTGCCACTGTTTCATGGATGCCGGACGAAGAGCCCAGACACCTGTGTCCAAGACAAAGGACTTTGTTACTTACACAAAAGCAGTTGCCAGAGCTTCACAACGGTTTGCTCTGGTTCTCCGGTGCCATCCAAGTCCCACAAAAGCAAAGCAAGGGGCTCAGGATGGGTGGGTCACTCAGCAGCTGGAGTAGCAAGAAAGGAATACTGAGCTTGGTAGAGTCTTCACTTTTATAGAAAGTGGATAGGAAGCCTGCTCTTTGCCTGGTGGGAGATGTTACCTCTTCTCTCAAGGTTGCTCGTGGCAAATATGACCCTGAGGAGTGAGTGGCCCAAGTGAAGAGCGGTCAGGGCCTTGCGTTCGTGGAGTACGCAGCAGGAATGTTGAGGGACGCCCATGGTCCATGGCGAGTTGTCTGTCTCAGCAGGAGGGAAAAGTAGGAGAGGGTGGGCGTGGGTCCTGCCCTCAGGGTGCCCCAGATGACCACTCTCAATGTGCTGCCTTTTGCACACCCGGGGGGCTTCTCCTTGGAGTTCCACACTTTTGCCACAGAAACAGCATCACGAATAAGGGCTGGGTCTCCTGGGTATCCCAAAGTAAAAGCAAATAGCTAAAAAGAATTGTGAAATGAGGTCTAAGGAGACCATACAAAAATACTGGAGAAATACAGAGAAATACATCTAAATGCCCAGACTAAGACTGGACTCGTAGTACTTGACGAGTGTACCAGTTAGGAGGAGGTAGGCTAGGCTGCAATAACAAGTAACCCCCAAACCTCAGTGGTTAAACCACACAGATTTTTTTTCTTAGTCATGCTGCAGATTCGTCATGGTGAGCAGGGGCTTTGGTTCAGGCCATCACTTCCACTTACATTCTGCTGGCCCAGGGAAGTCATGTGGCCGTAACCAACTTCAGGTGGGCATAGAAGGGCCATCCCACCCTGTGCACGGACAGAAATAGGGCCACAGAGTGCGAACCAGCCCACACCCTCACTGCTCTACGTATTAAAAAACCAGAACAGGGGGCTTCCCTGGTGGTGCAGTGGTTGAGAGTCCACCTGCCGATGCAGGGGACGTGGGTTCGTGCCCTGGTCTGGGAGGGTCCGCATGCCGCGGAGCAGCTGGGCCCGTGAGCCATGGCTGCTGGGCCTGCGCGTCCGGAGCCTGTGCTCCGCAATGGGAGAGGCCACAGCAGTGAGAGGGCCGCGTACCACAAAAAAAAAAAAAAAAAAACCAGAACAGGAAACCAAAGATGAGGCATCATGGGTGTGGCTTATTAAAAAAAAATAGACAAATTAGATCTCCAGTCAGCAGGCTTCTGCTCAAAGAAAAGCGCTTGGCCATATATCAATAGTGGTTAATAGATACATACATTTTTTTTTTTTTTTTGCGGTACGCGGGTCTCTCACTGTTGCGGCCTCTCCTGTTGCCGAGCACAGGCTCCGGACACGCAGGCTCAGCGGCCATGGCTCACGGGCCCAGCCGCTCCGCGGCATGTG